>NC_039292.1:16414969-16724969 GCF_003368295.1 Carassius auratus | reverse complement strand
CCAGCAATTTACCAAATCCAATCTTCTCTGAAACTACTTTAATGATATCCACATATAAAATGGATATCATTAAAGTGGTATATGTGAGGATTTCCAGTCAGGATTTAGACCGTATCATAGTACTGAAACTGCTCTCCTTAGAGTTACAAATGATCTGCTCTTATCATCTGATCGTGGGTGTATCTCTCTATTAGTTTTATTGGATCTTAGTGCTGCGTTTGACACAATTGACCACAACATTCTTTTGCATAGACTTGAACACTTTGTTGGCATCAGTGGAAGTGCATTAGCATGGTTTAAATCGTACTTATATGACCGCCATCAGTTCGTAGCAGTGAATGAAGATGTATCATATCGATCACAAGTGCAGTATGGAGTACTTCAAGGCTCAGTTCTAGGGCCGCTACTCTTCACGCTTTATATGTTACCCTTGGGAGATATCATCAGGAAACATGGTGTTAGCTTTCACTGTTATGCTGATGATACGCAGCTCTATATTTCCTCGCAGCCCGGTGAAACACACCAATTTGAAAAACTAATGGAATGCATAGTCGATATAAAAAATTGGATGACGAGTAATTTCTTACTGCTAAATTCAGAAAAAATAGAGGTGTTAATCATAGGGCCTAAAAACTCTACTTGTAATAACCTAGAACACTGTCTAAGACTTGATGGTTGCTCTGTCAATTCTTCGTCATCAGTTAGGAACCTAGGTGTGCTACTTGATCGAAATCTTTCCTTAGAAAGCCACGTTTCTAGCATTTGTAAAACTGCATTTTTCCATCTCAAAAATATATCTAAATTACGGCCTATGCTCTCAATGTCAAATGCAGAAATGTTAATCCATGCATTTATGACTTCAAGGTTAGACTATTGTAATGCTTTATTGGGTGGTTGTTCTGCACGCTTGGTAAACAAACTACAGCTAGTCCAAAATGCAGCAGCAAGAGTTCTTACTAGAACCAGGAAGTATGACCATATTAGCCCGGTCCTGTCCACACTGCACTGGCTCCCTATCAAACATCGTATAGATTTTAAAATATTGCTTATTACTTATAAAGCCCTGAATGGTTTAGCACCTCAGTATTTGAATGAACTCCTTTTACATTATACTCCTCTACGTCCGCTACGTTCTCAAAACTCAGGCAATTTGATAATACCTAGAATATCAAAATCAACTGCGGGCGGCAGATCCTTTTCATATTTGGCGCCTAAACTCTGGAATAACCTACCTAACATTGTTCGGGAGGCAGACACACTCTTGCAGTTTAAATCTAGATTAAAGACCCATCTCTTTAACCTGGCATACACATAACATACTAATATGCTTTTAATATCCAAATCCGTTAAAGGATTTTTAGGCTGCATTAATTAGGTAAACTGGAACCGGAACACTTCACATAACACCGTACTTTCTACATCATTAGAAGAATGGCATCTACGCTAATATTTGTCTGTTTCTCTCTTGTTCCGAGGTCACCGTGGCCACCAGATCCAGTCTGTGTCCAGATCAGAGGGTCACTGCAGTCACCCGGATCCAGTACGTATCCAGACCAGATGGTGGATCAGCACCTAGAAAAGACCTCTACTGCCCTGAAAGACAGCGGAGACCAGGACAACTAGAGCCCCAGATACAGATCCCCTGTAAAGACCTTGTCTCAGAGGAGCACCAGGACAAGACCACAGGAAACAGATGATTCTTCTGCACAATCTGACTTTGCTGCAGCCTGGAATTGAACTACTGGTCTCGTCTGGTCAGAGGAGAACTGGCCCCCCAACTGAGCCTGGTTTCTCCCAAGGTTTTATTTCTCCATTCTGTCACCGATGGAGTTTCGGTTCCTTGCCGCTGTCGCCTCTGGCTTGCTTAGTTGGGGTCACTTCATCTACAGCGATATCATTGACTTGATTGCAAATTAAAACAGACACTATTTCAACTGAACAGAGATGACATCACTGAATTCAATGATGAACTGCCTTTAACTATCATTTTGCATTATTGAGACACTGTTTTCAAAATGAATGTTGTTCAGTGCTTTGGCGCAATGTATTTTGTTTAAAGCACTATATAAATAAAGGTGATTGATTGATTGATTGATATCCACAGCTTTTACCTCCTTATTTCCTTTTAAGTCCAACACCACCGTTGCTTCTTTCAGATAATCCACTCTTTGCTTGATTCCCCTCTGTGCTCCATGATCCATATTTCCTCCATTTGCCTCTATTGATGATCTATCTGCTCCATGTGGTTCCAAACGTTCTTCTAGTCCTCCTGCCATTGCCAGATCTTTACCATGTGGTCCATTCATTTTTGTAAACAAAAAAGCACAAACAAAAGCTTGCCTCCAAGCAGATAAACTGCTTGGAGCTTAAACGTGGGCTTTTTTCCCAAAACAAACCCAAATCTCCTCCCACAGAATAAACAGAAAAAAGTAAAATACAAAATAAAGCTTTAGAAGAGCCTTTCTCTTCCAACTGCAATCAGACACACCTTCCCAATCACTCTCTATCGCCGCCAGGTTGGTATGGCCGTAAGCGAAGACTGCCGCAAAGAGAGGGCTATTTAGAGATCAGCCAATCTAATCGCCAGTACATTATATAAGTAGGAAAGAAAACCCAAAAGCTTAAAGCACCTGGTATTCCTAGCCGGTCTCTCATCCAAGTACTAACCAGACCTAAGCCTGGTAAGATTCAGAGATTGGGCATTGACTCTATTCTTTGGCAAAAATTATTATATACTAAGTGAAAATTTTCCAAAAAGTTTAAAGCACCTGGTATTCCCAGGCAGTCTCCCATCCATGTACTAACCAGACCCAAACCTGCTAATATTCAGAGACCGGCATTGACTCTATTTTTGGCAAAATTATTATATACTAAGTGAAAAATTTCCAAAAAGCTTACAGCACCTGGTATTCCCAGGCGGTCTCCCATCCAAGTACTAACCAGGCCCAAACCTGCTTAGCTTCATAGATCAGACGAGATCGGGCCTAGCCAGGTTGGTATGGCCGTAAGCGAAGACTGCCGCAAAGAGAGGGCTATTTAGAGATCAGCCAATCTAATCGCCAGTACATTATATAAGTAGGAAAGAAAACCCAAAAGCTTAAAGCACCTGGTATTCCTAGCCGGTCTCTCATCCAAGTACTAACCAGACCTAAGCCAGCTAAGATTCAGAGATTGGGCATTGACTCTTTTTTTTTTTTTTTTTTGCAAAATTATTATATAATTTGTGAAATTTTCCAAAAAGTTTAAAGCACCTGGTATTCCCAGGCAGTCTCCCATCCATGTACTAACCAGGCCCAAACCTGCTAATATTCAGAAATCGGGCATTGACTCTATTTTTTGGCAAAATTATTATATACTAAGTGAAAATTTTCCAAAAAGTTTAAAGCACCTGGTATTCCCAGGCAGTCTCCCATCCATGTACTAACCAGACCCAAACCTGCTAATATTCAGAGACCGGCATTGACACTATTTTTGGCAAAATTATTATATACTAAGTGAAAAATTTCCAAAAAGCTTACAGCCCCTGGTATTCCCAGGCGGTCTCCCATCCAAGTACTAACCAGGCCCAAACCTGCTTAGCTTCCGAGATCAGACGAGATCGGGCATAGCCTTTTTTTTTTTTTTTTTTTTTATTAATAAATTTCAATCAATAAAATACAATAGATTAAACTCAATCAATAGAAAATACAGAACATTGTCTTCACACATCTCTACATTGCACATCTTTCCTTTACATAGATAATTTAAAAATCTCCTTCACTTCCTGGCAGCTTCCACATTAAATCATTTAAAACACAATAAACTTTTGGGGTAAAAACATCATAAAAAGAATCCATATTTCCACCTTTAAAGTACACATACAATCTCTCAATATATAATTCAGTTTTCCTTTTAAACACAGTCCAAACATCCAACACAGTTTTTTCTTTTTTAGCCACAGTTCTTCTCTCCCATATTGCACTTTTCATTAGCATTACAAACAAATTAATAAAACTTTTGTTTTGACACTTTTTTTCCCAACCAAACATCACCAATCTGTTCCATTCAATTACATTTTCATCCCACTCCTCCGTCACATCTTTAATTAAACATTTACATTTTCTTAAAAATTCCTCCAGTTCTCTACAATATAAAAACAAATGTAAAATCCCCTCTTCCTTTTCCTGGCACACTTTACACAGAGCGTTTTCTTCCATTCCTATTTTATTTAAAATTGCCTCAGTAAAAACCACTTTATGCCTTATAAAATACTCCAAACATCCCAATTTAGTTTCCACACACTTCCCCGTCATGTTTCTCCAAATACACTCTTTTTTAAAATCTTTGAATTTTTGCACCCAGTATACATTTGCAATAGGCTCTTTAAAAACACCATCTCTAAAAGAACAATAAATAATTACATTCCTTAAAATCATACAGTTTTTCCCCTAATTTCACATAAATACATTTCTCTTTTGGCTCTCCTTCCATACATTCTATTCTTTTAATCCATTCTTTCGGTATTGCGCTTTTAATTATTTCATATTTATTTTTTATGTCTTGTTCACTGTAATCCTCTTTTGCCTCCTCCATTGCATCTACAATAAATTGTGTCGGTAAAAACCCTTCTTTAAATTCATACAAAATGTCTCTCACTCTTGTTATCCCCACTTCCATCCATTTCTTCAAAAAAATCCCTTTGTCTTGCTTTAAAATGTTTTGGTTTAAGAAAAGAGGTTGATTTAAAATGTTTTCTCTCCCATGTGGATCATACTCAACTTTAACTAAAAATTTTCCCCAAGCACTTAAAATTTCTCTATAAAACTCTGGTAAATTTTCTGTCATCCAATTCTTCGTTTTCATCTATAAAATTCCATCCCCCATGTTAAAATCCCCGCATTTGTTTAAAAAATATTTCATCGTCTTTTTCCACTCTGGTTTGCCCTCATCTAGGTATTTCTTCACTACTTTCACTCTCAAACTATTTTTTCTCTGTTCCACATCTATTAAACCTAAACCCCCCTTCTCTATTGCCCCTAATATTGTGTTAAAAGCTATTCTTGCTGGTTTCCCCTCCCATAAAAAGTCAAGAAAACATTTCTTCAACCTCTTTTCTGTCCACAATGGCATATCTGATACATATAAAACATTCCATAACTTAGACACCATTAAAACATTCAATACTAAAACCTCCCCTTTCAAGTTTAATGTTCTTAATTTCCAAAAATTTAACCTTCTCTCTATCCCTGTTACTAGTTCCTCCCACATTTCATCACATACTTTCCTCTCATTTTTACCCATTAAAATTCCTAAAATCCTAATTTCATCCACTTCCTTAAAATTAAAACAATCCTTTAAAACCATTGCTTTACCAAATCTCATATATAGTTTTTTCTTCATTTACTTTACTCCCAGATCCTTTACAATATTCTTCTACAACCTTCATAACTTCCTTGATGCTCTCCTTTCCTTTAACTACTAACGTTGTGTCATCAGCATATTGAAAAACCTTTCCCTCAGCCTTATTTTCCTCAATTTCAATTCCAATTATTTCTTCTTTTTGTTTTATAGCCAATCCTAACGGTTCCGATACAAGTGAATATAATAACGCTGAAAGCGGACAACCCTGTCTTATCGATCTTGTGATTTTAAAACATTCTGTTAAAAACCCATTACATTTTATTCTTGTTAAAGCGCCCTTATATAAAATCTCAATCCATTTGATAAAATTCCCCCCAAAACCAAATTCCTTTAAAACATCAAATAAATACCTGTGTTCAACCCGATCAAATGCTTTTTCAAAATCTAGACTAATTACGTAACCATCTTCATTTTTTTCTTTCATGTACCATACTGTGTCTCTTATGCTCATTGTTATGTCCGCTATATCTCTTCCCTTTACTCCATATGCTTGGTTTGTTTGAATTATACTTGGCATTACTTCCTTTAACCTGTTTGATAAAACCTTCGCTAAAATCTTAAAATCTGTGTTAAGCATCGTAATCGGCCTATAGTTTTTTAAATCTACTTTTTCTCCTTTCCTTTTATATATCAATTTTGTTATACCCATCCCCATTCTTTCATTAACTTCTTCTTTTTCAAAAACCTCACTAAAAACTTCCTTTAAAATCTTTGTTAAAATCTCTTTAAAACATATATAAAATTCACTTCCCAAACCATCTATTCCTGGACTTTTATTTTTATTCAGCTGCTGTATTGCTCTTTCAATCTCTTCTTCTCCAATTTTTTGATCGCATTCTATTTTATCTTCCTTACTAATTCTTACTTTTATCTGATTCAGCAGTTCCCTTTTTTTGTTTTCTTCTACACCCCTTGCACTAAAATATCCTCATAAAAATTCTTTATTTCTTCTAAAATCTCTTCATTCCCTTCTACAACTTCCCCATTTTTCCCTCTTATCTGTTTTATTATTTCAGCTTTCCCTCGTTTTTTTCTAAATCAAAAAAAAACTTTGTGCATTTTTCTCCCTCCACAGTATATTTAGCTTTGCTTCTTAACCTCGCCCCCTCATATTCTATTTCCTCTATTTCTTTCAGTTTTTCCTCCATTTCCCTTATCTTTTGTATATCTTTATTTTCTTTATTCAATTCCACTTCCAAACTTTCCTTTATTTCTTTTTCTTTGTATCTTTTGCATTTCTGTACTAAACTGCAATACTTAATTGAGAATTTTTTTATTAAAAACTTTGCATTCTCCCACCATATTCTCTTATCATCTTCATACATTTAATTTTCCCTTTCTTTTTCTATAATTTCTTTAACCTTTAAAACATAGTCTTCATTTTCTAACATTTTTGTATTTAAAACCCATATTCCTGGCCCTCTTTGCACTTTATCCCAGTCCAATTTTAAAAATAAAAACTTGTGATCGCTAAAACTTGTTTCTTCATACTTAATCTTTTCTATAAAATTCTCCACATTTCTCGTACATAAAATAAAGTCAATTCTTGTTTCGCACACAAACTGCCCCACTATTTGCCTTCTTGAAAACTCCTTTTTCTTTTCATTCCTTTCTCTCCACACATCTATCATATTATTTTCTGCCATTAATGCTTTTAGTTCTTTTCTCCCCTTGTCATTTTTAAAAACCATTCCTTCTGCCATGTCTTGTTTACTAAAAACCGTATTAAAATCCCCCATCATTATTATTTCTTTATACTTCTTTACAATACTTCTTAAAACATAAAAAAAACTCTTTCTTTTCCTTCTCCACCGTTGGTGCATGTATATTTACTAAAATCAATTCCCTTCCTTCATGTTTTATCTGAACAATCATACATTTCCCCATCGTATCTTTGTATAAAATTTGACTTGCTTTAAAAACATCATCCTTCATTAAAAAAGCCACACCTCTCCCAAACCTCCCATCTCCATTATTGTATAAAATCCCTCCTTCCCATCTCTTTTTAAAATCATTCATTACATTTTCTCTCCAGTTTGTTTCTTGTAGCACAATAATGTCTTCTCTTTTACATTTTTCTTTTACATATTCAAATTTCTTTAAGTTCAAGAGTCCTCTTGCATTGAAAGTCACAACACTTAAAACCATTAAAAAGAAAAAAATTAAATATCTAAAACCCATCATTCTCAGTCTTCCTCCACCATTTCCTTTAACACTTCAAAACTGTTAAAACATTTAACTTTTTTCCTTGCAGTTCCTATATTTGGCTTTACCTGTAGTGATCTTCTTCTAATTTGTCCCCTCTCCACCTTTTCCTTCTCATCCTCCTCCATACTTATTTATCCTTCGTTGTCAGTTTCTTTGTCTTGTTCTTTTCCTTTTTGTCCATGAATTGAAGATATGTCCATCTGGGTCAATTGTGTGTCCTCTTCTCTTATCTGTTCATCATTTTCTTTTTATTTTTCTCCTTCTCCTTGTCCTTCCTGTCTGTAGTTTGTTCCTTCCTCTGATTCCTTTGGTTGTAATTCATCCTCTTCTTGTCTTTCTTCACAATGTCCTTCTTCATCGTGGTTTCCTTCATGCACCTGTCTGTCCACCTGTTCTTCCCTTCCACCTACCACTCCCTCCATCCAGCATTCACATTTATTTAACATTTTTTGGCAATCCGGGAACCTGACAGCATTGCAGTCTCGTGCGAAATGTCCCCTTTCCGAGCATTTATAGCACTTGAATTCTGGGCACTCCTTCAGTAAATGCTCTGGGCTCATGCACAGCCTACAAGTCTTCACCTGGTGGCTGTGCATCACCCTAAAGTACTGCAGGCCCTCGGCTGTTTCAATCTTTGTGCTATAAGGGAGTGATGCCACTTCTTTGGGGAACCTCACCTTAACAAATCTTGTACCATCTTCAATGTCAGTGCCTGGATAGCATCTCCTTTTGATTTTAGATATGGGGGATACCCCCCATCATTCCAATTTTCCCAAAATGTCCTTATCCTCCAGGTAGACAGGCAGGTGCATGAAGGAAACAACGTAATCTTTATTTTGCAGTTTTTTTACTTCACAGTCCACTCCCTTTATTGTCAATCCATTAATTAAAATGTCACACATTTCTTCCTGTTCCAGTGTCAGTTCATATTCTTTACCTTGTCTGGGTCTTACAGCCAACACCTTTCCACTTCCAATTTTTTCTGAGATTGCTTTAATTATATCCTCTCATCTCACACCACTCACATTCTCTGTACTCACGATCACTGTTGCCTCCTTTAAATATTTTCTTTCACCAAATTTTTTCCTTGCTTCTTGATCTTTTCCATTTCCAGCTCTTTGTTGCTTCTCCAGTCCAGTGTCATTTGCCGTGCGTGTTCCTCCTGCTAGTCCAGTGTCGTTTGCCATGCTTGTTTCTCCAGCCAGTCCAGTGTCGATTGCTATGCGTGTTCCTCCAGCCAGTCCAGTGTCGCTTGCCATGCGTGTTCCTCCTGCCAGTCCATTGTCATTTGCCATTCGAGTCTCTCCAGCCAGTTCCGAGTTGTTACCATATAATCCGTCCATTTTTGAGAAAAAAAAAAGATCAACCACCCTCCAGACAGCGATATGCTGCTGTTAGGTGGTATTCAAAAAAGAAAAATGCCAAAAAACAATCACAGATTCACAAAACAAACAAAACAACCACAAGTAGAAAAACACAAAATGGAGGAGAGCCTTCCTCTCCAAACTGCAGCCAACACTTCCTGTAGCTCTTTAGCGCCCTCAGGTTGGTATGGCCGTAAGCGAAGACTGCCGCAAAGAGAAGGCTATTTAGAGATCAGCCAATCTAATCGCCAGTACATTATATAAGTAGGAAAGAAAACCCAAAAGCTTAAAGCACCTGGTATTCCTATCCGGTCTATATTCAGAAATCGGGCATTGACTCTATTTTTTGGCAAAAATTATTATATACTAAGTGAAAATTTTCCAAAAAGTTTAAAGCACCTGGTATTCCCAGGCAGTCTCCCATCCATGTACTAACCAGACCCAAACCTGCTAATATTCAGAGACCGGCATTGACTCTATTTTTGGCAAAATTATTAAATACTAAGTGAAAAATTTCCAAAAAGCTTACAGCATCTGGTGTTCCCAGGCGGTCTCCCATCCAAGTACTAACCAGGCCCAAACCTGCTTAGCTTCCGAGATCAGACGAGATCGGGCATAGCCAGGTTGGTATGGCGGTAAGCGAAGACTGCCGCAAAGAGAGGGCTATTTAGAGATCAGCCAATCTAATCGCCATTACATTATATAAGTAGGAAAGAAAACCCCAAAGCTTAAAGCACCTGGTATTCCTAGCCGGTCTCTCGTCCAAGTACTAACCAGACCTAAGCCTGCTAAGATTCAGAGATTGGGCATTGACTCTTTTTTTTTTTTTTTTGCAAAATTCTCCCAAAAGTCTCCCATCCATGTACTAACCAGGCCCAAACCTGCTAATATTCAGAAATCGGGCATTGACTCTATTTTTTGGCAAAATTATTATATACAAAGTGAAAATTTTCCAAAAAGTTTAAAGCACCTGGTATTCCCAGGCAGTCTCCCATCCATGTACTAACCAGACCCAAACCTGCTAATATTCAGAGACCGGCATTGACTCTATTTTTTTGGCAAAATTATTATATACTAAGTGAAAAATTTCCAAAAAGCTTACAGCACCTGGTATTCCCAGGCGGTCTCCCATCCAAGTACTAACCAGGCCCAAACCTGCTTAGCTTCTGAGATCAGACGAGATCGGGCATAGCCAGGTTGGTATGGCCGTAAGCGAAGACTGCCGCAAAGAGAGGGCTATTTAGAGATCAGCCAATCTAATCGCCAGTACATTATATAAGTAGGAAAGAAAACCCAAAAGCTTAAAGCACCTGGTATTCCTAGCCGGTCTCTCATCCAAGTACTAACCAGACCTAAGCCTGCTAAGATTCAGAGATTGGGCATTGACTCTTTTTTTTTTTTTTGCAAAATTATTATATAATTTGTGAAATTTTCCAAAAAGTTTAAAGCACCTGGTATTCCCAGGCAGTCTCCCATCCATGTACTAACCAGACCCAAACCTGCTAATATTCAGAGACCGGCATTGACTCTATTTTTTGGCAAAATTATTATATACTAAGTGAAAAATTTCCAAAAAGCTTACAGCACCTGGTATTCACAGGCAGTCTCCCATCCAAGTACTAACCAGGCCCAAACCTGCTTAGCTTCCGAGATCAGACGAGATCGGGCATAGCCAGGTTGGTATGGCCGTAAGCGAAGACTGCCGCAAAGAGAGGGCTATTTAGAGATCAGCCAATCTAATCGCCAGTACATTATATAAGTAGGAAAGAAAACCCAAAAGCTTAAAGCACCTGGTATTCCTAGCCGGTCTCTCATCCAAGTACTAACCAGACCTAAGCCTGCTAAGATTCAGAGATTGGGCATTGACTCTTTTTTTTTTCGTTTTTTTTTTTTTTTTTTTGCAAGATTATTATATAATTTGTGAAATTTTCCAAAAAGTTTAAAGCACCTGGTATTCCCAGACAGTCTCCCATCCATGTACTAACCAGGCCCAAACCTGCTAATATTCAGAGATCGGGCATTGACTCTATTTTTTTGGCAAAATTATTATATACTAAGTGAAAAATTTCCAAAAAGCTTACAGCACCTGGTATTCCCAGGCGGTCACCCATCCAAGTACTAACCAGGCCCAAACCTGCTTAGCTTCCGAGATCAGACAAGATCGGGCATAGCCAGGTTGGTATGGCCATAAGCGAAGACTGTTGCAAAGAGATGGCTATTTAAAGATCAGCCACTCTAATTACAAGTACATGAAGTTGGCAAGAAAACCCAAAATCTTAGAGCACCTGGCATTCCCAGGCGGTCTCCCATCCAAGTACTAATCAGGCATAGCCAGGTATGGCCGTAAGCAAAGGCTGCTGCAAAGAGGGGGCAATTCAAAGATCAGCCACTCTAATAATCTTCAGTACATTATATAAGTAGGGAAGAAAACCCAAAAGCTTACAGCACCTGGCATTCTCAGGCGGTCTCCCATCCAAGTAGTAACCAGAACCAAACATGCTAAGATTCAAAGATTGGGCATTGATTCTTTTTTTTTTCTTTTTTATATATAAATTTCCAAAAAGCTTACAGCACCTGGTAAGAACAGGTACAGGTATACTTATAAATATTTTTCTTCTGCATTATCCCATTTCTGGCATTTGCTATTTTACACTTTTTTTTCCATCAGATACATTTATGTCATGTTTCAAAAGAATGTTCTGTACCTGAGAAGAAAACATTTTCATAAACATCTCTGCTTTTCCCTCCAGTCTCCAATATTTAAACAGGGTAAACATGTAATCTTCCACCATATGCTTATACAATGTCCACACATCTATACAAACAGACCAAGTTTAAAACCATACCAATAAAAAAGAAATGTTTAAAACCATACATCTTCAGCCTCTCTCACAATCTTGTTCTTGTATCAATCCCAACTTCTTTTCATCTATTTCAATCATCGTTTTCTTTCTAGCAACATTAAGATTTGGCTTTACCTTCATTGATTTTCTTCTTATTATTTTTCCAACCTTTTCTCTCTCTTTCCTTGCCTCCTGTTTTTCCATATCCAGTTCCTCCACCTCGTCGCTCTCCTCTTTATCATTTACTTACTTGTCATTTGCACCATTCTGTTCTGTTTCTCCATCCTCTCCCTCCGCTGTATCATCCTCCATTCTGTCTACTTCTCCATCCTGGTGACTTTGGTCCTTCAACTTCTGATTTTCCATATATTCTATTTGCTTTTGTCGTTTGTTTTCCATTGGTTCAAAAGTCTCTGTGGTTTCTGCAATCTCATCTTGCACCTGCCTATCCATACTTTGTTGCTCCTCTGATTGCTTCTCGTTACCTTCCATCCAGTATTCACATATATTTAGAGGTTTGCCACAGTCTGGACATTCAATTGCTGTAAAGTCTCTTGAGAAATGTCCTTGATCATTACATTTAAAACATTTGAACTCAGGACAGTCTTTGATGATATGTTCTGGACTTAGACACAATCTACAAGTTTTGACCTGCCTATTATCCTGAAGTACCGTGAGCCTTCAGTTGTCTCAAACCTTGTACTATATGGCAATGATGCCACCTCCTGGAACTTAAACTTAACAAATCTTGTCACATCCTCTATCTCCATTCCTGGGTAAAACCTCCTCCTTTTCTCTGTTATGGGAGTAACTCCCCATCCTTCCAATTTCGAGGTTATGTCATCATCATCTAAATACACAGGCAGATGCATGAACGAGACTACATAATTTCTGTCCTGGAGTTTTTTAACATCACATCTTTGTCCTTTAATTTGCAAACCATTTAACAGTCCATCACAAACATCCTCCATTTCAAAAGTCACTTCATATTGTTTATTAATCTTTGGTCTTACCGCAATATTTTTTTCCACGCTCACTTTTTCCTTTATTGCTCTAATAATGTCCTCTGCTCCTCCATTAAGCACTTTACTGATGTCAATTATTGCTGTAGCTTCTTTTGAATAGATCCTTTGTTTCTTCATTTCTTTCGCCATCATCCCTTCTCCTTGTCTTAATCCTTTTCCTTGGTCAATTGCATTAGCTTATTTCAAATTCGTTGCTAGTTGTGAAACAAGCAGTTGATCCATTTCACTCATTCTGAATAAAAATGAAAAAATTAAACCACTCCCCAGACACTGTGAAGCTGCTGGTTTGTGGTTTAAAACTTATTAAATAGATAAAGAAAAACTTCTCTTACAATTCAATCTTAAATAAAAAAAATAATAAACAAACAAACAATACAAGAGTTAGCTTCCGTCCTTTCTACACAAACTTGCACTTCCTGGATTGTACCACTACAATGAACAGGGTTGCAGAGGTTGGTATGGCCGTAAGCGAAAGCTGCTGCAAAGAGATGGCTATTTAAAGATCAGCCACTTTAATCACAAGTACATTATATAAGAAGGGAAGAAAACCCAAAAGCTTAGAGCACCTGGCATTCCCAAGCAGTCTCCCATCCAAGTACTAATCAGGCATAGCCAGGTATGGCCATAAGTGAAGGCTTCTGCAAAGAGAGGACAATTTAAAGATCAGCCACTCTAATCTCCAGTATGTTATATAAGTAGGGAAGAAAACCCAAAAGCTTACAGCACCTGGCATTCCCAGGCGGTCTCCCATCCAAGTAGAAACCAGAACCAAACATGCTAAGATTCAAAGACTGGGCATTTAATCTTTTTTTTTTTTTTTGCAAGATTATTATATAATTAGTGAAAAATTTCCAAAAATCTTACAGCACCTGATATTCCCAGGCGGTCTCCCATCCAAGTACTAACCAGGCCCAAACCTGCTTAGCTTTCCGAGATCAGACGAGATCGGGCATAGCCAGGTTGGTATGGCCGTAAGAAAAAGCTGCTGCAAAGAGATGGCTATTTAAAGATCAGCCACTCTAATCACAAGTACATTATTTAAGTAGGGAAGAAAACACAAAAGCTTAGAGCACCTGGCATTCCCAGGCGGTCTCCTGTCCAAGTACTAATCAGGCATAGCCAAGTATGGCCGTAAGTGAAGGCTGCTGCAAAGAGAGGGCAATTCAAAGATCAGCCACTCTTATCTTCAGTACATTATATAACTCTAAAAAATGTAGAATGGATTTTGTTTATTTGAAACAGTCGGTTTCAGTATATTTTTTTATAACTGTTTCATTTGTAACTTTTTAAAAGAACAGAATGTTTTTCAACCTTAGTTAAATTGCTTTAGATTATATAAATTATATAAAGGATAGAATATAAAGAACGGAATGTTTTACAACTGTAGCTCTGCTGTACTGAGGCATGAAAAGGAGGGGGGTGTCAGACAGAAAGAACGCGCGCATGCGGGCACGAGTGTGGCTCAACTATGTTTTTGAGACAGGGTAAGCTCATTCAGAGAGAGTCCGACAGATGGAGCTGTGAGTCCCCATTTCACAAGCTGTAGGTTTTCTCTAAAATAAGCCAATTTTATTCAGCTAAACAATTGGTTTTAATATGCTTTTTATATTCTTTTAAAGAACAGAATGTTTTTCAACCTTAGTTAAATTGCTTTAGATTATGTATATTATATAAATTATATAAAGGATAGGATGTTTTACATATGAACTTGAATTAACTAAAATGTTTTTTTTTTCAACCTTTAATTGTTTTAGATTATATAAATTATAGAATGTTTTATATATAAATGTGAAATAACTGAATGTCACATATATAAAATAACTAAAATGTTTTTTCAACTTTAGCATGATAATTATTATATTATATAAATTATAGAATGTTTTATATATGAAATAACTAAAAAAAAATTTCAACCTTAAATTGCTTTAGATTATATAAAGCAGTGATCCTCAAATCTGGCTCGCGAGATCCACTTTCCTGCGAAGTTTAGCTCTAACCCTAATCAAACACGCATGAGTTTGCTAATCAGTGTCTTCAGGATCATTAGAAAATCACAGGCAGGTGTGTTTAATTGGAGTCGGAGCTAAACTCTGCAGGAAACTGGATCTCGCGAGCCAGATTTTAGGATCACTGATATAAAGGATAGGATGTTTTACATATGAATGTGAAATAACTGAAATGTTTATTCAACCTTTAATTGTTTTAGATTATATAAATTATATAATGTTTTATATATAAATGAGAAATAACTGAATATCACATATATGAAATAACCGATCCCATTTATATACTGCTCAGGAATGTAATGGGAGGGCACACACACACACACACACGACAAAGATCAAACAACCGGCAAAAGCTTCTGTCAAAACCACTTGATCGATGCATGGGAGGGTTCATATAGATCAAAACTATCCGTCAAAAACTATGATTTAGGACTAACTAGGTCAATAGGGTAATAGCTTCTGTCAAAACCACATAATCGATGGGTGGGGAGGGGTCATAGGTTAACCCATGAACTCATTCGGAAAGTTCAACCCATCCATCATAAGGTCACCAGAAGTTCAACCTGTCAAAAGGTCAAAGGTCAAAGTCGTAAATCATCTTGACACAATGTACCAGATCTCCCGCGCTCCCACCATTTTGAATCATTTCTAACCAATCCTCTGGAATTTTACTTTTAACCTCTTCAAATTGTTTTCTTAAAACATCCACATTATACTCTTTTGCTTCTTCCATTGCATCTATGATTACTTAAAAAAAAACTTTAAAAACCTTCTTTGAATTCATATAAATATTTGTCTGTTTCTCACGCTAATATTTGTCTGTTTCTCTCTTGTTCCGAGGTCACCGTGGCCACCAGATCCAGTCTGTGTCCAGATCAGAGGGTCACTGCAGTCACCCGGATCCAGTACGTATCCAGACCAGATGGTGGATCAGCACCTAGAAAGGACCTCTACTGCCCTGAAAGACAGCGGAGACCAGGACAACTAGAGCCCCAGATACAGATCCCCTGTAAAGACCTTGTCTCAGAGGAGCACCAGGACAAGACCACAGGAAACAGATGATTCTTCTGCACAATCTGACTTTGCTGCAGCCTGGAATTGAACTACTGGTTTCGTCTGGTCAGAGGAGAACTGGCCCCCCAACTGAGCCTAGTTTCTCCCAAGGTTTTTTTCTCCATTCTGTCACCGATGGAGTTTCGGTTCCTTGGCTTGCTTAGTTGGGGTCACTTCATCTACAGCGATATCGTTGACTTGATTGCAAATTAAAACAGACACTATTTCAACTGAACAGAGATGACATCAATGAATTCAATGATGAACTGCCTTTAACTATCATTTTGCATTATTGAGACACTGTTTTCCAAATGAATGTTGTTCAGTGCTTTGGCGCAATGTATTTTGTTTAAAGCACTATATAAATAAAGGTGATTGATTGATTGATTGATAAAATGCCCCTTACTTTTAAAATGCCTACATCTACGCATTTCTTAAAATAGAGTTATTTTCCTTGTGTCCCGGTCTTTTTGTTTAAAAATAAAGGTTGATTTAAAATGATTCCCCTTCCAACAGGTTTAAAATCTACCTTTGCTAAAAAAGACCCCCAAGCACTTAAAACTTCCTTGTCTTCCTAAATTCTGGTATTCCTTGTATCATCCAGTTCTTCAATTTCATCCATAAAATATTGTCTCCAATTTGTAAATTTCCACACTTATTTAAATAAAACTCCATAGTTTCCTTCCAATCTTCTTTATATTCGTTATCTAAATATTTCTTGACCACTTTTACCCTCATACTCTTCATTTTTTGCTCCAGATCTACTAGTCCCACCCTCCCTCCTCTACCGGCCCAATCAAAGTGTTATAAGCAATTATTGGGTTTTTTTCCCATAAAAACTCTAAAATTTATATTTTTTATTCTTTGTCTCACCCACAGCGGCATTGATGCTACATGTAAAACGTACCAGATTTTTGATAACATTAAAACATTTACTATTAAAATCTTTCCTTTTAAATTTAAAAACCTGTTTCTCCAAAAGACCAACCTTCTTTCCATCCCATCCACTATTTCCCCCCACATATTATCCTGTACATTCTTTGAATTTTTTCCTAAAAGCACACCTAAAATCTTAAATTCCTGCACTTCTGTGAAACTTCAACACCCCGTTAAAACCGGTACACTCCCAAATCTCATGTATTCAGTTTTCTCTTCATTTATATTTGCTCCTGACTCTTGACAATACCAACTGATTTTATCCATTACATTTTTAACACTCTGCAAATTTTCTACTATTATTGCAGTGTCGTCAGCATACTGGTTAATCTTATTTAGCTCCTTTCCTCTATTTCAATTCCTTTTATTTCTTTACAGTTTTTAACTATCAGTTCTAAAGGCTCTGCCACTAAAGAATATAACTGTGCTGATAATGGGCATCCTTGTCTTATAGATCTAGTTAAAATAAAAGGCTCAGTTAAAAAACCATTACACTTTACTTTTGTTAATGTTTCTTTGTAAAAAAATAATAATCACTTTATAAAATTCTCCCCAAAACCAAACTGCTCTAAAATAAAAAATAAAAACCCATGCTCCACTCTATCGAAAGTTTTTTCAAAGTCCAAACTAATAAAATAAAAAATTTTGTCTTCTCCACTGACATAACTTACCCTGTCTCTTATACTGTTTGATATATCAGCTCTCGTGTTTTCTTCTCTTTCTGTCTGATGTATCATTTACCCAGAGGTGTCAAGTAACGAAGTACAAATACTTCGTTACTGTACTTAAGTAGAAATTTGGGGTATCTATACTTTACTTGAGTAATTATTTTTCAGCCGACTTTTTACTTCTACTCCTTACATTTTCACGCAAGTATCTGTACTTTCTACTCCTTACATTTAAAAAAATAGCTTCGTTACTGCTATTTCATTCCAAATTGTTATCGTTCAGAAAGAGAGAACGAAAAAAAACCTATCCAGATAAATCGCGCCATCCGGATGGAGTGAATTTGATTGTGGTTGGATGAGAAGTATACACATATACCATTCCGACACCCTATTGGTCCATACGCGATCCATCACACCTGCACATGACACAAATCACATTACACTGCATAGACAGTTTTGGGTTCGTTTATCAAAAAATATATTTCTCAAAAGTAGGTTGGAACCAGTAGTATTCGATCGCCTCAGAGTCAGTCCGCTTAAACTTCAAATGAAACCGGCGTCAGTCCGGTCTCCTCCCGTCTTTCAGCGCGCTCTACAATCCGCGGACCGCGGTGGAGCAGCGCGAGCTCAAACAGAGACAGAGGACACAAGGTGTGTGTTTACCGATAGATTGTTAAAATATCTCTATCTATGAAGTTCTTTGTCATAAATACAGTTTACAAAAGGTCACGATCAGTCGGTTTCTCATCTAGTGTAAAGTTTTCGCTTGTCACCGCTAATCACGAAACAGCTGTTTCCTTACACTTATTTAAATATACTTCATTTAATCATACGTACATACACTACTGTGCAAAAGTCTTAGGCAGTATTTTCACTTAAAAGAATGGTGTTCGGCCAGTTATTTATATATTTTGCTGTAGAGTGTCAGTATAAAATATCAGTTTACATTTCCAAACATTCATTTTGCCGTTGTCAAACTGCTTGTGCATTCAAAATCGCACTAGATTATTATTAAAATTAATGGCAAACTACTGTCCTACTGACACATTGCAGCAAAAGATATAAATAACTGGCTTAAAACCCTTTTTTGGGGTGAAAACACTATTCTTTCTGTTCCATAAGACTTTTGCACAGTACTGTATTTTAAAAACGAGATTGTTGCTACTTTATAAAGAATGAGCATACATTAATTCACAGAACTGATTTAAGACAGTGACAGACAGCACTCATCTTAACTAAATATCAGAGTGAGTGACAGAGATACAGTAGAAACATTATGTGTACTTTTGTATTAAATAATGACCCAGATTGTGAAATACATTTATTAGCCTTAGATTAAGGGAAGCACAACTTGGGAAATGAGAGCATCCAAGGTGAAAGCTATGGATTTATTTTAAATATTTGTAATGTTCTTTAATGTTATCCATAGTTTTTTTTGTAGTTCTTTTTTTTTTTTTTAAGTATCGGTTCAGGCACGTTGAGGCGCCAGTACCATTTTAAAAGTATCGAAAAGGCACTGGACCCTACTTAAAAGTTATTATTTATTTCTCACTACTGGCTCATTTGCCAAATGGGTGCTTTCTCTTCGTCCTCCACAAATTAAGCTACTGTAGGTAGTTGGGTAGTGAGATGTTTTAATAAATTATCGTTTGCGATTAATGACGCAAATGACAATGTTGTGATATCTAGGCTATAGAGCATCACAGTCCTACCCACAGCTGGTGCCGGAACTAAAAATTCAATGCAATTTCTGCTTTGACATTTGGGGTATTAGCCATTAAAACGTAACCATACATGGTAGACTTAAAACCAGCTACGGCTGTACTAAGCGACAGTATATGCTCATATAAACGTAAAAAGATCATGGGGCACTAACCTTGTTTTGATCTAAATGCCTTTTATTCGCGATGTCTTGGCTAAGTACTTCATTACCCACAATCCTGAACAATCCCACAATCCCACAGTGATGCATCTGATTGGTGGAGCTCGTGTAACCGTCTGGTTAAACCCCGCGAAGGTCCGTGAAGACTGAAGATCATTAATAAAAAAATAAAATAAAATAAAAACCTGTGTTGCGTTTTTGCACGGTAGACTTATCAGTGCAATCATGATCTCCTTGGCTGCCATTGAGAGTTTTGCAGGGAGGTTGGTAACTTTAGTTAGCATTATCGTCCGCTTTAGCTAGGCTACTGTAGCCTCCATATGAAATGAGTCATATCAAGCATTTTATAATGCCACTGTCAAAACAATATTTAGCCTAGACATACCTTTTTGTGCATTTACTGAACATTTGTGTAATGGCAACGACATGTGTTGACAACTGAGCAGTGATTGCAGTCAGATACAAAGCACTGCACCATTGCTGACGTTATCTTTAACCACTTTCACACACGCACACAATATAAAATACACGATGATAAAATAAAAATCAATACACAATACATATATAAAACACTATTTATTTACACAATTAATACTGAAAGAACTGCTATTACTGCACATTCACTATAGAATGAAAAAGTTCGCGCGAACGGCCGTCATCAGATTTGGATGTCGCTCAAAAGGCTCGTTGCCTCGTTCGCAGTTGTGGCTTCAGTCGAATTCAATGGGGCGCGGTGGTTTATGGGATGAGTAGTTCCTGCGCTCGAAATGAAAATATGTACACAGTCTTGTACCTTTGACTTTTTTTGGATTTTGTCTTAATTTTTTCACTTGAAATGATATGTTATATGCTTATGAGTTCAGCCGTAGCTGGTTATCCTCACACATGCTCTAAAACTCTTTAGATACAGATTTTTTCGAAAGTGAATGGGAGAAATGAATGGGAAATTTACTTCCGGCACCAAAGCTCTCTCGGCTGTGGGTGGGACTGTGAAGCTCTATATCAACTTTGTAACTCGTTACCCTCCGAACACTGGACATAGCAGACGTATGTACCGAATACAAGAAGCTATCAATCAAGAAGGTATCAGGATTATGAGTTATTTTTCATTTTTAGTTTTTGAATAATCACTTAGATTAATCATTCATTTTGACAGCACTATAATGTTTATTGTAAATAGTCAACCACACAAGAGTAATTGTTACTTAGCCTGCACCAATGTTCTTGTCCATTGCCCTCACAGAGTCCTGCAGCTAAGCTTGGATGTACATTTACATTCCATTCAAGGTTATTGATGACATGCCTCTGAAGTTTGACTTTTTGCACCATAACAATACCTATTGGCAACTAGTCATCATATCTCTAGCTCTTTAATGTATTTGTATTGTACTAAAATGAGTTCATTTTCAATGGGCATATATGTGGCTGAAACAGGTAGCCTAGTGCATCCCAAATTTTTCAACATGAACATTTTAATATAACATTATAGTCATTATGGCCTTTAGAAAAATGTTTTTTTGAGGAGGTGGGGTAGTGCACAATAGGCCCTTGTGGCACAGCCCAAGCTTTTGTTCTTAATGGCATTTTTTTCCCTTACATTACTTTTACTTTTATACTTTAAGTAGTTTTTTAAACCAGTACTTTTACACTTTTACTTGAGTAAAAAGCTTGAGTTGATACTTCAACTTCTACAAAAGTCTTTTTAAACCCTAGTATCTATACTTCTACTTGAGTAATGAATGCCAATACTTTTGACACCACTGCATTTACCTGCTGTACGCAGCTGGTGTACGCCCGCCAAGCTCTCCTAGACATCCGCATCTCCGTTGGGGATTAATTCGCGAACTTTCACACTGTAGACGTGGATTGCCCACTACACAAACCGTACGAGCCTCCTCGAACCATCTTCCTGCACGATATCTGCCGGTGGCCGCTTAGCACCGTGCAGAGAAAGCAAAGGAGGAAACGAGGTAGCCGCGGAGGTTACATGATGAAACTGAAAGCTTATTTACAAGCTGACATTTCGTTTGGGCGCAGATCTGTAGCATGGCACCCGCGGGACGCGGTTTACCGATGTCTTCGTCCTGTTTTCCCTCTACATCTGAGTCTTGCCACTCAGGTTGATCTCCGCAGTGTTGGCCGACGTGCCCAGAGGAACGGAGTAAATCACGGAAATCTGCGCTCATTGAGAAAAGCGCCGTCATCTCACGTGTCTATTCCTCCACCTAAGTTGGCGCTAATAAACGCCCGCTCCATGGTGAATAAAACCTTTTTATTAAACGACTTCTACTCGGGGACTTCCGGGTTGATGATGGAGTAAGAACGTGGATTTTGTAGCTCCGCTAATTTTCATTTAAATTTCATTAAAACAAGGCAACATAAAGCTTGTAAGTGCTCTCGAATCATTTATAGAGTTGCATACGCTTAACATAAATTGCAATTTACGTATTTATAAATGCCGTCGAAGAAACCAGGAAAGAAAGATGTCGCTGAGGGAGAAAGTTCGGCCGAGACCGCGGGCTCGCTGGAAGAGGCCAACACGGCAGCAAGTAACGACCCGGTACTGCTTGCAATTGAATCTCTCCGAGTGGAGCTGGGCAAGGTTAAAACTGATATTAAAGAAAGTTTGAAAGGAGAAATGGCGATGCTGGAAAAGAAAATTGACGCGAAGTTTGATGCAATTCAGCTAACCATAAACGACCATCGTTCAACTCTCGAGCATCTTGAACAAAATGCTACGGCCTCAACAGAAGCGGTTACGAAATTACAAGCTCAAGTTAAAAGTCTGTCCGAGCAGGTGTCAGAATTAACGGAAAAATGCCTCGATCTGGAAGGCCGTTCCAAGAGGCAAAATATAAGAATCGCGGGAATCCGAGAAGGAATGGAAAACGGTCAAGGTGCTAGAGAGTTTGTGGCTAAACTGCTCATGGAGGTGCTTGGATTGGACGAGCTGCCTGTTCTGGATCGTGCGCACCGAGCTCTTCGTTCCCGGCCTGAGGACACTGACCCGCCGAGGCAAATCATTGCTCGGATACACCATGGCCATACCATGGAAAACATCATGCGCAAAGTGTCGTCACAGAGAAAGCTAACCTTTAACGGTCGCTCCATTCAGATCTTCAGAGATTATCCTTCGACTGTGGTCAAACGACGGGCAGCCTTTTCCAGAGTAAGGCAAATCCTGCGGGATAAACCCGGTGTTAAGTTTGGCATTCTGTATCCAGCAAAGCTCCGGGTGACATACAGCGAGGGAGAGAAGCTTTTCACCGACGTGAACGATGCATGGAAATTTGCAATCGAACAGTTTGGCACAGATAAGTAAATGCCTGATTAGAATTCAGAGACGTCAAGCCTGTTGTTTTGTTTAAGTTTCTGTTATTTAGCGGACTCACTGTTGGACTTTTGGGAAGTCTCTGCAAAGTAAAATGCGGAGGTCGGCTTTTCTTTTCTATTTGTTTTTTATTATACCTTTTCATTGCCTTCTACTTCGTGGTAAGTTGTGCTGTACATTTGTTCCTGTAACAGCTGAACATGTTCTGTTATCAAACGTTTTGTTGGGTGGGTGGGTCAGTGCTAAAGGTTTCCATGGTAACATCTACCGGTGTGTAGGTAACTTGTCAGAACAGATTGTTATTTTCTGTAATAACAGTTCATGCTTAATAAGGTAAATGCAAAAGGGGTGTCTCTAAATTTCTCTACTTGGAATGTAAAAGGTCTGAATGAACCAGTTAAAAGGGGTAAAATATTGTCTCATCTAAAATCACTGTTTTCAGATATCATATTTCTACAAGAGACTCATTTAAATCGTACTGCCCAGGTTAGACTGAGATGCAAGTGGATTGGACAAATGTATCATTCCAATTTCTCTGCTAAATCTAGAGGAACAGCTATCCTTATCCGTAAAGGAGTTCCATTTAAACATAATTTGACCATTTCAGATAAAGATGGGCGATATGTAATTGTTGTTGGAGAAGTATTTTCTGTGCCATTGACATTAGTCAATGTTTATGGACCAAATTATGATAACCCTGAGTTTTTCAAAAAAGTGTTTGATCTAATTCCAAACATTTCAGATACAAATCTCATAATCGGGGGTGATTTTAACTGTGTACTAGACCCGTACTTAGATAAATCCTACTCCACAAAAATAGTTAGTTCCAACTCCAGTAAATTTTTGAATTCATATATAACTAACTCAAATATGTTTGATGTGTGGAGAATTCTCTATCCAACGGCTAGGGAATACTCTTTTCATTCTCTAGCTCATAATCTATATACACAAATAGATTATTTCATTCTGGATGGTAAACTCATGCCTCAGGTTTGTACTGCTAAATATCATAATATTATTATATCCGATCACAGTCCGGTGACCTTTTCTATTAAAATAGATAATATGGAGAAACCACAAAGAAATTGGAGGCTTAACTCTCATTTACTTACAAACAGAGTGTTTATTAATCACTTAAAACAAGACATAAAAACCTTTTTTGAAATTAACGACAAGCCCGACATTTCTATGGGAGTGTTATGGGACACATTTAAAGCATACATCAGGGGTTGTATTATATCTTATCAAGCATTTCAGAGAAAGAGAAATAGGGCTGAATTAGAGGCATTGGAAATTCAAATTCACGAATTAGATATGGAAAATGCTAAACATCCATGTATTGAAAAATATAAAAAAATTTGTGCATTTAAATATAAATTGAATCAAATTCTCTGTTCTAAAATTTCTAAATCCTTTCAGTATGTAAAACAAAAATACTTTGAATTTGGTGATAAACCTCAAAAACTGTTAGCTCGACAACTTCGTAAATTAGCATCTGAACGAACAATATACAAAATTAAATCAGACACAGGAGAATTTCTTACTGCCTCTAAGGATATAAATAGTAGGTTTCAATCATTTTATGAAGCACTGTATTCATCGAAAGGAACTATAGATCCTACAGTTATTGCTCAGTTTCTAGACCAACAAAATCTACCCTCATTAAATCAAGAGCAAATGGAGGGGTTAGGTGCAGAAATTACTATTGAAGAAATATCAGGTACGATAAAATCTCTTAAAGGATGTAAAACACCCGGTCCAGATGGATTTTGTAATGAATTTTATAAAGCCTGCAGCGAATTACTTTTGCCTTATTTATATAGGGTTTATAAACAGGCATTTATAGACCAGTCTCTGCCGTCCTCACTAAACGAGGCAATTATTACTGTAGTGCCAAAGAAAGGAAGGAACTATTTCACTCTTAAACACAGATCAAAAAATTCTAGCAAAAACTTTAGCATGCAGACTAAACACAGTAATTAGAAATTTGGTTCATCCAGATCAAAAGGGCTTCATACCAAAACGTAACTCTTCCTCTAATCTTAGGCGTCTTTTTAACATTATTTATTCTTCAAGAGGCTTGCAGCAAGATCTAGCCATTTTGTCATTGGATGCAGAGAAGGCTTTCGATCAAATTGAATGGCCTTACCTATTTGCCGTATTGAAGAAATTTAATCTCGGATATAATTTCATTTCATGGATTAAATTGTTGTACTCTAGTCCGTGTGCAAGAATTCTCACAAATCAAACAATGTCTTCTCGTTTTGAATTACACAGAGGTACAAGACAGGGATGTTCACTGTCACCACTTTTGTTTGGATTAGCGATTGAGCCTTTAGCTGAGGCTATTAGAACACATACTGGAATTAAAGGCTATAAAACCAGAAGTACTGATAATAAAGTGGCGTTATACGCAGATGATGTAATTTTATTTATTTCGGAGCCCAATAGCAGCATTCCAAATATCCTTAATCTGATAAATTACTATGGTACATTTGCAGGATATAAAATTAATTGGGACAAGAGTGTGTTGATGCCAGTTACTATCAAAGATTCTTCTTGGCTTCAGCATTTACCCTTTAAAATTTCTTTAGAACAGTTTACATATCTAGGAATTCAGGTGACAAAAAAGTTTTCCATCTTATTTGAGGCCAATTTTCAACCCCTGTTATCTAAACTTAAATCCATGATCAATTTCTGGAGAACACTTCCTATTTCTCTTGTGGGTAGGGTAAACGCAATTAAGATGATATTTCTCCCACAATTTTTGTATATAGTGCAGAACATTCCTGTATTTCTGCCCAAATCATTTTTCAAAAAACTGGACACTATCCTGGTTCCCTTTGTCTGGAACTATAAAGCCCATAGGATTTCTAAGCACCACTTGTGTAAACCCAAAATACAGGGAGGGCTTGCCCTACATAATTTTCTTTATTATTATTGGGCTGCAAACCTGAGGGCCTTGACGTCATGGATAGATTTTACTCCAGTGGAGGAGAACTGGTTGTTGTTGGAACAGGAGGAATGTCTCCCATATTCTATTAATGCAATACTTTTATCACCCAAAGGTATAGCTAGTTCACTTTATAATCATAACCCGGTCATTCATAACTCTGTTCATATTTGGAAACAGTTAAAGACACATTTTAAGTTCACCCAAATGTCATTTTTACTCGCTATCTCAGCCAACCCCTCTTTTTGCCCTTCAATGTTAGATAGAGCATTTGAGTTTTGGAAAAATGTAGGGTTAAGAAACATAGGGAACTTATATATAAATGGAAAATTTGCTTCCTTTCAGCAGCTGTGTGAGAAATACAGTATTCCTTCTAATCACTTATTTAGGTACCTTCAAATAAGAGACTTTGTGAAGTGTAATATTGCTAATTATGTAACCGCGACACCCATGTACCTGGACACATTTCTGGAAAGATGTCTAAGAGATGGAAGTAACATCTCCCTGCTATATAAGGGCTTAGAACAGCTGAAGAGTCCATCTATGGAGAACATTAAATCTGCCTGGGAAGAAGAACTTGCAGTAGAAATTCCTAATGAAATCTGGGAACAAAGTCTTGAACTGGTCCATAGATGTTCCATTAATGCAAGACATTGTCTCATTCAGTTTAAAGTGCTTCATAGGCTTCATTACTCCAAGTGTAAACTCCATAAAATATTTCCAGAAGTGTCTCCACTGTGTGACAAATGTCAATTTTTAGATGCCAGCCTGTCTCATAGCTTTGTCTTGTGTCCAAAATTACAGAATTTCTGGAACAAAATATTCCAAGTTTTTTCAGATACAATGCACATTTCTATTGAACCAGATCCTATATTAATTATATTTGGAATTTCCGAAGAAATTTTGAGACTTACACGGGTACAACAACAGTTTGTTTCATATGGGTTGATCTCTGCCAAAAAACTTATTCTTTTGTTTTGGAAGAAAAAAGAGGTTCCAACTCTTAAATTGTGGCTGACAGAGTTGACGAGTACACTACATTTGGAAAGAATCAGGTACACCGTAATAGACAAGATTGTGTTATTTGAAAAAATGTGGTCCCCTTTTATTGCCTTTTTAAATACTTGTGATTAATATGTTTATTATGCCTTCAGTACCTACTTTTACCACTGGATAGCACTTAAGGGTCTGTTTTTTTTTGTTTGTTTTTGTTTTTTTTGGGTGGGATGGGGGGTGGATGTTTATTTGTTAAAATGTAAGTTGTATATGTTTGTATTTAAAAAAGTGTAATTACAAGTGACTATCTGCTAATATTTCTAATAATAAAAATATTTAAACCATAAACTAATTCTACTCATCACACAACTTGGATTTTATGTTCATCAAAGAATCATGGATAAAGGTCGGTGATTTAACTCCCTTATCAGAACTGGTTCCAGCAAACTGTACATTTTTTAACTCTTCTCGTCCTAATGGACGCGGAGGTGGGATTTTAACTATTTTAAATAACTCTCTCTCCTCACGTTGCCGGCTGCAACGGCCTTCCCCAGCTTTGAAACTTAGCTTCTCCACCTAGATTGGAATGGTCCCATCTGTATAGGGGTGATATACCGTCCTCCACTCTTCACTAAGGATTTTATACTGCAATTCACTGAGTTCATTGGCAACATTGCCACAAACTATGATTGCTTCCTTATGATGGGCGACTTCAATATTCATATCTGCTGTCATTCAAATTCCCTGTCGCAGGAGTTTCTTGACTTAATAGATGCCTTTAACCTACTGCAGTGGGTCAAAAACTCTACCCACACTCAGGGCCACACACTTGACCTTTTGTTATCTTATGGGGTTGATGTCACTGATATTGTTATCTCTGATTTTCCTCTCTCTGATCACAAGCCTATTTTATTCTCACTGTCTCTTCTGGAGCCTCCTCAACCCACTATTGATCCTGTTATGTCGTGGTTCTATTCTCCTTCTATTCTCCAAACTTTGAATTGTGCTTTACTGAGCTATGCTCTCACTGGCACTTGGACCAACCTTTATCTGACCTGGATACAGATCAGCATCTTAGCCTTTTAAATTCTGCCTGGCTTAAAGTAGCAAACATGACTGCTCCTCTTAAGCCTCACAAACCCAAACCAAAATCAGATGTGTGGCAAAATTCTGACACTCGTCACCAAAGACAAATATGTAGAAAAGCTGAACACAAATGGAAACGTGACAGGCTAAGTGTCTCCTTCTGCATGTTCAAAGACTCTCTTACTGCATACCAGAACACTGCTAAATCAGCTAAAGCCACATACTTCTCAAACTTAATTGAATCCAATCACTCTAACCCTAAGGTCTTGTTTTCTGTCATTCATTCTGTCTTAAACCCATCTGCTAAATTCTCTGTTGCCTCAGATGCTCTATGTGAAGACTTCCAGAGATTTTTTATTAACAAAATCACTACATTAAGGACCAGTATCTGCCCTAATTTAACTCTCCCCCCTATTATGCCTCGTACCTCCTGTGTTTGGGAGGCTTTTGTTCCCATTAACCTCCAGACACTGAAGGATGTGAGCGCCAAGCTCAAACCTTCATTCTGCCCAAATGATATCATTCACCCGAGATTTTTAAAATTAATCACCAACTGGGTCCAGGTATGGTATCCCTTATTAACAAGTGTCTAAGCACTGGCTCTGTTCCGGCCAATCTTAAAGTGGCTACGGTCCCTCCTCTGCTCAAGAATCCTTCACTGGATCCTTCTGTTTTAAAAAATTACCGGCCCATCTCTGTCCTACCTTTCATTTCCAAGTTATTAGAGAAAATCATGTTGGATCAGTTCCAACACTTTTTGTCAAATAACTGTATATATGAGGTCTTTCAATCTGGGTTTAGGACTGCCCACAGCACTGAGTCCGCTCTCCTGTGTGTGCTAAAAGACATTAATCTCTCCACTGACTGTGGGGACATTGTGGTTCTAGTTCTCCTAGATCTGTCGGCGGCTTTTGACACCGTTGACCACCCTACTCTGCTAGCTAGACTGGAGACGTGGGTGGGCATAAAAGGCTCTGTCCTGTCATGGTTCCAGTCTTACCTTACTGACAGAAAGTTTTTAGTAAAAATGGGTAACTTTTCCAGCTCCATGGCACCCCTGAGATGTGGTCTTCCACAGGGCTCTAGTTTGGCTCCCTCTCTATTTTCTCTTTACATGCTACCGCTGGGCACAATTTTTAGGAAACACTGTGTATCTTTTCAATTTTATGCAGACGACACCCAAATTTACATTCCAATCAAGCGCAATAATCCTGCAGCATTAAACTCTCTTCACCTATGCTTAGCGGAGGTAAAGGCATGGCTAGCTCAAAATTTCCTATCCCTTAATGATGATAAGACCGAGGTCATTGTTTTCAGCCCGAGTGAAAGGTCCCAGTGCACATGCCCAGACTTGGGGAGTCTATCTCCCTTTAAATCTACAGGACTGCGGAACTTAGGTGTTCTTGTTGACCAGTCTTTAAAGTTTGATAAACACATCTCATCTGTAGTCATTTCTGGTTTCTACCAACTTCGCTTACTATCCAAAATCAAATGCTTTCTCACTCCAATAACTCTGGAAATGGAGGTTCATGCTTTCATCACATGTCGACTGGATTATTGCAACTCACTATATTGCGGTATATCAGATTCTCAAATCTCCCGTCTTCAGTTAGTCCAAAATGCTGTGGCCAGACTCATCCATAATTGTCACAAATATGATCATATCTCTCCCATCCTCAGATCTTTACATTGGTTACCAGTCCAGCAGAAAATAGATTTCAAAATTCTTCTCTTTGTCTTCAAATCTTTACACAACTTAGCACCGGTTTATCTCTCTGAACTTATTCATCCGTACATTCTGTCCAGAAGTCTCAGATCCCAAGACCAGGCGCTGCTGGTAGTCCCTCGTATCAGACTTAAGCGTAGAGGGGAGCGTGCTTTTGCGGTGGCAGGGCCTTGACTGTGGAACACCATGTCTCTAGAGATCAGAACAGCTCCCAACCTCTCTGTCTTTAAGTCTCTGGTCAAAACTTATCTATTCTCGTTAGCATATTGATTACTTATCTTAGACTGTTCTTATTATTTTACATTTGCTTCTTTGATTTTATAATTAATCTTAGCTTAGTTGTTCTCTATGTGCTTATGTGTGTTTTGCTGCTTTTATTTTATATGCTTGTTCTGTAAAGCACTTTGGACTGTCTAGCAGCTGTTTAAATGTGCTATATAAATAAATGAACTTGAACTTAAAACTATATCAGCTATGTCTCTTCCAATTACTCCATATGCCTGATTTGTCTCTATTATACTCGGTAAAATATTTTTCAATCTGTTCGCTAAAACCTTTGGTAAAATCTTCAAGTCAGTATTTAACATGGTTATTGGTCTAAAATTCTTTAAAAGCGTCTTATCACCCTTTCTTTTATATTATTTTCATCAAACCCATACTCATTTTTTGATTGAAAGCCTATTTTTTAAAAACCTCCTCATATACTTCACCTCATATACTTGTAGAATCAAACTTATTTTTTCCTTAAAAACTTTATAAAACTCATTACCTATGCCATCTATACCCTGACTTTTCTTGCTTTTCAAATTATTTATTGCCTGTGTTATTTCTTCTAGCTTTATTTCTTTATTGCATTCCATTTTGTCTGCCGCCTCCACTCTTTTTTTATTTGTTGTAATAAGAAGTTTCTCATTTTTCCATCCATATCTTTAGTTTTAAATAATTATTCATTATAGCTTCTTACTACTTCCAAAATTCCCTTTGTTTCCTTAATTACTTCACTGTTTTTATTTTTCAATTCTTTTATCATTTCTGATTTAGCTTTTCCCCTTTCTAGGTTAAAGAAGAACCTGGTGCATTTTTCTCCTTCTACTGTATATTTTGCTCTACTTCTTAACATTGCTCCATTACATTTACTTTCCTCAAATTTCTTAAATTCCTCCTCCATTACTATAATGTCACAGAGTGACTTCGAGGGCGGAACCAAAAGTGAGAGGAGAAGTTCCACCCGGACCGAAATGTACAAGCCCCCATCACTTCCGGAAACTCCGGACAGCTCGAATCAAGGGAAATCTACAGCAGGTGTGTCAAATGACGTGGCGATCGCAGATGGGGCAGTTTGGATGCTGAAGGGAGTATAAAGAAAGCATTGAAGATACAGGAAGTAGTTGTTGCTTTCCAAGGAACGCCACGAGTGAGACGGAGTGTTTTGGGCGCTGGAGTAGGGCGAAGCAGATGAGAGCAATTGTGAAGTCGCTAGGCGAATAGGAGGATTTGAATACGACTACTAGAACAGGTCCCGTAAGAAAACAGTGCCATTGTGGAACAACAATAACACTTCCGGGTGTCCGTAAGTAGCTGGGGAGAGAAAGAGAGCGGGAAAAGATCAGTATCACGGAGACTGTGAGTACATTGGAATTGCTTATATCGTTGTTTATACTGGGATGAGAAAGAGAGCGGGAGAAGATCAGTACCACGAAGACTGTGAGTACATTGGATTGTTTATATATCATTGTTCATACTTGGATATGGATAACTAATATCTGCTGGAGTGTCCAATAGCTTGTTGAGCGGCCCCATCGTGGAGGACGAGACGAGTGGGTGAGCCGAAGTGAAGTGGGGGTGAACGGATGTTATTTGGCTGTGGCTACACCGTAAAGTTTGGAGCACTTACCGTGCCAGCGACTTTAAACTCCTCCAGGACGAATTCCGACCAGGTGTGGAGTGCCGAACTTAAAAATCACTGAAGTGTGTGTAGTGCAGTGGGTGAGTCTGTCTTTGGTGTGTGTACACCTGTAGTTTTGCAGTGCTGTGCCGTGTCCCTGTTTTCTGTACTCGCCCTGTAGGCCGAGAAAAGTTCCTGTTGGAGAGAACGTAGGCTGCCGTGGCGGTGCCCACCTATTCCATATACGCCCGCCCATAACTCCGTTCCCCGTATCCAACCTGAAGGAGGCGAAGCGTGAATGCAAGACAAGGTATTGTGCGGATATTGTGGGGAAAGCTATTTATTGAAGGGGAGCAATTGACCATCATAAGTGAAACAGTCCGCTGTGCATATTTACTGTACTGTGGAGCGATTCCAGCTGTCCGCCCCATCTAGATCTCTGTCCCGTTGGCTGGAGGAGAGGAAAGGGAAGCGGGCGAGTCGGCCCAGCAGTATTTACCGGGTGTAGCCAACCTACCTGAACTGTCCACCGTGACACCACTGGCTGTACCAGGTCCAACGAGCCGCAGCTTGGAGTTCGTAGCCCCATTTCGCCCTTGAAACGAAGCCAAGAGGTGAGGTATGGTTTTCCCACTTATCTGCTAGAGCCCACGCACTTGCCAAGGAGAAATTAGCGCTTGCTATCCTTCGTTGTCCAGTTAAAGCTATAGTCACTCTGTTGAATACATACCCGCCTGCACGAGCTAAAAGCTATTGACCTTGAATACGCTCTGTAAGCCCAGCGTGAAGATACAGTCACTCTGTTGAATACATACCCGTCTGCACGAGCTAAAAGCTACTGACCTTAAATACGTTCTGTAAGCCCAGCGTGAAGATATAGTCACTTTGTTGAATACATACCCGTCTGCACGAGCTAAAAGCTTTGACCTTGAATACGCTCTGTAAGCCCAGAGTGAAGATACAGTCACTTTGTTGAATACATACCCGTCTGTACGAGCTAAAAGCTATTGACCTTGAATACGCCCTGTAAGCCCAGCGTGAAGACACAGTCACTCTGTGAATACACACCTGTCTGCATGAGCTAAAAGCTATTGGCCTCGAACACGCCCTGTAAGCCCAGTATGAAGGACTAGTTATCTTGCTGAATACCTAACTGTTGACACGAGTTAGAGATCACCTACCCCGGATGCGCCCGCATGCGTCCAGTGTGAAGATTCAGTCACCTTGCTAAATACCTACCTCTTCTACGAGTTAAAAGCTACTCACCTCAAATACGCCAGTGTACGTCCAGGGGAAAGACCCAGTTACCTTGCTACATACTTACCTTTGTTACTTACCTGTGCCCTCAGGAACTTGTGTGTTACCTCGTACTTACCTAGGAGGTCTATTGGAGTAGAGGAGCTGTCCAGACGCTGGTGAAGCGAAACCCGAAGAGCAACGAATACAGGAACAAAGTATTCTTCTCCGTTTCACCCATTAATCATTGTGTGTTTCTGTTGCCTTCAGGAGAAGAGAAGGGCGCCACGGGAAATCAAGCCGATAAAGAAGGACCTAGGATCAGTCAGGAGATTGGTGGGAGTTCTGCGAAAGGATGAAGGAGCCCTTTTCCCTCTCCACCTGTGATCACTTACGACCTCCAGATTTCTCAGGCCCAGTCCCCTCCTGTAACGAGACGAAAATCTAATTTTAGATTCCCCTTTCCCCTTCCCTAAATTATATTTTTAAATAATTTAAATAAAGTTTGTTTTAATTATACTTACCTTCTCTCGTGTGTCTGGTCATTGGGGTGCTCATAGGACCTCCTCGAGGTGGAAAACTAGGAAGGGGCGTGACTCCCAACACCTGTGGTCCGCTCCGACCTGTGACAGATTTTGGCTCAGTCGGCAGGATTCCACCTTGAGTGGAGCGACCAAGGTCCCCCAATGGCCGACAATGAGTTGCCCGAAGCCCCACCCCGAGTCATGCCTGTGTTTATGGGAAACCCTTGGATCCAGAAATACGGCGGCACCGAATCAGAGGTGAGACTATCTGAATGGAGAGCTCAGATTGAGTATTTGGCCAGGATTCAAGGATTGAGTGCAGCCCAAAAGCTACAGTTTGTGCTGAACTCCTTGGAAGGAGAAGCGCAGCGCTAAGTCCAGGCCGCCCCGGAAGCTGTGCGGGCTACGGCCCAGTCTATCTTTAACTTCCTGTCCGAGCAATACGGAGACACGACCCCCGTTGCCATCCTTAGAGCCCAGTTTTTCAGTTGTAAACAAGGACCCCGGCAGCCCATACGAGCCTATGCACTACGACTTCGGGTACAGCTCACCAGATTGCAAAAATGTCCAGATCACGGCCTGGAGGACGGAGAGATCCTTCTGAGGGATCAGTTCCAACTAGGACTGCGGGAAGGCCCAGTGCGGCAGAGCCTACGGGTACAATTCCGATGAGACCCTGAACTGACATTTGAAGATCTGAAGGAGGCAGTCATCGACCAGGTAGAGGTTAAAGATCCCCCCGTGTGTGCGGTCGTAAGTATAGTTTACTCCCCTGACTTCGAGTCCCATCTACAACACATCGAAGAGGTATTCCAGGCCATGGAACGATACGGCCTTAAGCTGCAGCCTGACAAATGCCACCTGCTACAGAGAGGAGTAAAGTTCTTGGGCCATTTTGTGAGCGCTTCGGGTGTGGCGGTGGACCCCGAGAAGGTAGCAGCAGTAAGGGAGTGGAGTGCTCTGAAGATGGTGAGACAGGTCAGGTCCTTTTTAGGGTTCGTAGGATACTATTGCCGCTTCATCAAAGGATTCTCCAAAATCGCGAAGCCCCTTAACCAACTGCTGGCAGGGACAGGACGGCCCCGAGGCCAGGGGTCCCCATCCATCACGTGGGATCCCGAGTGTTGAGGAGCCTTCCAACAACTTAAACAGGAGTTATTGCAAGCACCGATACTGGCTTATGCAGATTTTAACCTACCTTTTATCTTGTATACAGATGCCAGTAATCTGGGCTTGGGAGCAGTATTGGCCCAGCGACAAGAAGAAGCAGAGCGAATGATCGCCTACGCCAGCAGGATCCTACATCCCGCGGAGCGGAACGATGCGAACTATAGCTCGTTTAAACTTGAGCTGTTGGCCTTGAAGTGGGCCTTGAGTGAGAAGTTCAAAGACTATCTGTGGGGAGCGAAGGTACAAGTAATTACTGACAACAATCCCCTTGTTCACTTACAGACGGTGAAGTTGGGAGTCGTAGAGCAACGATGGGTGGCCCAACTAGCGAATTACGATTACCAGCTCCAGTATCGACCCGGAAGGGAGCACGTGAACGCAGATGTCTTGTCCCGGCTCCCGGAGGAACGGGGCCAAGAGGAAAAGGTAACAGAGACGGGCCCCGCACAAGACGATGGTTACATGGTGGGTGTTGTTGAGGCACCAGGGAGCCAACAGGAGGTGGCGCCGTTGAGCTGGGGCTGGGACCCCGACCGCTGGAGAGAGCGGCAACAAGGTGATGAACGGGTGAAGGCCGTAAGCCGCTGGCTAGAGCAGGGCCAGGAGCCGACACCAGCAGAGAGGCAAGCCCAGGGTGGAACGGGCCGCCAGTTGTTGGGACAATGGGAAAAACTACGATTACGTGATGGAGTACTGTGCAGGGTCATCCATGATCCTGGGATGGGCGACGAGATCTGCCAGGTCGTAGTACCTGAAGACCAGGTACAGGCACTACTCGTGGCATACCACAATCAGCTGTGATCACTTACCTAACGACCTCCAGATTTCTCAGGCCCAGTCCCCTCCTGTCAAGAGACGAAAATCTAATTTTAGATTCCCCTTACCCCTTCCCTAAATTATCTTTTTAAATAATTTAAATAAAGTTTGTTTTAATTATACTTACCTTCTCTCGTGTGTCTGGTCATTGGGGTGCTCTTGGGACCTCCTCGAGGTGGAAACTAGGAAGGGGCGTGACTCGCAACACCTGTGGTCCGCTCCGACCTGTGACAATAACATTTTGCACATTTACCACCTCCTTATTTAATTATTCCTTTAATTTATCTCTTATGTCTTTTTCTTTAGCCCTTTTCACTTTCTGTATCAACCTGCTATACTTAATTGAATATTTTCTTATTTCATATTTTACATTCTCCCACCACAATCTCTTGTCTTCTATTCCCTTTGTCCTCTTGTTTTTTTTTTCAATTTTGTCCAATACACTATCCAGTACCCTTTTAGTTTTTTGCACTGGTGCCTCCTTCCATTTGAGTCTGCATCATTTTTTCGTTGTCGTCCTTTCCTTGTCCATTACTCTTCTCTTTATTCCCACTGTCCTGCGTTCCTTCCTCCTCTTCCTCCATCTCCTTGTCATCATCTCTCTCATACACCTGCCTTCCCTTCTGCTCCTCTTGATTCTGTTTTTTTTTTTTTTCTATCCAGCACTCACACTTATCCAAAACTCTCCTGCATTCCGGGCAACTCACCACAATGCAGTCCCTTGCGAAGAGCCCCTTTCCAGGCACTTATAAGACATAAATTCTGGGCAGTTCTTTACCATGTGGTCTGGGCTCATACAAAGTCTTACAGGTCTTCACCTGCTTACTGTGCACCACCCAAAAAAACTGTGGACCTTCTGCCGTCTCCATCTTGTTGCTGAAGAGCATGGACGCCACCTCTTTGGGGAACTGCACTTTAATATACCTCCTCCCATCCTCGATGCTGGTGCCTGGGTATGTCCTCCTCCTGCTTAGGCCCCCTAAGCCTGACAAAGACTTTATAACTGAATTCTCTGACTTTCTTTCTCAGTTGTTGTCACTGTATGATCGTCTCCTTATACTTGGTGACTTTAATATTCATGTTTGCTGTCTGGATAGACCTATGGTTAGCGAATTCTCTGGTGTAATAGAGGCCTTTGGCCTTACGCAACATATAGATAAAGCTACTCATAAACTGGGACATACACTTGATTTAATTTTATCATATGGTTTTAATGTCGATAATATTGTGATTGAGGAGGCCACTTTCTCTGATCATAAGCCTATTACATTTGACATCACCCTTTTCAGTTCCCAGCAAACTGTCAGAGTTCAGGATCATTACTGTCGCCAGATACATTCTCATACTGCAACTCAGTTTTCTGATAGTTTTTTGAGTGGAAATGTTGCGTCTATTATTGCAACAGAGGCATCGCTCTCCTCTAGTCCGGATGAATTAGTCACCTCTCTTAGGCAGGCCTGTCGTAAAGCTGAAAGGAAATGGAAAAAGGATCATCTCAAAAATCTTCAAAATTTTAAATCTGCATTAGCTTCTTTTCAGACAGCAGCAAAAATAGCCAGAACAAAGCATCTCTCTGATTTGATCAGTAAACACTCAAACAGACCTAAAATTTTATTTAGTACAATAAACTCTGTTATCAACCCCTCAAATTCCCCAGTTGTTGATGTATCTACTGATACCTGTGAGGAATTTCTTAATTTTTTTACTTATAAAATTGAGAACTTTAGATCAGTGTTTACTCCCACCTCATCGGCTACTCCAACTGGTTGCTCAGGGGTTCTGGCTACTTTTAACCAATTTCAGCCCATCTCTCTCATTGAAGGAATTTAGTATCACATATGAAACCTACTACTTCATCTTTTGATTCTATCCCCTCTTCTATTATAAAGGATGTTTTTGATGTAGTCGGTCCCTCCATTCTGGTCATCTTAAATCTATGTCTTGCATCCGGCACTGTCCCTACATTTTTTAAGCATGCGGTTGTCCAGCCCCTGCTCAAAAAACATGATCTCGATGTTAAACTCCTAAATAACTACCGTCACATTTCCAAGCTTCCTTTTATCTCAAAAATTTTGGACCACTCACAATATACTAGAACCTTTTCAGTCAGGTTTTAGATCATTTCATAGTACTGAAACCGCTCTGCTCAAAGTAACCAATGATCTTCTCCTTACACTAGATTCAGGTAATAGTGCCATCCTGATATTATTGGATCTTAGTGCCGCCTTCGACACTATCGATCACAACATCCTCCTTACTCGCCTTGATCAGCAGGTGGGCATTATGGAGACTGCATTACTGTGGTTCTATTGGCAAGTTCTCCTCATCCTCTGCTTCTGTTTTATGTGGGGTCCCTCAGGGGTCCATCTTGGGTCCTATGCTTTTTAGCCTGCATATGCTACCACTGGGTGACATCATAAGGAAGCATAACATCTCTTTTCATCTCTATGCAGATGATTCACAGTTGTACTTGCCTCTAAAATCTAGGGATTCCATACAATCTCTTCTGGACTGTTTCCAAGACATTAAAACTTGGATGGTTAATAACTTTCTCCAGTTAAACAGTGACAAGACAGAGGTTATTGTTTTTGGTTCTCCCAAGGCAAGATGCACTGTGGTACAACATTTAGGTAACTTCACTCCATTTATCAAACCCTATGCTAGAAATCTGGGTGTCATTCTTGACTCAGAACTCTGCCTTGACAAACAGATTGTTCTGTTGTTAAAAATAGTTTTTACCAGCTCAGAATGATTTCCCGCCTGAAGTCATTCCTATCTTTTAACGATCTTGAGACAGTTATCCATGCCTTTATTACATCACGGCTGGATTATTGCAATTCCCTCTACTTGGGCCTCCCACAATCATCACTTAGACGTCTGCAGTTAGTACAAAATGCAGCAGCGCGTCTTTTAACTGGCACTAGGAGGCGTGAGCACATCACCCCCATTTTGGCATCTTTGCATTGGCTCCCAGTTCCTTTTAGGATTCAGTTTAAAGTTTTATTGTTTGTTTTTAAGGCACTTAATGGGCTCGCCCCGACCTATATCACCGACCTTGCACAACCATACTCAGTTCAAAGGTCACTGAGATCCTCAAACAAAGGGCTCCTGCTTGTGCCGCGCTCACGGCTTAAACAGAGAGGTGACAGAGCCTTTGCAGTTGCTGCCCCACGTTTGTGGAACCAGCTCCCCCAGGATATTAGATCTGCCCCCTCCATTAATACATTCAAATCCAGGTTAAAAACTCATTTTTATTCCTTGGCTTTCCTTGTTCCCTAACCTGGTACCTCTGTTTGTTTTCTGTATTTCTGTGTTGTGTGACGTGATATTGAAGGCTTATTTTTATTAATGTTTTATATAATTATGATTATTCAATCTATGTGTTTATTTTTTTTATTGTCTTTTTAGCTATTCATTGTACAGCACTTTGGTCAGTTTTGCGCTGTGTGTAAATGTGCTTTATAAATTAAAATTACTTACTTACTCCTGATGTTAGAGACATGTCTAGGCCTTCAGGATGTCCTCATCATTCTTTTTTAGGATGTCCTCATCATTCACATAAGCAGGCAGGTGCATGAATGAGACAACATAATCCCTGTTTTGCAGACTTTTCACATCGCAGTTTATCCCCTTAATCATCAGTCCATTGGTTAATTCATCTGCATCCTCCTCATTCTCTAAGGTAATTTCATATTCCTTTGATAGCTTTGGTCTCACCACCAGAATTTTTGCCACACCGATTCTCCCTGCGATTGCTTTAATAATGTCTTCTGCCCTCGCATCCTGCACATGCACAGTCACTGTTGCTTCCTTCATATAAACTCTTTTTGCAGCATCTCTTCTTTCATCTTTGTCTATTCCGTTTCCATCTCGTCGTCATTATGCCACTCCAGGTTCTTTTTGCCTTTGTGTCCCTCCTTCCATTGCTCTGTCCGTCACCAACGATCCATCCATTTTGACATAAACAAACAAAACAAAACAAACAAAAGAACTAGTAGACTTACTTTCCCCCCAAACACCATAAACTGTTGGGAGCATAAACTTACACAAACAATTAAAAAAAACGAAACAAAAGAAAAACTCCTAAAATTAACACAAAAAGATTTAGTACAAACAAGCTTAGATGAGCCTTCCTCACCCTCTACTGCCACGTCACTTCCTGTGAGCTTACTATCACCCCCAGGTTGGTGTTGCCATAAGCGAGGGTTTCTGCAAACAGAGGGTTATTTAAAGATCAGCCACTTTAATCGCTTATGCATTATATAAGTAGGGAAGAAAAACGACAAAGCTTACAGCACCTGGTATTCCCAGGCGGTCTCCCACCCAAGTACTAACCAGGCCCAAACCTGCTTAGCTTCCGAGATCAGGCATAGCCAGGTTGGTATGGCCGTAAGCGGGAAATGCTTCAAAGAGAGGGCTGTTTAAAGATCGGCCACTCTAATAACCAGAGCATTATATAAGTAGGGAAGAAAACCCAAAATCTTATAGCAACTGCTTTTCCAAGGCCCAAACCTGCTTAGAGTCTGAGATCGGCATAGAAACTTTCTTCTTTTTTTTGCAAGATTATTAGATAATTAGTAAAAAAAATGCAAAAGCTTACAGAACCTGGTATTCCCAGGCGGTCTCCCATCCAAGTACTAACCGGGCCCAAACCTGTGTATCTTCCAAGATCAGACGATATTAGGCATAACCAAGTTGGTATGGCCATATGCTAGGACTGCTGCAAAGAGATAGCTATTTAGAGATCGGCCAGTCTAATCACCAGAGCATTATATAAGTAGGGAAGAAAACCCAAAATCTTATAGAAACTGGTTTTCCCAGGCCCAAACCTGCTTAGATTCCGAGATCGAGCATAGGAACTTTTTTTTTTTTTTGCAAGATTATTAGATAATTAGTGAATCTTTACTTTACATAGATAATTTAAAATTTAAAATTTCTCTTCCTGGCAGCTTCCACATTAAATCTTTTAAAACACAACTTACTTTTGGGGTAAAAACATCATAAAAAGAATCCAACATATATCCACCTTTAAAATACACATACAGTCTTTCAATATATAACTCTGTTTTCCTTTAAAATACAGTCCAAACATCTAACACAATTTTTTCCTTTTTAGCCACAGTTCTTCCCTCCCATATTTTATTTTTAATTAGCATTACACACAGATTAAGTAGGGTCCTTTGCCATTTCGATACTTTTAAAACATTACAGGTGCCTTAAAAAAATCAGCCAAAAAAAAAACAAAAAAAACATGGATTACATTAAAGAATATTACAAATATTTAAAATAAAGCCATAGCTTTCACACGCTCCTTGGATGCTCTCATTTCCCAATTTGTGCTTCCCTTACTCTAAGGCTAATAAATGGATTTCACAATCTGGGTCATTATTTAATACAAAAAAAACATGTAATATTTCTACTGTACCCCTGTCAATCGCTCCTGTGAATTACTGTATGGTCATTCTTTATAAAGTAGCAAAAATGTAGTTTGTAAAGTACAGTATTGTGCTAAAGTCTTAGGCACATTAGAATTTTCACCCCAAAAACAGGGTTTTAAGCCAGTTATTTTTATCTTTTGCTGTAGTGTGTCAGTAGGAAATATCAGTTTGCTATTAATTTTAACAATAATCTAGTGCGATTTTCAATACACAAGCAGTCTGACAACGGCAAAATGAATGTTTGGAAAGGTAAATTGATATTTTCTACTGACAAACTACAGCAAAATATATAAATAACTGTCCGAACACCATTCTTTTGGGTGAAAATACTAACGTGCCTAAGACTTTTGCACAGTAGTGTATGTTCATTGTCATAAACTGTATTTATGACAATGAACAGCACAGATACGGATGTTCTAACAATCTATCGATAAACACACACCTTGTGTCCTGTTTATGTTTAAGTGCACTCGCGCTGCTCTGACGCCGCGGTCTGCAGATTGAAGAGTATGCTGAAAGACGCGAAGGAGAACGGTCTGTCACCTTTTTCATATGAAATTTAAGCGGACTGACCTTGAGGCGATTGCACATTTGTGTACAGTTCATGGAGCTAAATGCTATAACCCCGCTTAAAAAAGCATAGCAATGTCCATGCCTCTTGTGTAGGCCTACATTTCGGAGAACCAGGACAAACATTTTAATCGATCGCTCAGGCATTTAAGATGCACTGAAATGAGGCACCAAAATCTGCATCCTTATTTGGTTCGGTGCATACCAGTTCCATACCCAACCCTACTTTTAAGAAATATAATTTTTTATAAACAAACCCAAGACTGGCTAAGTCCTTGCAGGAGTGTGATGTCATTTGTGTCCTGTGCAGGTGCGATGGATCCCGACCAACGCTTTAAACTAACCCGCCCGCAACTCGGACCGCAAAAAAAAGGAAAATGAAAAATATTTTCTATTTGACGTCTATTTGACGTGTACATTTACATCTGCAAAGATGTATTTTTCAGAGTGTTTGCTCATCTGCAGTAAGTCAATAGGACTATTCCTTTTAGATGTCAAATAGATGTCTATTAGATGTCTATAAGATGTTTGTGATTGGGAATGTATGCAAAACTGACATCTGAAAGACTAGGCAAACATTTTGTGAGAATTTTTTTTGTCAAAGATGAAGTTGATGATGCGGACTCACCATGAATGCCAGAGGAAATGCATATTTCATATTGATTACATAATCAGAGAGTAGCCTATTTATTTTGGTTTTAATATTTTAGTTTAAAAGAAGACATTTCAAGCTTTCTGTAATATATAGCCTATATTTCTCAAATCTGTGAGGCACAAACAGAGTTTCGGCGCCCTCCATTTCAGATGCAATGCAAGTGATCATGCCGGTGCCTCATTACATTGTCTGCTATATATTAGCTTCTTATTTATAAAATACGGGCAATTGGTTGATAAAACATTGATCAAAACTAAGATGCAATTTATACAAAACTAAAATCTTTTAAAAAGAGTTTTCTATAAAGCAAAACTTAATGAAGTCGTCAAAATCATGTTTTACCAAAAACAGCTCTATACCTTTTCTCTTGCCACCTTCATTTCTACTTGCAGACTGAGCTTGTGCGTCATCTTCACGCCAGTTATTCAGCCAATAAATTGTAGGCCTATGTATTTCAAAATTGTGTCTAGTACTATATTAATTACAAAGGTTTAATTGGCATCTTTATTTCAAACGGCCCGACCGAGCGCGACCCAAATATCATTACAAATATTCTTGTGATGACTCATAACCGCGGGTGACCGAAGGCACCCACTCATTTTGGATCAACCCGTGCATCACTGCTATCTATCTATTTATCTATCATCTGTGTCAGGGTTTTGCACTGTCACTTTGTTTTGCTTTTGTTTCTTGTGTCTAATGTCAGCACAATGCCTTGTTAGTTATTTTCTCGGCCATGTGCTCCTTTAGCCCCTCCTCCTTGTTTCCTCTTTACCACACCCTCTTTTTACCCTAGTTGGTCTAATTGTGCTCCCCTCTCCCTCATGTATTTTCCTCCCTATTTATAGTGCACCTTACCCTTCTGTGTTTGCTAGTCCATGGTCATTCTCACCCCCTCTGTTTCTGTCAGTGGATGTGGCTAAATATATATTCATGTCTCCTTGTCTGGTTGGTCTTGTGCCCTTGTCTAATCTTTGTAATTCCATGTTCTTGTCTTGCTCCTTGTTTTAGTATTTTGTTTGTTTTTGCCTTTTTGCTTTTATTTGTAATTTAGTTTTTCTAGTCCTGATTCTTGGTATTGTTTGATCATTCTCTTAAGTTGGTTAAATTGGTCATTTCTTATTTGGTTACTTTACTTTTATTAGCTCATTGGTTAATATTCTTTGTCTTGGATTTAACTTGTGCTTTTGTGGAGCTTTGTCCTGTCTAGTCTTGTGTTCGAGTTCCTGACCTGTCCCCATGTGTCCTGCCCTGGTTCTACCAGCCTGGCATCTGGTCTGTCTCCAGAGTCAGTGGTCAACAAGTTTCTGAGCTCTGCTCTATGGTGCCTTTTGTGGCCTTCTCTATGAGCCTGGTCTTGCTGCCCCCTCTGTTGCCCAAGTATTCTGCCAGTTGTAAGGGAAACAGGTCAATTTAGCTCAAAGGGAATCATCTAAGATTTTAAAGGGAATTTGAACAGAATCACTGTGACGCCCTGCGATTCACTGAACGAGCCGTTTAACATCAAATATGTGCTGGATATTAATATCCAAAGTATAGTGAAAACACTATCAATTATCACAGTAACAAGATCGGCAGTTTAAGACATTAACTTGTAAGCACAAAACACAAGATACTTCTCTTTTCAATATGAGTAAGGCTTTATTAGATAAATCTAAGACATATAAACTAATCTAACACATGAACGCACGCACTCACACATTCACACAAGTTGCAGGAAGATCGAAAGTTAGGGATAGATTCAGTCTTTCCTGAAAGATTCAGGAAAGATTCAAAGATTCAGAGTTCAAGAGAATGGAAATGTGGAATCCCAAGTTTACAGCAATACATGAAATTGCATAGACATGAACAGCCATCAATCACTTAATTAAATCTCGCATTGTGTTCCTCAATGAGGTTAAAATTATGTTAGATACACCAGTACAAATGTCTGAAGGTACATTGCCTGTGTTCCCGTTGTTGTCGTTGAAAGGGGTTTTTCCCAATGTCGCTGATTGGCTTTAAATTCAGTAGTCACTGAAGTGACTTCTTGGGAAGCCCGTGGTTGGGTGTTGGCTGAAGATGGAGTTGTGTGGCTGGTTGAAGTTGAACGGGCACCGAGGTCAGACATCGGAGACTGGACGTTACAAAACTTAACTCAGAACACAAAACTCTCAAACGAAAAAAGAGAAGAAGTAAAGTTTGACGAGTTTAGGTGGTGTTTCTTCTCATCGTGGCTAAGTAGCAGCAGCCGTGCAGGCCGAAGCACGCTGGAACCGCGCTCAAAGAACAGTGATGACTAACAGCATGGCTAAAAGCTAAAGCTAAGAAGCAAAGCTAAAAGCAAACTAAAAGCTGGCATGACTGATAGCAAAAGCAAAGCTAAAACTAAAAGCAGACATGACTAATAGCAGAAGCATATCTAAAGACTAAAAGCAGGATTTTATGGTGTCCTAAGTATTTAAACTGGCCTGTTGGCCACACCTCAAATGTTGTCTTGACCAATCAGATATTGTCTTGGCTCAGGGTTATCATAAATAATTTTTATCTTATCAAGCATGTGGTCCAAATTTTCCCGCTCTTGCAGGGTCTAATTTTGGACATGATTCCTATAACAAGAATATGATACATTTGACATATATAACTGATGGTCATGACTGTTTCAAGCTAATAGACTTGAACACGTACACACTAAACATGGATATGTATCTTTAAGCTATCCAATAGTTATTAAAAGACATACACAATAAGTGATTATAACATGATAGTCAAATGTGTGGGTTATATATAAATGAATATGGAGTGAAGCGATGGACTGATATTCATTTATAAGTGCTTTTGAGTTCATTTTGGTCCATATATATGTAGAAAAGACAGTCCCCCCCCCCCCCCCACACCTTAGGAATTTCTGTCTGGTTCTGCTAGGTGGGGGAAGTCAAAGGATCTTGTGTAGTACTCATGGGTTTACACGTGATGTCCGGCATTGCCTATCAATTACGAACAACACATTTGACAATCTCTTCTATGAATTAAAATTGTCAATAATTGTTCTAGTGGTGTTAATGTTGAAAGCTGTTCTGTGAAATGGTTGGTTGATCATCTTGCTTGGGACTTGTGGCACTAGAACTGATTTATGACTTCCTGAGGAATTCGGCTCGTGTTTCAACCACAGGCCTGATCGACTCTTTGATTTGTCTGGTTCAAGTAATTTCTGCTACACAGTTGTTTCCTGAAGCCTTCCCAGTAGCCTTCCCTAGCTGTTCTGTTTATTGTGTTCCTGTTGTGGTATCTGTTGTGCATTCACTACCTCTTGTATCAGTCTGTCTTGTCAATAAAACCTTGTTATCTCTCACTGCAATTGGGTCATCCTTCCCAGATCCCTGACAATCTGACTCTATCTATCTATCTGACTATTTCTATCTGTCAGATAATGGCCTTGTGAAAATAATAATATGGGCTGCGAGAAAATAATGAAAACAAAGAGTAGTGCTGCTGAGTACAGGCATGTTTCAAATTAGTAACATGAAAACACATCATTCTTCAAATCCAAAAAACAGACCGAATTCTGTTCAACTGGAGGGGGTTGGGTTTTTGGGGGGTAGTTATGTATGTCTTGTGGGGGTCGAGATAAAGGTGTTCTCTTGCTCTTTCATATGGACAGTGTCTTATGAGGCTTTCAAACTTGCTGAACAGGTTTATGTTGTATTGGTTATAGACAAAAAATGGTCTGCCCCCACGTAATATTTTTCTAGTTCTAGTCGTTCATTTGTTATATTCAACTAATTAAAGGTTTATATTAAATTTACATAATCAAGTCTTAATCTATTCCGTGCTCAAGCACATGCATTAAGTTTGCCAAAAAGCCCATGCAGAAGTAGCCTAATAATTGTGAAAAATTAGACATTTTAATTATTTATTAATAAACAAATGTTTTCTTGTCAGTTGCAAAGGTGAAATTCACAGTGCTGGCTCTCTTCAATGAGAGAAATGCAACATTCACAGATTGTTGAATGTTAAATTTTGAATATTAAAGGTCACGTTTTTCGTGTTTTTTGAAGCTTTGATTGTGTTTACAGTGTGCAATATAACATGTGTTCATGTTCCGCATATAAAAAAAACTGTATTTTTCACACATTTAACTTATCTGTATACCTCTGTTTTCAGTGTCATAAAAACAGGCTGATGACTTTCTTGTTCTATGAAGTCCCTCCTTCAGAAATACAGTATTGTTCAAAATAATAGCAGTACAATGTGACTAACCAGAATAATCAAGGTTTCTAGTATATTTTTTATTGCTACGTGGCAAACAAGTTACCAGTAGGTTCAGTAGATTCTCAGAAAACAAATGAGACCCAGCATTCATGATATGCACGCTCTTAAGGCTGTGCAATTGGGCAATTAGTTGAAAGGGGTGTGTTCAAAAAAATAGCAGTGTCTACCTTTGACTGTACAAACTCAAAACTATTTTGTACAAACATTTTTTTTTTTTCTGGGATTTAGCAATCCTGTGAATCACTAAACTAATATTTAGTTGTATGACCACAGTTTTTTTAAAACTGCTTGACATCTGTGTGGCATGGAGTCAACCAACTTGTGGCACCTCTCAGCTGTTATTCCACTCCATTATTCTTTAACAACATTCCACAATTCATTCACATTTCTTGGTTTTGCTTCAGAAACAGCATTTTTGATATCACCCCACAAGTTCTCAATTGGATTAAGGTCTGGAGATTGGGCTGGCCACTCCATAACATTAATTTTGTTGGTTTGGAACCAAGACTTTGCCCATTTACTAGTGTGTTTTGGGTCATTGTCTTGTTGAAACAACCATTTCAAGGGCATGTCCTCTTCAGCATAGGGCAACATGACCTCTTCAAGTATTTTAACATATGCAAACTGATCCATGATCCCTGGTATGCGATAAATAGGCCCAACACCATAGTAGGAGAAACATGCCCATATCATGATGCTTGCACCTCCATGCTTCACTGTCTTCACTGTGTACTGTGGCTTGAATTCAGAGTTTGGGGGTCGTCTCACAAACTGCCTGTGGCCCTTGGACCCAAAAAGAACAATTTTACTCTCATCAGTCCACAAAAATGTTCCTCCATTTCTCTTTAGGCCAGTTGATGTGTTCTTTGGCAAATTGTAACCTCTTCTGCACATGCCTTTTTTTTAACAGAGGGACTTTGCGGGGGATTCTTGAAAATAGATTAGCTTCACACAGACGTCTTCTAACTGTCACAGTACTTACAGGTAACTCCAGACTGTCTTTGATCATCCTGGAGGTGATCATTGGCTGAGCCTTTGCCATTCTGGTTATTCTTCTATCCATTTTGATGGTTGTCTTCCGTTTTCTTCCACGTCTCTCTGGTTTTGCTCTCCATTTTAAGGCATTGGAGATCATTTTAGCTGAACAGCCTATCATTTTTTGCACCTCTTTATAGGTTTTCCCCTCTCTAATCAACTTTTTAATCAAAGTACGCTGTTCTTCTGAACAATGTCTTGAACGACCCATTTTCCTCAGCTTTCAAATGCATGTTCAACAAGTGTTGGCTTCATCCTTAAATAGGGGCCACCTGATTCACACCTGTTTCTTCACAAAATTGATGACCTCAGTGATTGAATGCCACACTGCTATTTTTTTGAACACACCCCTTTCAACTAATTCAACTAATTGCCCAATTGCACAGCCTTAAGAGCGTGCATATCATGAATGCTGGGTCTCATTTGTTTTCTGAGAATCTACTGAACCTACTGGTAACTTGTTTGCCACGTAGCAATAAAAAAATATACGAAAAACCTTGATTATTCTGGTTAGTCACATTGTACTGCTATTATTTTGAACAATACTGTACGTAATGAGTTCTTTGCCAGCGGTTTCTGTGTTTTGTTTCTCGACAGCAGCTGAGTGCACACTGCCCTCCTGGAAACGTTATTGGGCTAGTTTTGGCCTTCTCCAGACAAAGAGGGAACTTCTACATCTTTCAAGAATAATCTTTGTGCGAATCCGGCATTAAACTGATTGAGGAAGCTGTCCTCAGCAAAATGTTCTGCACATAGTTTTACATGTGGATTATCGTTTTCGGGAACCGAGTTAAACATAAATTCTAACCATTGATCTCTTAGTACAGCGTCCATGTGAAGGCCAAACAAAGGTGATTCGACTCCGAGATGAAAATAACAGCGTTTCGACGACATGGCAACAAACGCACTCTTCAAACGCAACTCGGAGCGCAACAAGACTATGCCCCCTTTTTTGTGAATTCCTGTGGGCGGACACAAGCCTCCGTCAAAATTTCTCACATCTCCATCAAAGTCCGACTGTCAAAAATTAAAATCTAAACACGCTGAAGCCCATTAGACTCAATCAGACTTCCTTTATATGTACTATTACTAACCCATTCAAACTCATCTATCTACCCACTAAGCAAAGACACGTCCAAAAGACGTCGATTTAACGTCTTTGTCATATGTTCAGAAGACGTCCACTGAGAAGCCAGAATGAAAGTTTTTGCAACGTCTTTTTTAGATGTCTGTTCAGCGTTCAGTATTAACGTCCAAGTGACATACATAGTGAACGTTCAGTAGACGTCCACTGAGAAGCCAGAATGAAAGTTTTTGCGACGTCTTTTTTGGACGTCTGTTCAGCGTTCAGTATTAACGTCCAAGTGACATACATAGTGAACGTTCAGTAGATGTCCACTGAGAAGCCAGAATGAAAGTTTTTACGACGTCTTTTTTGGACGTCTGTTTAGAGTTCAGTATTAACGTCCAAGTGACATACATAGTGAACGTTCAGTAGACGTCCATTGAGAAGCCAGAATGAAAGTTTTTACGACGTCTTTTTAGACGTCTAATCAGCGTTCAGTATTAACGTCCAAGTGACATACATATTGAACATTCAGTAGACGTCCACTGAGAAGCCAGAATGAAAGTTTTTACGACGTCTCTTTTAGACGTCTGTTTAGCATTCAGTATTAAAGTCCAAGTGACATACATAGTGAACGTTCAGTAGACGTACATTGAGAAGCCAGAATGAAAGTTTTGCAACTTCTTTTTTAGACGTCTGTTCAGCGTTCAGTATTAGACATATAGACATATAGGTGAGCAAAGACATTTTAGTAGCCTTATTTACAATTGGAAATACATGAATTTACTAAAAATTAATTTAGAAATTTTTAATTAAGAATAAAAAAAAGGACAGAAACAAAATCCAAATGACAAGAGATTACTTTTTAACCATCTTTAATATTAACAAGCTGATAAAACAAAATTCTAATAGTTAAATTTAACTCAAGTAAAAAAAAAATATCAAAAAAATTATAAAAAAAAAAAACAAACAAAAAAATCCCCCAAGACTAATATATTTTACCTGAAATCAGTATAGAGGAAGGGGGTATAAAATATTTTAAATGGGAAATAAACACAAATGCCAAAAGTCCTTAATTAGTTTCCACCCCTGTATGCCTTCCACCTCCCTTCCTCCCTGGTGCATGTTTAAGATGCTCTGCTGCATGATGTTTTATTGTAGCCTCTGTAGCATTTTTGTCCCATTTTATCACTGCAGCTGCAAGACTTGAACAAAAAATTACAAATATGTTAAGAAACCAGTGTTCATTGCAATTGTACATTTAATTGCAGTTTGCATGTTCATTAAGTATTTCTATGTGAAAACATTATCACAAAAATGTGGAAATAAAACAAAGGCATGTACAGGCAACTTATTAATATGTTTAAGTGGGTAAATACAGCAATATAAGCATTATTTGCAGACAAAATGTTTTGTTACTTCTTAGAGATATTCATAAATTTAAATGTATAACAGGGTTTTAAATTAACATTAACATCCATCCAGCTGGAAAAATGTGTCAGGTAAAGATGTCAAATCACTATGGAGGACAAACACTAAAAATAAAATGGTAAATTAAAATGGAGTATTTATTTTCAACTAAATAATACAAACACAAAAAAATGTAAATAAATGAATTACTTCAAATAGACAAATGAAAGTGAAAGATTACCATCGTGAAACAATCACGTCAAAATCTATGGTCGTGGCATCTACCTTGTGTCATACAGTGAGAGACATTAAAAAACGTCTGTCATGGTATTGTGACAAAAGGTAGCCTACGATAATTTTCTGACTGTCAGAAATTCAGCCTGATCACACAATGTTTGCTGCTACAAACCAGGTATACTGACCCGCTAATAAAAAGCTAAATAAAAAATCATGTTGATCAACGCGACATGATACTAAAACTTAAAACTGCTTTCCTCAAACTATTTTGCAGGGTGTGATTTGTAATAAAGTTATAAAATTGCAGTCTGTAAAAGTCTTTAAGGCCGTGACACACCAAGCCAACTTCGGCAGTGTCTGGACAACAGCAGCTATCAATAGTATATTCGTCATTTAAAAAGAGAAACTGAAACAAAAATATACAAGATACGCAGATATATGAAATAAAAAACAAAGCAGCACTGGCTTAGCATTTTGACTTTCACTTATGCTGATAACTTTATTCCTTATAAGCGGCTCATGTTGTTGTGAAAATATTTGCATATTGGAATTCACGTAACATTAGAACAGTCCAATCAGAGTTTACTCTCTCACCGATTGTCCCAATGTCGATTCAACATGTTGAACCAGACAAACCACCAGTGATGTGAGCACACCAAACAAACTAGCCCAAAAAAAATTAATGCCAATGGCCTGATGGCCGAATGTCGGCTTGGCTACAGGCAGGTGAGATTTTTTTTTTAAGGGTTGGAGCTAAACTCTGCAGGACAGCCGCACTCAGGACTGATGTTGTCTACCCTTGATGTACAATATGCTTTTGAATTTGCAATTTTTGAAAAAAGTTTGTTCAATAGATTACCATTTAAAAAATAAATAAAAAATGTTAAGATCCAATTGGGTATATTTTAAATTTTTATATCACTAACAGAATGTTTTTCTTAAGCCCTATTCGGACGGGACTAGTTTTACAGGGGTTCGTTAGAGAAATCTGTTTTTCACAGAAGTACTTGGTGATTTTAATCCCGTCCAAATCGGCCACGTCTGTGTTTTTCTCACACAACCTCTGTAATAATTCCAGAGCAAATTACCTACTGTTTTTCAGCAAACTCAGTGATCCTCTGAGAAAACTAATCTCGTCTGAAAAAAATAAGCAGTTATTGAGGCCCATTATTTATGAGTCTAATAGTATAAAATAATATTACAATTTAACATAAAAAAATCTTAAATATTTAAGACATTGTTGTAATGGTTGTAACTCTCTAGTGACGCACACTTTATAGAGGTTTATCCAAGCATTGCAGTTATTTCACATTTACTAGAATTCAATCAAATTGTTTTAAAACAAATTTTTGTGTCTGTCCTGTGCACTGTATATCATTTCTCCAGTGCAGCTTTTAGGAAACACTGCTCATCTCGGTTCAATTAGTAGACTCTGACTCAACGAAGGGGGACTAGAACACAAAACTAATAACATTAATATCAAGTGGCCATGGCTGATTAATACTTTCTAATGCATCATATAGCTTTCTGCTTGACCCGCTGTCTCCAGTATTCTCATTCAAGCAAAAAAAAAATGTATTTAATAAAATTCTATCAATAGACTACAGTGATATTTGCAATATTTTTTAGAAAAAGATTAGGTAGTGAATATGAGCGAGTTGGTGTTAAAACCTCTTAAGCACAAATTCTATTTTGGGGATTTCCGTTTTTCATTTTCCTACCTAATTTTGAATGCCTGCCTATACTAATGCTACAGTGTAAGCTCAGAAAGTTTGGTATAATTTCAAAGGAAACCCTTTGAAATTACATAAAACACTGTTGAAATTAATAAAAATGACAATATATGCTGTCTGTGTTATAATAAATAGGGAAAAAAACAAGGCGCTTTTTTATTTTATTTTTGTAAACTGAAGTTTGAAATGGTATAACTCAGGCATTGAAGGGGCTGGCAACTTCAGACCAGTGTGTTGTGCTTGTTCCACTTGTCAGCTATTAGAGGAAAACAGAAATTTCTTTCTATCCTAATCTATGCAAAAGTTATTCTATTCCAACTGAAGGAAGGAATAATACCATTTTTGTATAAAATTTTTGTCTAAATAAGTATGAAGTCATCTTTTGCACACTTGCAGTATGGAATAATGTGATCTCTGTATATTATTTTACAGAAAACACTCAGAAGTTACATAAAAAGCTGCTGTTTGTGACAAATAGTATTATTTATTTTGTTTCACATATGATGAACCATCTCAATACAATGTGCTTTTTTTGTGTGTGGGTTTTCTGAACAGTCTTTGAAAGAGAATAAGTCAAATTACACAATAGCAACATGCATAAAATTATAAAAATATCTGGTCTATCAAAATCTAAAATAGAATCCACAATCTCCAGCTTCATATCGTTTCATTTATGTCTATTCTGCATCGTGTAGAGATTGGGAGACCTCACCTGTCTCTTTCATATATAATATTTTGATTTTTTATCAGCGTGTATGTTGGTTTCGGTTCTGATACAGCGTAAACAAGCTCCCCGAAGCTTTTGCGCGAACTTCGGAGCGTCAACAAACTAATTTATGTTTATTCCCCCAGTACTGTACGGATTACTGTACATTCACTGAGATGCGGTCGAACACTGCACAGTTATGAAAATAAACATATTAGCTTATTGCTAGCGGAGCTTCCAAGCCTCAGAATAAAGAATCAAATGTATGAAAGCGAGTAGCACTCGTATACGCTTGCCAGATGCGCGTCCTGACCTCTCCACGGCGAAGTTGGCCACCCATAACTTGTTTTATGAATATTATGCATTATAAATCCGGAGATTCGGCCGCTTGTAGTTTCGCTTCGCGTGGTCTTTGTTTAGAAGCAGCAAAAAACTCCGTTTCCCAGAGACCATCGCGTCACACGAGCGGAAAGGAGTGGGCAGTCGCTGTCCAGTTCCTGCACCCCCGCTGGTGCTGAATCACACATTCGATTGGAGGGAACGACTTGTGAATGGCAGCAATTAGGACAAATAGCGCTTCACAAAAGAGGTCAGATGTCTATAGCAGAAGAAAGGCTTTTAGACCCATGTATATGAGTTGAAGATCTTGTCAAACATACAGCCCTTGGAGCCCTTTTGCGCACTTGTACAAAACGCTTTATATCTCAGCAATGGAAGCACGCAGAAACGTAAAAATGGTCTTGTTTGAAAGAAGAGATTCTAATCTAAAAGATTATATCGAGTATATAGGTATGCGTGGCTGTTTGCGGCTGACTGAAGCGGTGCAAAATGTATAAATAATAAGGTGAGAAATTTTACATCGCGATTCTGTTGAAGATCATTCGATCTGTGATTGTCACACAATAAAATGTGCTACATCATCAGATTCCTGAGAATGAGAGCTTTCTTGTGATATATGACTTGACTGTTTTGTGAAAAATATTTTAAATACACATTCTTACGAAAACGTATTCGCAATCGTTAGATGGAAATTTATGGGGGGGGGGAAATATATTTCTTAGCTTAATTTGACTACTTTATGTATCATAAAACCCCAATTAATGGTATTCTTTGTAAAGAAAACACTCTAAGCTTTCAAATGAACCCATTTTTGGGCAAATACCATATAAGGAAGGATATGCAAATGAGACACAAACATCTGGCATGCTATTTTCGGACCCGGTACCGGGTCTGCAGAGTTTAAGATTAAACTTAAAAGACATGGGGAAAATGCTGAGTACCATTAATTGCTTCATAGGTTTTAGTCATCTACAGAGGCAATTTCTGCCCCTTTCCCTTCCCCTTCATGTTGAATTTGGCCATCAACCGGTTGGTAAAGAGCCTAAAGAAACAAATGCACCAATTAAAAATTACATGTGTGTTACAATCTACAGCTGTAGCATGGGTGAGTGTGCTAAGAGTGGACTCGAAGGATGTGGTTTTGGACACTGTAGTTTTCTGATATCGATTAAACAAACCTCTGGGAGGTGACCATTTGATAGCTCCAATGACATGCTTTCCCTTCATCTGTCCCTGTACCTGTCAAACCCCATCCTCTTTAACTTCCATATCAGGTTTCTATGCAGTGATTGCATTTCAGATAATTAAAGTCTGTGTGAACTGGAATTCGCTGCTGACTTCATTTTAGTATAGTGACATATTTCCAATTGAAACTGATTAAATAGCAGGGATGGTTTTATTGTAGTGCTCCTCCTCTCCATCTCACTCATAGCAAACTAACGGTTGGAGGGACGTGGTTAAGGATATTCTGCCCAATCAGATTGACATCATCATAGAAGAAATTTCATTCCAAAGCAAATGTTAAAATTTTGAATTAAGATTTCAAAAACAAACTATTTTTCAGGGAAATCACAATTACAATTTTATCATGATTCTTTGTTGTGTTCGTTTAACTATTTTGCTAGTTTTCTGAGTACAGCCAAACTAATTTCCCTATTTTAAAAACAAAGCCTTACAAGGTAACACAGTATAAAATAAAAAAACCATAGTCAGACATTTAGGCCAAAATGGGCGAAGATAAAAACTTTTTCATTATGTTGTCTTTGTTATTAAAAAATAAAAACAACATTAAAAATACACATAATATACAAATAAAACAATCAGTGCTTTGTTTTTAGGTACAGTAGGTGTATTTAGCAGTAGCATTCAAGAAATTGAACCAAGAAATATAAAGCATTATACACACTTCACTGTGTAACACTTGATTCTTATTAAAGCAACTGTATTAAAGTTCTCCAGTAAAGATGTTTTGTGTTTTGTTAACATTAAAGGGATAGGTCACCCAAAAAATTATCATCCTCAAATAATTTTCCCTCTCTCAAGTTGTTTTAAACCTAAATGAGTTTATTTTTTTCTGTTGAACATGAAAGTTATGTTGAAGAATCTGGGTAACTAAACAGTTGCTGGTCCTTTGTGAATTCCTTAGTATTTATTTCCTGCTGTCAAAGTCAATGTGGACCAGCAACTGTTTGGTTACCCACATTCTCCATAAAACAACAACAACAACAACAACAACAACAACCTATTTTATGTTCAGCACAAGAAAGAAATAGATGCAGATTTTGAACAAAATGAGAGTATAGTATAAGCAGAGATAGAAATGTCACATCTCTGTCGACTGGCAAACAATAAATGTAACATGTTTGGCAAGTTCTATATGTAGGGATACTGTTGCAAATACCTGTCAAGAATTCTATGGACACAATCCCTTACATCTTTCCCTCCAATTCTTGCAAGTTGCAACACTTTTAAAGAGAGGGGGTAATATTCCTGTCATGTTAGAAAACATTAGACAATAACACGCTTCACTGATAAATTACTGATAAATTACTTCATTTCCAGAGTGTGTCTTGCAAATCATACCAGGGACTCAAAGGCTTGCTTGTACTTGAGGCGTTCCTCCTCTCTCGCAAAGTCCTCCATTGTCTCCAGCTGCTGTATATGGGTGGATGAAAGGGGAGGCTCGCTTCTTCCCATCCTTCTGACCTCCATGTGGATTTCCACCAATTTAGTCAAAACTTTTTTCTGAAACTCTGAAATCAAAATTATGCTATTGTTATCCTTAAACAGATGTGTAAGTTAAATCTGCTAATGCTATATGTCCTGTTTAATTCAATATTTGTGATTTTGATACCAGTTCCAACTTAAGAACTTACTTGCCATATCCATTGGAAATCTTAAGTCTGTTTCCCTACGAGGCCCTGTATGTCTGGATTCATGTGCAGAGGACCTGTTACTGTGCTCTGAGAAAGACCCCAAAAATGATTTTAAGATTTTTGTTTGATCAATTTCATAATCTGAAAGATAAAATTTGTCAAATATTACTCTGTTGTTCGTAATAGTGGATATAGCTCTTGTAGCAAGTTTTGTGCCTATATTATTTATTAATTTTGGATGACTCAAGCAACCCAGGTGCAATTCCTGCCTCTGCTGTACTCAGCAGTCAGTCAAGCTCAAACGGTGCAAAAATACAACTGTTATAATCAGTGAAGCTAAACTGTATGTTGAATAAATCTCTTACCCCTAATTTACATTGCACACGTATGTGGCACATTACAGCTCTGACAGGCCACGAGCTGATCGCAGCCAGTATAGAGTCAATGCTTGTGTTTATACCAGCTGCTCCATGCTGCTTCACATAAGAGAGCCGCCTAGTGTATTTTTGTTGGATAATAATAATAATAATAATATTAATAATAATAATAATAATATTTGCTAATATTTTGCTATCGTCGAAGGCCATCAGCAACAGGTGATATGACATGATACTATCTATCGTTTTGGTCACCCCTAAGTAAAATGCCATTTTATAGGAGGAGATGAATCCTCCTATAAAGTTAAGTAAAAATATTAACCAGCAATAGCCCATAAATATAGCGAGATGCTCCTCTTTAAAGTTGTTTTTCTAGCTGACTGGTGAGCTTATGGACACGAATGGTTATTTGAGGTCAATGTATTATTATGTTGCAATGTTGCAAAGCTTTACACATTTTCCGCAGTTTGAAACACTGAATGAGCTTTTACACAAGACATTAAAGTAAGTATTGTAGACTCTAGCATCAAAATGTCGGCTATTTTATAGGAATGTTCATTAAAAATCCATGTAAAGAGAAACATAGAATGGGATCACTTGCTGCTTTAACTGAGGTGCTAAAGCAATCACCCATGCCGCATTAAAGAGTGCCAAAACCATATTTATTGTTTGAATTTAATTATTAATTTTCCATAATTTTAAAGTACTTTATTAAAAAGTAACAAGGCACAAAGCTTTTCGTGATTACTAGATGACAAGTGCAAATTAAATAATATGAAGTTCACGCATTAAGACAGCATACAGAATAAGATCTTAATAAGAAAGAAGCAATATTAGTAATTATTATAAAAGATAATTGCTAATGATATTGCCAACATCCAAACAGCTGATAGAATTACCTGCTGTAGTTTGTACGCGAAAGTTGTGCATGAAATAGACACTTATTTTTTTGTACTTTCTCTCTCTGTTGCGCTGCACAACGGAGCTATAGGTTTATCAACTGTGCTGCTGTGCTACAGAGATGAGGACTGTTTGAAACTCCTTTTCCCACTAAAAATGAGATGCGATCATCTCAGTTTAACACGTGAACATAACAAAAGTTGTAACCGCGAAACAAACATGAAATAAATTTAAAGTTAAAATTTTTCATATTCAAAAACATTCACATTTTTAATTCATATTATGTAAATATATATAGTCGCCAGTGACCTCAGCAAAAACACTCGCCAATTAATATTTTTGGTCGCAAATGTGACCGTTTTAGTCGCAGTCTGGACTGCTTCCTGTGTCGGTACCGTTTGTTGTGCTGGGACCCGACACCTTTCTGGGAAACATTACTGTGCTGGGATACATCACTGTGGCTGGAATGATGACTGGACCAAGCACCCCTCAACTGGCTGGCTCGGTTTATGTTTGAACGTCCAGGGTCTAAAAAATTTAACAAAAAAAAAAAAAAAATGCTTCAACTGTATTCATCCACTATGTGTTTGATTAAATGTTTTTTGGTTGATAAAATGAGTTGGTATTTGAGGTGACTGGTTTAATATGACGATTACTAACTGCCTGTGGACCTGTGCCTGGACCCAACACCTGTCTGTTGAGACCTGGCTAAATTAGAGGGTCCAGAGTCTGAAAATTAGCAAATGTACATTATTAACAATGATTTCATAACCACCATCATGTTATAATTATGCAAGAAAGACATCTGAAAGAAATTAGTATATTTAAGCAATGGATACTAAGTACCTGTGGACTTTTTGTTAAATCCAGCAGACTCCATCTGGATGGACTTTGTCACCTTTGTTGGTGGAATGGGAAAGGAGGGCACCTTGATAATGGCATCTAGACAGATGCAGTATATAAATTAAATGGAAGCATTAGTTGTAAAAATAATGAGCTTTGACTTTTTAATCTTATAACTTTGCAATTCTATAGGAAACTACTTAAGAGTGCCATGTCAGCAGCTAAAAAAAAAACATTACCTGTCATGTTCTCTTCTTCCTCATCCAAATCGTCAGATTCTGTAATTGTACACATTTATATTTTTTTTTAACATGCACTAATTATCAGTTAAAAAAGTGACCTGAAACTTGAGGGCCCCATATTAATTTAGTGTTTAGACTTTGATTCTCAATACAGATCCAACAATTATCGTAAAAGCATACCAAGAACATAGTCATCAAAGTTGCGTTTAGTTTTTTTCCTTGGTCCTGCTTCCTCATCTTCCTCCTCGACATGACTCGTCATGTCATAATCATCGCATTCCCGAATGCTAACTGTAAAGTTAAAATCATAGACAATACAATTACAATGCAAACAACTTTACTATCACTTTGACTACAGGTTTGATTAGATTGACCCAAGTTTGACTTGATTTTTCTCATTTGGCTTCCTTACAATTCTAATTTTGACAAAGAATCTAATTAGATTAACAAAAACTTACCGGAGGTCATTTTACGCTTCACCAAGGTGAACGTCATCCAGTCATCCTGAGGGGAGTGCCGATTGAGGAAAGCTGCCTTTTCCCCCTTTTTTGGCCATCTAATGATTTTTTTTTTTTTTCAGCATCAATCCAGTTGTCTGGCGCAGTTCCCTCCACTTCTTTACCATGCTCCACCCACACAGCTCTGGCATACATGATCTGGGAAGTAAAACACATACATAAAGTGTTAGCATATAACATATTAATAAATAAATAATACATATTGGATTGTCAATACTCATCATCAGTACGCTAATTTATACTGTGTGCTTATAGGTACACTCAGTGATTTCTGAGAAACGCTGTTGATATTTGAAATCACTATTACAAACATGCACATTAGCCAGAAGGATCACACACAGCTCTGAACAAATGAACAAACAAGCGAATATGACACCAGACACACTGTATATTTATGTTTCTAGTCTCTGTCTTTACTGAGCTGAGCTGTCTCCTCCCCCCACACACTGCATCATCAAGAGTGTACTCCTTACTGCTGATTGGCTGTGTTTTGTGCATGGTGTGCTCCAATATTATACATTAAACACATCTACGTAGAGCAGGGGTGGCCAACGTCAGTCTTGGAGAGCCACACACCTTGTCCAAATAGCCACACTTGCAGTCTTTGCACCTGATCACTTGAATACTTATATGACGTATTTACTGTATTTGGCCCAAGTGTTCAAGTGAGGATGAAAAAAACAAGTGTATGTACAACTTTTTATTACCTGATGGGACACATTTTAATTTCTGATGCTTCTGATTAAGTGATAAAAAAACAGTTGCAAATGATGTACAAAATAATCAGAGGCTACATAGTTGTTGTTGTTTTTTTTTTACTACCAAATTATTTGTAATATCTTAATATTATTAATATTAACTTATTTTCGAAAGGTTTCCATGACCTCTTGCAATTTTGGTGATACGTTTCTTGATTTATTTCCAAAACATGATGCATGACGGGATACACTAACCCTTAAATACAGTGCTGGAATGGTATTAAAGATAGTGTGGATTTAGTATTGTGTTAAGGGCACTGCGCTTAGGCATTTTTAAGTATTTGTACAAGGCAACAGTCTTGAAGACTAAGCTCCAACCCTAATCAAACACACCTGAACAAGCTAATCAAGGTCTAAATCCCCGTTCACACGCCAGTGACTTTTTTGGTGCTTGTCGCTGGCAATCAAGGTCGCTACTGGGCATTCCCACTACTGGTTGCTTAGTTAACCCGTTACACTCCATTGCAGCAGATGAATCACATGCTCTCCACTGACTTCACTCCCATTGGTTGTCGCTCGCAAAATCTGCTGCTTATTTGCATAAAGTTTAAGAATTCTGAACATCTGTCGCTTGACTCGCATTGCTTGACACACCCATAATCCTTCGTCAATTGTCACTGAAGGATGTTACTGGAAGTCCCCAGCTGGAAGTCCCCAGCTCACCACTGAAAATAAAAGGCATTATTTCGCTCTGTAGTTGTTGATGTGAACGGGCTTTAGAGTTACCTCAAAGCTATAGGCAGGTGAGTTTTATCAAGGTTGGAACAAAACTCTACAGGACTGTTGCTCTCCAGGACCAAATTTGGCCATCTATTAAGATAAAACTAGGCTAATTAAGATAAAACCTGCCAACCTTCAAATTCTGTGTTCTATACCATGGAGGAGAGGTATGAGGACAGAACCACTATCTTCAAGGCAGGCCACCTTGCGGAACAGATCAGTTTCGTCTTTTCATCCTGTCTTGCCCATTTTTTGTGTACACTATATTGAGAAGTTTTGGAGTTGCATGGCTTCTCAAACAATGGGGATGTGTAACGCTGGTGCAGAACATCACATACCACAATGCCATCTCCTCTCCTTTCTCTGATGAAAGCAAATTTTTCATCCCACAAGAGAAAACAATTGTCCTTTTCCTTTGTAGAAAGAAACATTTGAAGTCGTGCTTCAGGCTGTGTTTTTGCATTTGCATATTCAATCTCTGACAATCGCCTGGTCACCTGTGCTAGGGGATTTGTCCCACTCCGCACATGTTTCTTGATTTGTTGGAGATGGTTTTCAAAAGGAAAACCAGAAATTTCATTTAATGAGCAATTAAAGTGACTCACATCCTCATGAAGGTGAATCAGTCCATGTACATTGTAAACTGAAAAAAATTTGTCGTACAGGTCAGCACAGCGCATGACAAAGTGTGATATGAGCTCATGGGCATACTGAAGGTATGTATTGCGAGTGCTCTCATCTGACTCCAACATAATTGACAGCAAATTCACTAGGCGTCTTTCCTCGCAGTCTGTTTAGCTTTTGTGATATTTCTTTCCTTTGCCTTACAGATAATCGGCAAACTGTTGGGCCTCGAGTCAAGAATATTAGCATCCATCGACCAACTCCCAAGTTGACCATATGCATATAGTCTAAGACAAAAGAGCTAACACAAGACAGTCCTGCAGGAATGAACGGGCTGACACCAGTTTGATGGTTCTTGTAAGCTACTGCACTGAATCCTTCGTCTGTTCGCAAGGTGCATCCCTGTTCATTGAATACCACTCTTTTTGTGATGTAAGAACCTTTGGTGATGCACCTTTCACAACTGTGATAGGCATTATGATTCTTAATGCGCTTCAGATAAGCTCTTGCTGGTGCGTCGCAGATCAATGCTTTAACATGAACAGTGTAGGTCTTCACTTCATGAATTAGCCCATTCTCTGTGAGATGTTTACACTCCATCAAAAAGTCATCAAGATATTCCTCAAAAGGATATGGTTTGTTGCCCCCACAAAAGAGAGCAACCATAAATGGCTCAAAGTTGTGAAACTTTGCCAATATTGGCCAGAACTGGACTTTGCTCCTTTTAAAGAGTGGGACACCATCAATATTGATGCTGAGGTTTTACTGAATCGTAATCATGTCTGTAAGACGTTGTCTGACTTAGAAAAGGACAAATTCCCTTTTCTAACCCATAATAAATGTATTGCCCACTAAATTTTGGTTCAGATCCTATGGCTCGTGGTGTAGCAAGGAGTGTCCTTGCATCCTTCGGTAGCAGGCGTCCTTGCTTTCTTAATAATTGCCAATCATTCATTTAAGGATCTTTGTGTGGTTTTGTTTTTTTGTAGACCATTGTCTTAAGTTCTCTTCTAAATCGGGAAAATCTAATTCAGCATCATCATTTAGAAGTTCTTTTCTGAGTCAGAAGACACATACTCCACATCAGTCTCAAAGTCTGATTCATCTGTTGTCAAACTGTCAGTTGCCGAATTAATACTTTCGATATTGCTTGTAGTGTCTGCCTGGTTATGTAATCCACAGGCTGATCTATCAGTCACTGATCTCTGACATTCATGGTCATCATCAGTGTCAGAATGCAGAAACAGGTCCATTTCTGCCTTCCTTTTTTGCCATGCTTTTAGATAAGCCATCTATCTGTAATACAGTTTGATCCTGAGTCAGATTCTGAACTGTGCTTTCTTCAAAAAAAAAAAAATTTGTATGCCAGTTCTCAAAGCTCTAACTTTATGTATGAATAGAATTTCATTCAAAGAGTCATGCACTAGTCAAGGTTTATGAGATGTAGACAGATTTAAATTATATAAATGTAATTGATTTTATTTTTTTCAGCTTAAAACACAAAAATGTCATCGATCCTTTTTGATGATGAATGATGAAGATGGGTACAGTATGTGCTCAAACCAAACTAGTTCCAATTACATTCGATTTGGTTACAGTTTATTAACAAAGTGAACACAATTATTATTATTTTTATTTATTTTTTGCAATTTAAGTTGCAATTAGATGTCATCCGATTACACCCATTTGGTGACACTTGATCCACATTCATGATATGTAGTGTAACTTGCTCAGTGTAACTTGCTATATATATATATATATATATATATATATATATATATATATATGGTTTTCTGCTTGAACATAAACTTACCTTCTTAAGCCTTCAATTGTGCTTCAACCTGAAAGAGATGAAGAAGAATATTCGTTATAACAAATCGATTATATACAATTTTATCTTCATTGAATCACATGAGAATTACTGTCACGTGGAGGTTAGGGATGGACTCAAACGCAAACAGGTTGCACAACACACAGGGTTTATTGATGACAAAAAGGGGAAAACAATGAATAGGGCAAAGACAAGCAACTTAAAGGGGGGGTGAAATGCTCGCTTTCACTCAATATCCTGTTAATCTTGAGTACCTATAGAGTAGTACTGCTTCCTTCATAACTCCAAAAAGTATTTAGTTTTATTATATTTATAAGAGAAAGATAGTCTGTACCGATTTTTCATGGAAAAACACGAGCGGCTGGAGGCGTGACGTGTGGGCGGAGCTAAAGAATCACGAGCACCAGTAGGCTTTTGCGTTGAGAGCGTTTGGAAGCTGTGACTTTACCGTGAGGAAAAACAAACCATGGCTAACAGTCAGATTCAGCGTTTATTTATGATCCAGAATCAGATCCAGAGGCTGAAATTTAACAAGAGCAGCATCAGCAACAACGTCTCTATGTGGTATGTACTGAAACTGTATATATTTGCTTAGCGGTTTTGGAAAATGACTAAGTTCCACTTTGTCGTCTTTTTTTTTTTTTTAAGCTGTACATGTGGAAAGTGCAGTTTGATGACAACATCACATGTTGTTCACTTGATGTGCTTACGCGCCGATAGCTAAGTTAACAACACAGAGATATTTGAAGCAGTTTTACTCACAGCATGCGGTTCCAACACACGATCGTGACCCTTTTTCGTTGGGACTGCATTATCTTTAAGAAATAAAATTTGCTCAAGCTATGTGCCAGCTCACGGTCCACCATGTTACGTCCAGCCTGTATCATCCGCAAACTCAAGGTGCACTTGAGAGGTTCCATCAGACTTTGAAAAGTAGGCTCAAGTGTTTTTGCCTCGAGTTTCAACGTGATTGGGATGAAGGTGAACCGTTTGCTCTTTTTGTGGTGCGCGAGGTAGTACAAGAGAGTTTGGGTTTTAGCCCATCAGAACTTGTTTTCAGTCACATGGTTCGTGGGCCTATGAAGCTGTTGAAAGAGTTGTGGCTCGTTGAGCCAAAGGAGTCTGTCAGTTTGTGTGATTACGTGTCCAACATGTGTAATAGGCTCAGTCGTGCATGCCAGTTGGCTAAAGAGAATTTAGGTCTCTATAAAAAACAAATGAAGCAGAGGTTTGATCAGAAGGCTGTTTTTCGAAGTTTCAGTCCTGGTGATAAAGATCTTGTGTTGATTCCTGTGATGGGTTCTGCTTTGAAGGCTCGTTACAGCGGGCCTTATTGTGTTGAACGGCGGGTGATTAATTTTAATTATGTCATTTCGACTCCTGATCGAAAGAGAAAGACCACACTATGTCATATTAACTGTTTGAAGTTGTATTGTGGTCGAGAAGATTCGACTTCTGAGCTCAAATCTCCTTGCTCTCCAACTGTCAGAAATAGTGAGGCCTGCGTAACGAGCGTGCCGCCATCCAAGAAGTGTGATGCTGAAGTTGTTTCCTCGCTGGTGGTTGAAGCACAACCTGAAAATGCGTTTTCGTCGGTACAACAGGGTGCTGTGGTGAGTGCTTTGTTTGAAGATGAGGGTCGTATTCCATCAATGGAGGTAATTGAAGGGAGAATGAAGAATTCTGAGGTTCTTAATGGTCTAGATTCATTTTTGTCTAGTTTATCCACATTAGAACGTAATGACTTAATCTCCTTGATTAAACAACATGAGAATTTATTTTCTGATGTACCTCGTCGAACAACGGCAATTGAACATGACATTGATGTGGGGGCCTCATTTCCAATTAAACAGCATCCTTATCTTACAAACCCACACAAAAGGTTGTTGCTTCAGAGTGAGGTAAAGTTTATGTTGGAAAATGGCATTGAATAATCTAGTAATAGTCCATGGAGTTCGCCCTGTTTACTTCTTCCAAAAAGTGATGGTTCCATGCGTTTTTGCACAGATTTTAGAAGGGTGAATGCAGTTACAAAACCTTGCAGCTACCCATCGTCGCGTATCAACGATTGTGTTGATCGCCTGGGTTCAGCTGTATTTGTCAGTAAAACTGACCTGTTGAAGGGTTACTGGCAAGTTCCGTTGACCCTTTGTGCTAAAGAGATGTCAGCCTTTGTAACGCCAGATCATTTTTACAGTATACCGCCATGGCCTTTGGCCTTCAAAACGCTACCGCCACTTTTCAAAGGCTCATCAATGGCGTGCTTGATGGTGTACCTAACTGCAAGGCCTTTTGCATGATTTGGTGGTCTATAGTGCCACCTGGCCTTCTCATATGGCCCATCTTTCAACGGTGTTTCGTAGGCTATCAGAGGCTAATTTAACCATTAACCTGGCTAAATGTGAGTTTGGCCAGGCTACTGTCGTATATCTGGGTAAAGTGGTTGGTTGTGGGCAGGTGCGTCATGTCCAGTCTAAAGTTGAAGTGATTTTGAATTATCCTCCTCCAACCACTCGTCACGAACTTCGTCGCTTCCTTGGCATGGTAGGTTACTACTGGTCATTTTGCAAAAATTTCTCAGCTTTTGCCTCACCCCTCACTGATTTGCTCAGTCCGAAAGTGACCTACAACTGGACTCCACAGAGTCAGGCTGCTTTCGAGTCTGTTAAAGCACTGCCGTCTACTGCGCCGGTGTTAGCCGCTCCTGATTTTTCTCGGCCTTTTTCTATTGCTGTTGATGCAAGTGATTTAGGAGCAGGAGCTGTTCTTCTACAACAAGACAGGGATGGTCTTGAACACCTGGTCTGTTTTTTTTTCCGAGCAAATTTAACTGTCATCAGCATGCTTATTCGACCATAGAGAAGGAAGCCCTTGCTCTTGTGCTTGCCTTTCAGCACTTTGAGGTCTACGTGGGAGGTACCGCATGTCCGGTTGTGGTATACACAGATCACAACCCCTTGGTTTTTCTTGATCGCATGCACAACTCTAACCAGCGCTTAATGCGGTGGAGTTTGATACTGCAAGGTTACAACTTGGAGATCAGGCATATTCTAGGACGTGACAATGTAGTTGCAGATGCATTGTATCGTGCTTGATGGGGATAAACTTGAAAACAAATTGTAAAAAAAAAAAAAAAAATGCACTAATTTTGTTTTTGTTTTTCGTTTAGCAGGGTTTTGGTGCCATTGCTGTATGTTAATGGGTTTGTAAATATTTATTTGTAAGTATTTATTAATTATATTGTTGATTTCAACCCCAATTTATTTTCTTAAGGGTGGGGTGTTATGCTATTAAGCGCGATTTGAATAGTTTGAGCCGCTTAGTTGAGGTTATGCTCCCGTTGTTTCTTTTTTCTCCTCTAGGTCAATGATGTCCAGGTGTTTGCTGTTTGTGGGTGGGGCAACCCACTTTAAAGACGCCTTGTTCGACGTACAGCGAGGCGGGCTCTCCTTTCATTCTCATCTGCTCCCACTGGCAGACGGAGCGCAGCTCCGTGGTGTCTCTCTGGGCTCGCACGGCTCAGCTTATGATCTTTGTGGAGGTTTTTTTGTGTTGATATAATATTTCCATTTCCACAAGCATGTTTATAATTGATTTTTAGAGCAGTGGTGGTTTAGATTCCGGTGATTGGTGTTTTTCATGTTATTTAGTTTAGATTAGTTAGTGCAGCAGTTAGAGGACCCGGAAGACTCAAGGTAAACTTTGTATTTAGTTTTTGGTCGGGAGGTAGGTAAGTTTTATCTTTTGTTGTAGTTATGTGAGATCAGGATTTTCTTTCTGTTTGTTTTGTTATTTTTACCACCACGCTCTGTTTATGTAAAAATCATTATTTCATTAAATTAAATTGTTTTTGCAATGTCACTGCGTCTATGGTTTTTGTATGTTATGTTGTACCAGTTTGGTTTATTACCATGGTCACGTAACAGTAACAATGAACCGCACAGGACAGTGAACACAAGGGGATAGAAATAGGGAGACTAATCATAACATAACAGGTGACACAGGTAAAGCAATAATGACAAAACAAGGATAACAAGGGGCCGGGGCAAGGAAACGAGACAACACAAGCACATGGCCCAAAGACAAGGCCATGTGCTTGTACACAAAACAGGGGCCTGTCATGATCCTGCCTCAAGACTACAGGAAAATCAAGGACACAAGGGCAGAATCATGACAATTAATCCGATGTGTCGCTCTGAAATGAAATATATAGATCAGATTCATTTCAAGATTACTGACACCGCTAACTTTAGCGTTTTATATTTTAAATGTTGCACTCCACCACTGGGGCCAAAGCCTGAATGCGCCTTAAAATGTCTTCATTAAACATTATTCTTGTCTTCATTCATTAAACGATCCAGAAACAGTCGGAAAGTATCATGGAAGGTTAACCCCAAATGGTTATTACCATATGTAGAGTAAAAATATAGTTTTTTAAAACATGCTGTCACCAAGACATCGGCCTGGGGTATTTGCTTGTGTTAATGTGATGGGCCTGGCATCTATTTTAGATAAATAGTTTTGCCTCGTCAGCTGCTGTTTTCAGGGTTCTGGGATGTAAGATGCCTTTTTAGACTGGTTTTGGATCATCTTTTTCCTAAATCGTTGTTTTTGATGTTACTTGTTGGATCCTGTATGTCCCCAGTTAGTTTTGCCTTGTCTATTTGGAATTTGAATGAACAGTCTTTAGTAGTTTTTAATAGAAAACAGATGCAATACGGATAAACAAATGATAACGCTTGGCTTATTGAATATCAGATCCCTTTCTACGAAAACACTTTTTGTAAATAATATGATCACTGATCATAATCTAGATGTGCTCTGTTTGACAGAAACCTGGCTAAAACCTGATGATTACATTATTTTAAATGAGTCCACCCCCCAAGATTACTGTTATAAACATGAGCCGCGTCTAAAAGGCAAAGGCGGAGGTGTTGCTTCAATTTGAAACAACGTTTTCAGGATTTCTCCAAGTGCAGGCTTCAAGTATAACTCGTTTGAAGTAATGGTGCTTTATATAACATTATACAGAGAAACAAAAGTTAATGGTAAATCCACTGTTATGTTTGTACTGGCTATTGTATACAGGCCACCAGGGCACCATACAGACTTTATTAAAGAGTTTGGTGATTTTACATCCGAGTTAGTTCTGGCTGCAGATAAAGTTTTAATAGTTGGTGATTTAAATATCCATGTTGATAATGAAAAAGATGCATTGGGATCAGCTTTTATAGACATTCTGAACTCTATTACTGGGGTTAGACAACACGTTTCAGGACCTACTCATTGTCGAAATCATACTCTAGATACTCTAGGTCACATGGAATTGATGTTGATAGTTTTGAAATAATGAAGCCAAGTGATGATATCTCAGATCATTATTTAGTTTTGTGCAAACTTCATATAGCCAAAATTGTAAATTCTACTTCTTGTTACAAGTATGGAAGAACCATCACTTCTACCATAAAAGACTGCTTTTTAAGTCATCTTCCTGATGTATCCGAATTCCTTAGCATATCCAAAATCTAAGAACAACTTGATGATGTAAAACTTTGGACTCTCTCTTTTCTAGCATTTTAAATACAGTTGCTCCTTTAAACTTAAAGGGGGGGGGGGGGGTGAAATGCTCGTTTTCAATCAATATCCTGTTAATCTTGAGTACATATAGAGTAGTACTGCATCCTTCATAAATCCAAAAAGTCTTTAGTTTTATTATATTCATAAGAGAAAGATAGTCTGTACCGATTTTTGCCGGAAAAACACGACCGACTGGAGGCGTGAAGTGTGGGCGGAGCTAAAGAATCACGAGCGCGAATAGGCTCGAACCCGGGTCTCGGCATGGGAGGGGACGCACTAACAAGGAGGCAGAGATATTTGAAGCAGTTTTACTCACCGCCTGCGGTTCCAACACACGATCGTGACCCTTTTTCCTTGGGATTGCATCATCCTTAAGAAATAAACGATACGCAAATCTGTCGTCAAACTGGGCCTTGTGAACAAGCATCTTCAAAATGCAGGGAACAAACAAAAACACTTGCACAACTCCGTTGATGCTCTGTAAAAATAAACTCCATCCACTGGTCCCTTAATGCTGTTTTTTTTTTTTTTTGGTAATCTGTGCAGGGTTGTCTTGCCCTGGCAACCAAAAACACACTTCTTTTGTGACTTTTCGCGACGCTCTCGCTCTGATCAGTGAAGTCTGTTGTGCTCTCAGTGCTCTGCTATACGGGAGCGCGCGCTCTTCCGGCAGAAGTGCGTCAGTACCCATATAAGGAAATTCCGCTCCATCTAACGTCACACAGAGCCATACTCGAAAAAAACTTTCCGAAACTTGTGACAGACCGGAAGGAGTATTTTGGGAACAAAAATACTCCTTCAAATGTACAACTTAATTTCTGAAACTTTGTCCATGTTTAGCACGGGAATCCAACTCTTTAACAGTGTAAAAAACTCAGTATGCGTGAAATAGCATTTCACCCCCCCTTTAAGGATGGTTAAGGAAAACAGTCTGACACCATGGCATAATGAGCATACTCGCACCCTAAAGAGAAAAGCCAAAAAAATGGAGCACAGCTAGAGGAAAACAAAACCAGAGGAATTTCATATTGTTTGGCAGGAAAGTAACCTATCCTACAGAAAAGCATTAAAAACTAGATCCAATTACTTTTCTTCTCTTTTAGAAGAAAACAAACATAACCTCAGGTATTTATTCAACACAGTTGCTGAATTAACGAAAAATAAAGCCTCAACAAGTGTTGACATTTCCCAACACAGTAGTAATGACTTTAGGAACCACTTAACTTCTAAAATCGATACTATTAGAGATAAAATGTTAACAATTCAGCCGTCAGCTACAGTATTGCATCAGACAGTGCACTATAGACCCCCTGAGGAACAGCTCCACTCATTCTCTACGATAGGAGAGGAAGAATTGAATAAACTTGTTAAATCATCTAAACCAACAACATGTATGTTAGACTCTATACAATCTAAGCTCCTAAAAGAGGTGCTTCCAGAAGTCATAGATCCTCTTCTGACTATTATTAATTCCTCATTGTCATTAGGATATGTCCCCAAAACCTTCAAACTGGCTGTTATTAAGCCTCTCATAAAAAAAAAAACACAACTTGACCCCAAAGTACTAGTTAATTATAGACCAATTTCTAATCACCTTTTTTTTTGTCCAAGATACTAGAAAATGTGGTATCCGCACAATTATAGTCCTTCTTAGAGAAAAATGGTATATGTGAGGATTTCCAGTCAGGATTTAGACCATATCATAGTACTGAGACTGCTCTCCTTAGAGTTACAAATGATCTGCTCTTATCATCTGATCGTGGTGGTATCTCTCTACTAGTTCTATTGGAACTTATTGCTGCGTTTGACACAACTGACCACAACATTCTTTTGCGTAGACTTGAACATTTTGTTGGCATTAATGGAAGTGCATTAGCATGGGTTAAATCAGACTTATATTACCGCCATCTGTTCGTAGCAGTGAATGAAGAGGTATCATATCAATCAAAAGTGCAGTATGGAGTACCTCAAGGCTCAGTACTAGGGCCGCTACTCTTCACGCTTTGTATGTTACCCTTGGGAGATATCATCAGGAAACATGGTGTTAGCTTTCACTGTTATGCTGATGATACTCAGCTCTGTATCTCATGCGGCCCGGTGAAACACACCGATTTGAAAAACTAACGGAATGCATAGTCGATATAAAAAACTGGATGATGAGTAACTTCTTATTGCTAAATACTGAAAAAAACAGAGGTGTTAATTATAGGACCTAAAAACTTGATGACTTATGGCTGCTCTCTCAATTCTTCGTCATCAGTTAGGAACCTAGGTGTGCTATTTGATAGCAATCTTTCCTTAGAAAGCCACGTTTCTAGCATTTGTAAAACTTAATTTTTTTCATCTCAAAAATATATCTAAATTACTGCCTATGCACTCAATGTCAAATGCAGAAATGTTAATCCATGCATTTATGACCTCAAGGTTAGATTATTGTAATTCTTTATTGGGTGGTTGTTCTGCACGCTTAGTAAACAAACTACAGCTAGTCCAAAATGCAGCAGCAAGAGTTCTTACTAGAACCAGGAAGTATGACCATATTAGTCCGGTTCTGTCAACGCTGCACTGGCTCCCTATCAAACATCGTATAGATTTTAAAATATTGCTTATTACTTATAAAGCCCTGAATGGTTTAGCACCTCAGTATTTGAATGAGCTCCTTTTACATTATAATCCTCTATGTCCGCTACGTTCTCAAATCTCAGGCAATTTGATAATGCCTAGAATATCAAAATCAACTGCGGGCAGCAGATCCTTTTCCTATTTGGCTCCTAAACTCTGCAATAACCTACCTAACATTGTTCGGGAGGCAGACACACTCTTGCAGTTTAAATCTAGATTAAAGACCCATCTCTTTAACCTGGCTTACACATAAATACTATTATGCTTTTAATATCCAAATCCGTTAAAGGATTTTTAGGCTGCATCAATTAGGTAAACCGGAACCAGGAACACTTCCCATAACACTCTATGTACTTGCTACATCATTAGAAGAATGGCATCTACACTAATATTTTTCTGTTTCTCTCTTATTCCGAGGTCACCGTGGCCACCAGATCCAGTCTGTATCCAGATCAGAGGGTTACTGCAGTCACCCGGATCCCGTACGTATCCAGACCAGATGGTGGATCAGCACCTAGAAACCCAGACAGCAACATAGTGTTGGCCCAGATCTGGCCCACATCTGGCCCGCATGAAATCCATGTGGGCCAGATGTGGGCCAGACCTGGGCCGAAAATGCTTGCTGTCTGGGAAGGACCTCTACATCCCTGAAAGACAGCGGAGACTGGGACAACTAGAGCCCCAGATACAGATGCCCTGTAAAGACATTGTCTCAGACGACCACCAGGACATGACCACAAGAAACAGATGATTCTTCTGCACATTCTGACTTTGCTGCAGCCTGGAATTTAACTGCTGGTTTCGTCTGGTTTCGTCTCAGAGGAGAACTGCTACACCCCCCCCCCCCCCCCCCCAACTGAGCCTGGTTTCATTTTCTCCATTCTGTCACCGATGGAGTTTCGGTTCCTTGCCGCTGTCGCCTCTGGCTTGCTTAGTTGGGGTCACTTCATCTACAGCGATATCGTTGACTTGATTGCAAATAAATGCACAGACACTATTTGAACTGAACAGAGATGACATCACTGAATTCAATGATGAACTGCCTTTAACTATCATTTTGCATTATTGACACACTGTTTTACTAATGAATGTTGTTCAGTTGCTTTGACGCAATTTACTTTGTATAAAGCACTATATAAATAAAGGTTTCTTGACTTGACTTGCTAATGACATGCTAGTCACTTGCTTGTAATGCTAGCAATATGCTTATCACTTGCTTTTTTTAACTTAAACTTTTCAAACTTTCTAAACTTTCTAAAGTTTTCAAAATTTCTGGTAAGGCTTTCTCAAGCCAACTTAAAGTTTGTCTTTACAAAAAAAAAAAAATCTAGTTCATGTATGCAATGGTGAGTATGAAATGGATGAAAAAATGTGTTTCATTTTGTTCAGCGTCGGCTAAGAATTTTAATTTTGGTGCATCCCTAGTAGGCTATTGGTATCAGTGATACTGGCCTTCACAGGATAATTGTTAAACATAAATAAATAAATAAACAAATGAATAAATAAATAAATATTGCAACAAACATTTTAAACATTTGAAATAATTTCTTTTTCACATTAATTTGAAAATACAGTTGAAGATTTTTTATTATAAATTTTGAGTTATGCAATTAATCACAATAACAATTATTTACATTTACATTACATTACATTTACATTCATTCATTTAGCAGACGCTTTTATCCAAAGCAAAAACAACAAAAAGAGCAATGTTATACAAGTGCTATAACAAGTCTCAATTAGGTTAACACAGTAAACATAGCATGGAATTTTAAATAATATAATAAATAAAAAGAAAACAGATAGAATAAGAAAAGAATAGAGCAAGCTAGTGTTAGAGGTCTTTACACACACATACACACACTCATACAATTACATGATAAATGAAAAGAAAATAGAATACAAAAAGATTAAAAAGGTAGTTAGATTTTTTTTAAAGAATAGAATTAGAATAGTGAGTGTTAAAGTTAGAGGTTCAAATAAAGATGGAAGACGTGTTTTAAGCCGATTGATATTTGATGTATGATATTTACATGATTAAGTATGGATTAATTGATTTATTCATTCTTTATTGGGCTGTAATGCATCTTTAGCAAACGAAGTACTCAGAGCTTAGAGGTTCGATCTCTTCTCACTACACTGCAGTCAATAAGCAGTATATATTATAAAAGGTCATTGCACTTCTCTTTCTCTCTCACACACAAACCACATCAAAATAGCAATATGACACAAAATACAGAATTTTTTTTTTATATATATATAGACTATATGGGAGCTTTATGAAGTGAAATTGCTTAATATATAGTGAAAAATAGTGATAAAACTAGTGAGCACACAAAACTAATTTCCATATTCCGTTATGGTTCTTTATTTATTTATTTTAACTAACGTTTTGCAAATTTGACAGGTGTGGGAATTATACTATATGATTCATTTAAAATGCAGATTTATAACAAAGGCAAACGATTACACTCCTAACATAGCCATCGGTGGATCGAGAGCAGATCCAGGAATGAGGTTTTACAAATTCATACAAATACGTCACTAATTGCCTTGAAACTGCTTTGTTTCCTCTCATCCTTTCATCACTCGACACATCATCTTCTTGCCTCGCTTTCCTTTCTGCTCTCTTTCCATTCTTCCATATCGGATCAAACATTCCTAAACACACCCATTTCCTTACTAAAATTAATTAACCATGCTTTTACTACAAATAAATCCAAAAAACATGCATGGTTACTATAGTTAAACCATAGTAAACACAAATTAACCATGGCTTTGCTACATTTCCCATAGTTTAACCATGGTATTTGTTGTAAAACTGTAGTTATACAAATAGTAGGCTAATCAATACGCCTAAATAAATTTGCGTAAGGGTTGCTGTTTTACATGAAACGTCAGTTAACTGTGGTAGCCTACATGCCAATTATTAAACAATTCGCGAACGTCAATTCATGTAATGAATGTGAGTGGAATTACTCAAAGGTAGCCCACTTTAGAGTGTGAAGATAGGAGGAATGGTTGATGTGAGGCGGGGCGGGAAGAGTGTAAACATCGCCTGTGTTCTCACTGAGGTAGTCTTCCTTCACTGTGATCGTAGATGTGCTCGGAACACCGGATTATCCAAATAGAACGCTGCACGCGCGTCCCTTTCCGCTGCGCGCTACCAACGCGTCACATCTCACCAAAGTGCATGAAAGAACGAGAGCAAAAGGTGAAGAAAACACCAACAATTACCCGTTCCTGAATCTTCCAGGTTGACAGGTGAGATCTGTTTAGGTTAGATTGCACGTGTGTGTTTTCAAATCAGTGGATACATATAGTAACCATAGATACATACTTGCATTAAGATTTACTAATGCGATCAATGTAATGTGTTTGAAATTGCTCGTGGGATCTTTCTTTCTTTCTTTCTTTCTTTCTTTCTTTCTTTCTTTCTTTCTTTCTTTCTTTCTTTCTTTCTTCTCAGTCTGCATGACTGTATGAGCTGGTTGAAGCATCTGAATTATTCTTTGAGCTGTAAGAACATTAAACTCATGTAGGCTACATTCACCTGTTATCAAATGCGCAGTTTACTCAAGAGAATAAAGAGATATCAGTCATTCAACTGTTCTCAGAATAGTACAGCAAAATAGTAATACAAAGAAAAAATAAAACAAGAAATTTCATACATTTTCAGTAAGATCTGGAGCCCTTAGGTGTGAGTATTTATTATAGATATATTTATTACATTTTAGGAGATGTGTGAGAGAGCCTTCATGCAGAGAATCCATTATGTTCATTCTGTTGGAGTTCAAAAGCCTCCTGAGTGGCAAAATTACAAGTCCCCCTTTCATTGTGTTAAGGGACCTGTGTGTGTGTGTGTGTGTGTGAGCATAGATGCATAATGTGCGCACAAATGTGTTTGTCACCATAGAATCTATTCTTATTCAAACCTTTACGCTACGCAAACATTGAATTTGAAGCTTAAAAAGAGGGGATCTTATTTTTGCAGCTTGTTTCATACTTTGATTTGGAAATACAGTGGTAGATTATGAAGTATTCTGTGTCAGATGGAGACCTTTTTGTGAAATCCTCCCCCACTCATGTCGTATCAGAGCCTTCAGCCAAAGGCTAGCCGTGAAGGCAGGTGTGATGGGGGTGAAATTAAGGCTGGGGGTTGGTGTGCTCAGGAAAAATCAATGTAAAGTATATCCCCAAGGAAATAGAGCATGCTGTAAATTCCTCTTCAACAAAGTGTAACCAGATATTAATAGTAATAATAATAATAATAATTCAGGCATGTCTGCTTCGAACGTGGGAGTTATATTCAGTTTTATTGTATTGAATGTATTTGCTATTACATATAAGAGAATCAGAAAGAGCTTTATTGCCAAGTGTGCTTACACACACAAGGAATTTGTCTTGGAGATTTACAAGTAAAAAGCCAGAGAAAAAAACATATGTATGTATATGTAAAATGTAAAACATATGTAAAAACAATAGACAAAGAGACAATAGACAGTATGTTCAGATGTGCTATATACAAACTACACAAGGGATTGTGAAATATGTCAGATATATATTCTATAAAAAAAATTTTTAGAGTTGCACTCTATTTATTTACTAACTGCTTGTTTTCTTAAAAAAATGAAATCTAACACTGGCTTCTAATATTTAGTATTTCTATCTATTTGTTTTCTTTTTATTTATTATACATTTAACAAAAGCAAAAAACAAAAAGGCTTCTAACACTAGCTTGCTCTATTTTTTTTCTATTCTATCTGTTTTCATTTGATTTATTATATGATTCCAAAATAAATACATAAATAAATGAAAACCTTGCTACGTGTACTGCGTTTAGCCAACTGAGACTTATAGCACTTTTTTGATTGCTTCCATTGTCCTCATTTGTGAGTCCCTTTGGATAAAAGTGACTGCTAAAGGACTAAATGTAAATGTAAATATATATAATCAATAGCATACTTATAAATATTAAGTATGGATAGTTGAGTATTGTACTTGCTTTATTGCAAAGTGGGGAGAATATTTAATGAGGTAGATGGCCTGAGGGAAGAGGAGAAATGAATGAAGGTAAAGACTGAGTAATTGGGGTAGGCTTGTTTTTGGATACTATGAGCATAGAAACCTATTCACATGCTCACAGAAGACTACTGAAGAGGAAGAAATGAGACTAATAAATGTGGAAAGCTGGATGTTGAAAAATAGTGGATATATGGTGTGAGAGAGAAATTTAAAACAGCTTAAGGGGTGTTAGAAGTGAAAACATGAAGGAAAGAATGGCAGAGAGAGTGTGTGTGGGTGTATGTGTGTGTGTGTGTGTGTGTGTGTGTTTAGGCTTGAGTAATCCTCCTGGGAACGCGCCTGTGCTGCCAAAGTGCCATCCAACTTGTTTCTCTCTGTGCTCTTCATCACTCCTTTCTTCCTCCTCCATCTCCGTCTCTCCATAGCCTATGTAGACTTCAAATAAATTTGGTCATGACAATGAGTAAAGATGGTGTCTTGCTCTTTTAGCTGTCAGATCTCATCTTCTGAAGTGCTAGGATTTCCCCTCACAAGACAATAGCCTCAGAGCTGGATTCCCGGACAGTAGATATCTATCTGTGTGACGTTCCACAGTGTTTAACTACATCACTGCATGCTTTAATCAGACATGAAATTATTTGTTTGTATCCAATCTTGTTTTTATTATAAAGGCTCATGATCAAATATGGATCAAAACATATTGTCTTATGTAGCTCATGATCAAATATAGTTAAATCAGACCTGCTCCGTTCAGGATCATGTGTACAGCCATTACTAAGTGGGATAAATACATCATTTTATAATTGTGATTGTTGTGATCCACCGGTGAATTCCAGGTCTGCGTGAGGGACGGGACTGTTGACTTGTCTGTCTTAGAAGTCTGTCAGAGGAACTGTGAGCTCCCTGATTTGAAATCTTTGTGAGCGAATTAACAGAAACAATCATCTGCAGAAGTGTCAGTGTTGTGTTCTGTAAAGTTAGCCACACTTCAAACACACACAATCAGAATCGAACGATGTGAGTCAGTGTGTCGATGCTACAGTTTGTACATGTTGTAGCTGTTAGCAACAAGATTAACATTCGGGTCCATAGATCTCAAACTGGAAGAAAGAGGGCTGTTTTTTCTCTCTCCTCAACCTTGTTGGCAGTCGTATCCAGTCCCATGCTGCTGGTGCCCCTCCCCAACCCCAGAAGATGAACCTTCTCATCGCCTCAAAGCCACCATTTCCACTAGAGTCTCGTAAAGCCCTTTAAGGTAGCTTTGTGAGTATCTTTGTGTCGGAGATCACGGGGCATTAATTTCACTCTTGAGCTTGTAAATAAGTGAATGTGTGGGAGCGCAGAGCCGTTACTCACTTCATCCGAGAGAGCTTTATCACCCTCGTCTTCTCTTAACGGACACGCATGAGAATCTCAGAAGCACACACAATGGCAGCCTTCATAATGGCACCCTATGACCATCTCCATCAGCTTCCGGAGGGCCTCCATCTCTGTCTGTTTCTCCCCCTTTCCGAAGGACCCCTGGGGGAACACAGGGGTGCGTTGTGTTCACCTCCGGCTGAGGCCAACGGAACACAAAACAATCCGTTCATTGCCTGTTTGTCAGCCCCGAGCCTTTTAAACAACCAATGGAAAAGAGGGATGAGAAAACAATTAAAAGGCCCTCCTGAACGCTGCACTAACGTTTTCCCAGCTCAGGGAGCCTGTGAACAGGGACGGAGCCTCTAAACTCCTCCATTATTTCTTAATTCTTGGCATGATGCTAGAGCTGCTTGTGTCTGAATGGACAACTCCACACAGAGGCCTTTTGTGGGGAAACTTGGCTCAGCACGCATGCACTGCTTAATTAAGATCTATCTATCTATCTATCTATCTATCTATCTATCTATCTATCTATCTATCTATCTATCTATCTATCTATCTATCTATCTATCTTTCTATCTATCTATCTATCTATCTATCTATCTATCTATCTATCTATCTATCTATCTATCTATCTGTTTTTCTGTCTGTCTGTCTGTCTGTCTGTCTACAGTATCTATCTGATCATCATAAGGTTGTGGTTTTTAGCAAAATAGCATTATATTATATAATATACTTAAACTTGAAAGATAAGATAAGAAGTAAGTCTGTTTTTAAAACTTACAAAATGTATTTTTTTACAAAAATGTATTAAATAGAATTGAGCAATCCCTAATTCATTTCATGTTATGAATTACATTTACACTATATTTATGCATTTAGAAGACACTTTTATCCAAAGCGACTGACTATACAGTTTACCAGTATGTGTGCTCCCTGAGAATTACAACCTTTTTCGCTTGTAATGCAATGCTCTACCACTGAGCCACAGGAACAATATATTACACGCATACATATTTTATATGGGTGAAATTATAAATTATATTATTATATTATAATTTATATTAATTATATTATTAATTTTAATTTATTATTAGATTTAAACTTTGACAATAGCCTAGACATGTTGCATATTAATTGTACTGTTTATGAACCTCAAAGCATATGTTTGTGTATTCTGTGTTACTCCATGATTATGTTCTATTTGAGGGCATTTGTAGTGTAGTTATAGGGGCTAAACATAATCTCAAGCCCACTTCAGCATGTTTATATATTTTCATAAGAATGAAATACTTATTTTTGCATTGTAAACACAATTGTCTGACATCTGAATGTCACTCACAGATCATTTTAAAAGAAGTTACATGACCTGGGGCCAAGTATGGTGACCCATACTCAGAATTAGTGCTCTGCCTTTATCCCATAAAAATGCTCAAGGGTACCTCAGTTGTGTTATTGAAGGTGGAAAGAGTGCAGTGCAAACACTTTCCCTGCTGGTATGAGATTTCAACCGGCAACCTTTGGGTTACAAGACCAACTCTCTAACCATTAGGCCACGACTTCCCCCAGATGCAAATCTTACCATTTCCTTTAAATAAAGTTGTACAGTAATGATTTTAATGTTAGATAGCCTCACATGGTCTGCCACTAAATGTATTGGTCTTAGATCAAAGTAGCACCGCCAGTGTAATGGATTTGGGCTTATATATTGATATTAATAATAGGTTTGGGTATACTGTTTTACTGGGCACCAGATTGGAATTTCACATTGATAGTAAAGAAAAATCATGGAAGATTGTTAAAGAAATAAGAATTACACATATTGGAGCAAGTTGTAGTCTGACCAATCTCAAGGATTTCAGAGATATCGTTAACTTGTAGAGCCTCTTACTGAATTATCAAAACAGAAGATACAAGTGTAATAAAATGGTTTTTATTAACAAAAGAAAAGACAAGAGTAACTTTAAAAAAAAAAAAAAAATTGATAGATGCAAGTGACTGAGTTGGATGTTTCTATGGATGTTACACATTATCTTATGGAAAGATTAATTATATTTCCTTTGTCGGTAATAAAATGCACCTTATTCTGAATTCAACAAAAATACTAAAAGATTATTTTTTTTATTAACTGGCATCAGTTATATAAAATCTAATGAAAATTAGATAATCATATACTGACAATACACACAAATGTCAACAGTCTGCGGAAAGAATGATATTCTGCCTGATCATGTGCTGAGTCTGGGCCACAACGTCTTGTTTCGACTTGTTTACCTGAGCCACGCTAGAGTGGAAAGAAAGGAGTCATATCCACAGTCTTGAACACATAGCACTGGTGAACGATGAACTCCTGAACATTGAGACGTTCCTGCAGGTTTGCAGATAGGTAAATAGAGGAGCCTTGAAGGTGAAGTTTCTGAAGTTTTTTCCGAAGATTATCTGGAACACGCAGGAAAAGGATCCCTGAAGAGAAGGCTCTGACGTTGTTGTTGAAGATGGGGCACTAAGCTTGAGGTCGTTGTTCCTGTTTCCAAACTGCAAACTTTGTTTCTCCTTGGAATACCTTAGCGTAGCAGCTTAGCAACATAAGGCTAAGCACTTGCAGTAGACGGTTTCTTTGTCTCTGAGAGAACCTTTGAATCTTTCCTGAAAGAGTTGATGCCTTTCAGATCCAGCGTTTTGATTTGCAGATGATGCCAGAGGTCATGATATGAGGTCTATATGAGGTTTCAGCTCAATCCAGCAGACATGTTTGACATTGATTATTTGCAGTATAGTGATTGTGAAGTGAGTGGCACTGCCTGCAGTGTGACATTGTCACACATTGACAATCTAACAAAGCTATGTTTAAATCTTACCATCACAGCAGTAATCATAAATCATAAATACAAATTAAACTAAATCAGTTTCAGCTACTGGACCATTATTAAAGTGATTGGTGCTTTCAAAACACTTGGTTAAATTTTATAGTAGGTTCCATTTTAATGTCAAACAGACGATCCGAAACGGAGAGTGATCGTTAATAATTGGCTAGTTAGCCAAGCCCTTATCTTTTTTATGTCTTCTGCATATTTATGTGGTGAGAGGGTATGTAATAAGTGATACAACTGTGTGTTATACCTTAAATGGCCTAATGGTTAGAGAGTCTGACTTGTAAGCTGAAGGTTGGGGATTCAAGTTTTAGTACCAGCAGAGATTGTCATGGGGGAGTGAATAACCAGTGCTCTTTTCACCCTTAATGGTGAGACCCTTGCTCAAGAAGCAAACCCCCAACTGATTCCAAGGTGCTGCCTCAATATGGCTGCCCACTGCTCTGGTGTGAGTTCATGGTGTGTGTGTGTGTGTGTGTGTGTGTGTGTGTGTGTGCTTGTTACATGCAGAAGTGAAGGTTTGTCAGTATCCACTATTGTCTTTTCATTGCTTGTCCGCTTTGTTTTCTCTGGTTCTCTCTGTGTGGACATGTGGGGGATGGGTGCTTGATTTAATGAGCCCCTCTGAGGTTCAGACTGAGATGATCAAATGCTGCTCTTCACTACAGTCAGATAACAGATGCACGGCGTTTCATTCTAGCTGAGCACAACTCGTTGGCTACCTATACACGCACACCAATAATTACCAATAACCAATAATATTGCTAAGAATCATGGATTTAATCCAATTATGATGTTTACATGATGACATGAGCAAACCTCTTCAGTTCTGTTTACATGCAGTTTAAAGATTGATTAAGGATAAAACTAAGATTGATTAAGGGATAAAACAACTGGGTAGTAAAATAATGGGGGAAGGCAGTTTAGCTTGGCCCAGTGTTGGTGTTGGCTCAGTGTGGTGTGGGATTAGACTCTGGAGTGTGATAAAACAATGACACATATCCTATAGTAATTCAGTCTCTGAAGTTGCTATGTATCATGAGTTTCAATCCCTCCCCCTAGCATTCATTTTAGAAAAATGTTTTTCTTAATAAAAGCTTTGATATATAGCAGATATTGTGAACTAATTTAACTCAAATCAATAATTCATGTTCACATATTTATTTGGTGGGTAGCTGTGTAATAGGCATATAATGTATGATGTGCAGTCAGCTGGATATGATCTCAAAATAAATTCATATGACCCTGTATTTTATGATAATGATCTGTTGATCACATTATCTTAAGTCAGAATGAACTCCTCAGATCCTGTCATCTTCTACACCGCTGTGTTTTGAACATGGCTTGAGCCATCATCCAGTAGTATACACATTTTAATCAGAGCAGAGGAAATCTGATTAAAGTATTCAGTAGTATTCCACATACCATTCCCTCGTTATGGCTGCTCTGATTAGAAATGCTATTTAACATAATTGTCATAGAATTTAATGTACATCAACGAATGATTACAGATTTCAGGAAACATCTTTACAGTCAGTCTCCTTACAAATTGAGTCAGCAAGAAAGACAGGTTTGAACCTTCAGGAGACATTTTTGGACAGTGGATGTTTTGACAAGCACTGACAATTGTGTTTATTTCAGTTAGTCTATTCTATTATTGAACTTGTAGTCTATGCTCTTCTGGTTATGAATTACTGGTGTAGTGAGACCTGAAAAAACGGGGTTGGGGTTTATCTGGATTCATGATGTAACGGACCTGGAAAGAAGCTTGTTGTGGTCATTACCAGGAGTTTTTGTAGGCCTGCATTAAACTGCCAGAATTTTAAAAGAGAATATATCAGTTTGCATTGAACTTTCAGTGCTGTAACTTTGCAGATATTGTTAAGCTCAAACAGTGAAATCACAATCAACCACCCCTTTAAAAGAATGTTTACTTTACAAATGTATCTAAATTCACATACACGAGGGAACTATTTTTGGTCTCAATCCTTGCACAAATCACCTCCATAAACATTAGATTGAAAAATCCTGGAATATTCCTCTAGAAAAGCTTTGTGCAATCTGAGAAAACACAAGTGTACAAGACTTAAAAGAGAAGAACTAGAGAAGACATAAAGCATAGAGTCAAAGAGACAGACAAAGCATGTGAAAAAAAAAAACTAAGAGAAAGAGAGGGAGAGACTGTAATGGCCCTTGGCCCCCTGCAGTGCCCCTCTGTGCGCTCACTATAGATGAATGGGAGCCTGGTAACCCTTCAACCAGAATGATCTTTGAACACATCATTACAAATCACATCTGAAACCTGTGCACAAAACACAATTCTCTAATCACTCCCTCTTTACAGGCAGAATGTGTTTTCGTGCACAATGAGAGTGCGCCCATGCACACTGATAGAGCGCACATATGGGTCAGTAATGTGCTTATATTTGACCTCACAGCTCCTACAAAACCTGGAAAATGATGGGGATGGTTGGTACTGAATAAAACTACAGAAATTACAATAAAACAGTTATTTTGTTATGTTTCGTAAGTGGAGAAATGTATACATAAGTAGTTTATGCTCACTGCTCTGCACATTTTGTATGACGTCCTTATTTAAGGCTCCTGATTCAGATTATTAGCTCATTAGGAAACTGAACTGAGTGTGTCTGATATGAGATACAAGATCATTTATTAATTTATTTGAACAATTTAAAATTAATATAGTGATAATTTTAATTTAAATCCTTTTAAATATTCATTTCGTCAAATTATTTTTGAACTTGAACTATTATCAGCTCAACTGTATTAATAAAAGTATTAATATATGTAAACTTACTGACAAGTAAGGCAAAAAGTAAGGGATAAACAAAGGGTTGAAAGGATTTATTCTGCAATAACAGCAGCTGGATGTATATTATCCTGTTTATTACATGATTGCTTGCTACATAAGTAAATAAAGTTGAAATATGAAGAAAAAACAATCAGAATCAAGAGAGAGACATGTAATGATCCAGAATATTCTTGTGATTTATACAGTCGTGCTTACTTTCCCCACTAGATCTTTACTTTACTACTTAATTGGTCAATATGTTTTGAATTTGTATGTTTTAAGACAGAATCTAGTTAATTTGGTATTGGGTTGCATTGTTAGTGTGCTTCAGTCCTTAAAACTCAAATGCTAATTTGTATTTGCTATTAGTTTTGACCTGATGGGAATATACGTTTGTGTCCTCTAGATTTGACATTCACTGTTGCCCCGAGTCTTGACCCTCGTCAGTGTGTGTGTGTGTAAGAGCTTATGTCACCACAGTCGTGACTCGTGGCTTTAATCTGGTTTAGACAATATGCTAATGATAGATGTGCTATTTTCTGCTATTTTGACCACAATTATTATTATTACAATTATTGTCGAAGAGAGATTTCACAGTAAAATCACACATTTCCATGCAGATTCTGGAACAGAACCTACAATAATGGCCAGTCATGTGAACTTTGCTGTAAATATAGCAATCCAAGCATGATATATTAGATCAGCACTGATATTATTCAGACTTACTGCATAGTCTGCATAGGAAATATTGGTAACACTTTCTATGAAGCCCGTATTTATAATACATGATAAGGGTATTCTTAAGGCATTATAATGAATGCATAATGGATTATAAAAATATCTTATGTTATATCAATATCAGTTATAATACCTCATAATACTAACGTATTTGTGGTTATAAGTTTCAGAGTAGGATATCATATTAAATCTGGAGCTAATGTTAATTAATTGATGTGAGTGCAATATTTTAAATGGTTATTTTGATGGTCCCCTTAATCAATCGACTATAAGCAACTTTGCCACTACATGCCAACTAACTCTCATTTACAGTATTAGTATGCTCAAAAATGGTAGAATCTAGTATGGTAGAATAAGCTGGTGTACTTCCAAAGACACTTAATGTCAGTTTATCTGTTGGTTGGCCATCAAAATAAAGTGTTAGCATACATTTACAGTAGCAGACATACTTACACTCTTCTGACCGCTAGTTGATGTGTAGTGTTACTTATCAACAGCCGTCTAAAGGGTACCATCAAAATAATCAAACTAATATTATAATATAAATAGTTAAAAGCAAATGTGTCATACTACATATTCTTATGATATGGTATCTGATCTTATGGCTGTTTGAGAAAAAAAAAAAGTTGTCGTTATTATTATTATTATTACTATTATTATTATTATTTCTACTTATAAGTGGGCTTTGACCACTTTAAGTAAAGTAGCATCAGAAAAATGACAAGATATGTGACTTATAGTATATTATAACTACGAGAAATATAATTAATTGTAAAAGTGGATGCAACATGTTCATTGTGTTATAAATAATCATACTCTTAAAAGCTATAACCACAAATAATTAAATATTATAATATATTAAAACTGTTCTAATAAATATTAATGAGATGATAAAACATATTATAAGGTTTTTTTATAATGCATTATGCATTCATTATAATGCTTTAAGAATACCCTTATAATGTATTATTATAAATACAGGTTTCATAGTAAGTGTTACCAAAATTTCTAGTCTAAAGCTTGCATGTATATTGTACAAATCATGTCATTAGATTACTGATTTTACATGTATTGCTGTAATTTTTTTTTTTTTTTAGGTGTTTCAGTATATTTAATCTATATTTAACTCCAGTTTTTATTATGTTAATTAGCTGTTGATGACAGCCGTGTATGTGTGTGTGTGTGTGTGTGTGTGCTTGATTGAAGAAGGGCCAAAAGGTTGTAATAGCTGTCAGAGAGAGAGACACAGGAAAGAAATAGAGTCAGAGAGAGAATCTTCTCCTCTGGAAAGTAGCATAAAATTGGGATAATCGCCATCAGTTGTGCCTCACAGCGTGCTGCCATTACTGAAAGAGTGATTCATCCCAATAGAGAGTGGATTGAGTGAGAGGAGAATGGGTCTTTGCCCCCCTCCAAGTCCATCCGCTGCTCTCTCACGGTGGGCATATGCATGACATCAGTGGGCTGAATGGAGCTGGCATCCTCCTCACCCCTCTCCATGCCAGATTAAACCCAAATCATTGCCCAGGGGAGTAAGAGGGGGGCACTGCCACTTTTTCGGGTAGGACAAAAGCCCTAAAATGGGTAGCTGGGAAACTTCACATGGTCCTGGCCAAGTTAGAGAGAAACAAAAAGAGTGAATACCTTTCACTGGCCTCCTTTGGCATTGCATTGAGTCACATAAAACACACACACACACATATACACACACACACACACATATACACACACACAAACACACACACTCTACAGTCCACCCGTGTCGGCTTCCAAATGATGCCTGGTAGGGAATTTAAACTGAGAGGAGTCTGTGAAATCCTAAAAGTGGAAAAAGTGAAATTGTCAAGAAATCCTAATTATCTGATGTTCTGGATTGGGTACTTAAAGTGTTAGATCACCCAATAATGAAAATTAGTCCATAAGTTACTCGCCCTCAAGTCATCCTAGGTGTATATGATTTTTCTACTTTCAGACGAATCCAGTCAGAGTTATATAAATAATTGTCTTTGATCTTTCAAGCAAGAGGGTCTGGCTGCAGGTTTGCACTTGTACTCTCAGACACTTGCACTTCCGCTAGTGACATCACTTGCAGTCTTTATTTTTTATTTTGTTGAATTTTTTATTACTTTTTGTTTGAATTTTCCAAAATTTTATAACAGTAGCCAGGTGGCGGAGACAAGAAAATAGAAACTAAATTACAATGTCACTTGCAATCGCTACTTGCACTCTCCGCTTCCTGTGACGTCACTTGCAATCAACACAAATTGTGCGTGTTGCCAATGGAGACAAGACGCTGTGGTGGTGATTAAACCTAATTTAGTACTAAAACGTACAGGGTCCTGCAAGAAAAAGACAAGACCGACAAATCCGTGGCCAGAACACTAGATAATGAATGCTTGCGCAAAGTCTCTTGTAGAAAAACATAAACACTTAACATGGCTTAATGTATTTAGATGCTATTAAAATATCAAATTAAATAAACAGTTCAGTAAGGGGGGGGGGTGAAATGCTCATTTCCACTCAATATCATTCAGCTTAGCTTAGCTGAATTCAGATTCTGCTTAAATTTATGATCCAGAATCAGATCCCGAGGCTGAAACTGAACGAGAGCAGCAGCAGCAACGACTACAGCAGGACGTCTCTAAGTAGTATTTATTGAAACTGCATATATTTGCTTAGCGGTTTTGGAAAATTACTAAGTTCCACTTTATGTCGTCTTGCCCTGGCAACCAAAAACACACTCCTTTTGTGACATTTGGCGACGCTCTCGCTCTGATCAGTGAAGTCTGTTGTGCTCTCAGTGCTCTGCTATAAGGGAGCGCGCTCTTCCGGCAGAAGTGCCTCAGGACCCATATAAGGAAATTCTGCTCCATCTAACGTCACACAGAGCCATACTCCAAAAAAACTTTACGAAACTTGTGACAAACCGGAAGGAGTATTTTTGGAACAAAAATACTCCTTCAAACGTACAACTTAATTTTTGAAACTTTGTCCATGTTTAGCATGGGAATCCAACTCTTTAACAGTGTAAAAAACTCAGTATGCATGAAATAGCATTTCACTCCCCCCTTTAATATAATTAATATGTATATAGTATTTTCCTCACATACCGCAATATGTGGCTTAATGGACTAAGATGATAAAGGCCAAACTCAATATGCTTCTCTGCGTTATTAAAATACATAACTATATGTACAGGCTGGCAGGTGAGCCCAGAATAAACGCAACACACAAAGTTTCGCGTTAAGCATTTTTCCATATGGAATAAACTGTCTACAGCTCGTTTATATCACTGTCTTTGTCCATTAAGCTACATTATGTGTTTTATTTATAATGATTTTCTATAGGAGGAATATGTTTAATGTACAATTTAACGCACTGCGTTCTGTACTCGTCTGCTTGCCTGTACAGAGTTGACCCTTTTAAAATCACTTAAAGGGATAGTTCACCGAAAAAATCATAATTATGTTATTAATAACTCACCATCATGTAGACTTGTATTCGGTAATGCAATATATTGCGGTGATTAATATGCACGATATTGTTATCGTGGGCACTTCTAAATACCGTGAATAAATATACATTACAAATTATTCCGAATTTGGAATGCATTTTAAGAATAGTATTCCCATCAGCTGCTCAAAATGCACAACACCGCTGTATGCTGCTTTAAAGAGCGCATGCGCTCTGATGTAAACAAGCACGCTTGAGAAGCACATGGAGGAACACGTGAGAGACACGCTTAATGAAAGCACATTCACTCTCTGACAGCAGATCATGCTAAATGCAGCCCTTACCCTGTAAACACAGTAAATAAAGCAGCTGTTACTTTCTAAACCATATTTAAATAATCTTAAATAACCATTCAGATTTGTGTTTTCCCTATGGTCAAATACTGAAATATTTAGACTTAATAGGCTATTTATCTTAAAACAATCTTTTTTTTATTTTTTTATCTGGACTAAAATTCCCTAGATATTGTTTGAAAGTGTTTTGATCTTTTATTGTTCCTTCACACTTTACATTATGGCTTCATTAGTTAACATAAACTGCCAATGAAAAAAATTATTCTGAACATTCATTAATCTTAGGTATTCCAATATTTAATAACATTGTTAAAATTGAAAGTTGCAACTGTGTTATTTGATGAGCTAACATGAGCTAAGACTTGTATTTTTTAACAAAGATTAATAACTTCTATAGTAAATGTATCTATTGCTCATTGTTTAGCTGTGCATTTATTAAATGAGCACTATGCGATGTCCGAACTGATTACACTATAATTTATGTATTGTACTGCATTTGAGGAAAAATCATTTTCTATTTTTAAACTGTCTTAAATTCATTTTAAGTCAAGTTTTAAATCATTTTCATTTTCAAGTTCTTAAATTGCTTGTTTTATTTTTGTGATTATTTTTCTTCGTTTTTTTTTTTTAAATTACCATTGTGTATGAAATGTGCTATATAAATAAACTTACCTTGCCTTGCCTTGAGTGTTAATGCATTGACTAAGGTTTATGAGGTCTTATTGTAAAGTTATACCTATCGGTTTTTATAGTTCTTTTGCACTTTAATGTGTAAAACATTTAACTTTTATATATTTTTTTGTATTGCCTTATTGTTTTAAATGTTTAGTTATTTTTGTTATAAGAAAAAAAGTCATTTAACCTGTTATACTGTATTATGACCAAAAATGTATTATGTATTATATATAATGTATATACTGTATTATGACAAAATTTCAATACCGTGATAATACCGTATACCGTGACAAAAGCATTATCAATTAACCACAACAGGAAAATTTGATACCGGCATATCCCAACCCTCATGTCGTTCCAAACCAGTGAGACGTCCGTTTATCATTGGAACACAGTTTAAGATATTTTAGATTTAGTCAGAGAGCTCTCAGTCCCTCCATTGAAGCTGTGTGTATTGTATACTGTCCATGTCCAGAAAGGTAAGAAAAACATCATCAAAGTAGTCCATGTGACATCAGAGGGTCAGTTAGAATATTTTGAAGCATCGATAATACATTTAGGACCAAAAATAACAAAAACTACGAGCTCGTTTAGGAGATTGCAAGCCAACTGTTTTTTGGTTTTTGTGACAATGACTTTATCTATCATGCACTGTCGGCTTCACAACTTTGCAGGCAGTTTATGTTCACATACAGCTACAAGACACACTGCATGAGGTGTAAGGTGCAAGGTAATATTCAAAAGGGCATAATTGGGGCACTTTAAGTAAAGATCATGTTCTATGAAGATATTTTGTAAATTTCCTACTATAAATATATCAAAGCTTCAGTTTTGATTAGTAATATGCATTACTAAGGACTTAATTTGGACAACTTTAAAGGCGATTTTCTTAATATTTAGATTTTTTTGCACCGTCAGATTCTAGAGTTTCAGATAGCTGTATCTTGGCCAAATATTGTCCTGTACTAACAAACCATACACCAATGGTAAGCTTATTTGTTCAGCTTTCAGATGACATATAAATCTCAGTTTTGAAAAATTGACACTTGAGACTGATTTTGTGGTCCAGGGTCACATATAGTTAATCTTCTGTTTCTCTAATTTCATCCAGCATCAAATTTGTTAATGTTTTTTTTTTTTTTTGTGACTTCTGTGCTGTTGTTTGTTTGTAGTATAATGTATGAGAGGGCAGCCCTAAAGCTGCATTCACTAGAGTTTAGCTCCAGTTTACAGTGACTAAACATGGCTGATTTGAGCCTGGTGTTGTTTTCACCTTTTGTCCAGTGGGTGGATGGTCGCATGGTCGATGTGCATTGTTCAAATGATATGGAGATTTGCCTTAAGTGTCACACTGTGTAATTTTGGATTATTTGTTATTTTGGCTTTTTTGTTGTATCCATAAATCTTATCCTACTTTATATAGTTATATGTAAGCATCCACATTAACACTTTGATTGCAGCAGTAATCACTGACAGTAAAATGTCTGTTTCTGAAAGCTTGGGCTAAGGAATCAGGGAAGCACAAAAGTTGCATAATTCCACTGGCCAATTAAAAATAAAAAAGTAAAAAAATCAAGGGTCTTGGTGTGGTCAAATATTTGTATATGTGTGTGTGAGTGTGCGTTGAGCTGGTCCTGTTGCTGACCTCTTGCAGTGATTACAAAACTTATTGATGTTGATTTTGTTGAATACAGTATTGTATTTAACAAAATATAATTTTATAAAATTAACATCTAAATAAAATGATCTTTATATAAACATATAATGTCACATTTTATCACAGTGGTTCATAGCCATGAACTTGTTGAATATTCATGTACTGTAGTCATGTATTTCTGCCAGGAAGTCTCACACTCATCCAAGCCATCCCATACACCCACAATAAATTTTGAAACCTCAGACAACATTATCTTTTTTGTATGGCCATTACCATTATACATAAAAAAGGCCATACAAAATAATTAAAAGGTTCTCTCTTGAATTGTACCCTCACTTCCATTTTTCTTTTCAGTCTCTTCATTTTCCCAGATTTACTGGTTACCTGTCACGGTTTGACTAATCAACTTGAATTCCATCACTTTTTGCCAGCATGGTCCAAAGATGATCTGAGTCAATTTTGGTGAGAATCAGACAAACCATCTTAGGATGAGATCTAAAAAGTATCGTTTTTCGATCAATTAAAAATAGTGAAACATTTGGCTTGGCCTTATGATTCAAAAGTAATATGCATTAAACATAAGTGAAAATTTGGACAAGTGATGGTGGTTACAGACTCTAAACTTACTGTGGTTAGTATTGAGACTGTCCTCTATTAGTGTACCAAATTACACAACTTTCCCGCAAGTGGTTCTGTGGGCTGCCATAGACTCAATAGCGGAAGAAGTAAAAGAAGAAGAAGAAGAAGAAAAAAGAAAAAGAATGCCAACACATACAACAGGCATGCATTGGCATAATAAATAGGGGCCAAATCACCTGCCAGGCCACCGGAAATTCTCCCGGTTCTCGTGATGGCCAGTCCACGCCTGCTGAGCACCAGACACTCTCTCTCTCACTCTCTCTCTCTCTCTCTCTCTCTCTCAAACACACACACATACACACACACTATATGAGTAACACACAACCTGAACAATGCCTTCAGAGTGAACTTTGGCAGGTTTATATCATTATTGGCAATGTCCCCACACTTTTCAGCACTCCAAAAATGTCACGGTGGATGTGGATGATGATGACTATGAAAAAATCTTTCTCTGTTTATTGTTGTTTCTCAGTCCCTCATACTCACAGGTACAGTAGTCATCCTGAAACACTGCCAGCTTGCCTTCTGTTCTCTTCTTTTTAAAGAACACACTGTCCTCCTTGCCATTTCTGAAGACAGCAAAAATGTTGAAACCTCATATCTGATTAGAATATGCATAATTTGCATTATTATAGTTGGTAAATTATCATAGGTAGAGAATTTTAATATTTCAGTTGCAGTTTTACCTGATACACCACTCTATAGTAACATTTTAGATTAGGGAACACATTTTCTTCTGGTGTTACTATTTAAAGCAATTGACAGAACACAGTTTTAATATTGACAGCTTGATTGCACCTGCATTTCTTAACGAAAAATTAAAAAAATAATGTTTTGTAGCTCACATCTTGGGCTGCCTACATCACGTCCTGCAGTGTTTTGCCATGAATGAAAAAGCTCACATAATTGATGCAGCGAGTCAGGATACTGCATTAGTAGTAATCAGTGGCGGCTCCAGACAATTTTGATTGGGGGGGCAATGGGGGGGTCCTGGTCTTTTCAAGGGGGGTCTCATGAAAACCAACAAAAAATACAGTGGACACGGCTAATAACTGCATATTTCTGCTACTAAACTACAAAAACACCTTTGCAATGTAAACAAATGACAGGCTACATTTGTTATTCATATCCTTCACACTGCACTTTCATGTCAGGTATATTATGCATTTTTATTGACATTGATATTTTTACATTTATTTCCAGATAGATATTATTGAGTTTACAGGCTAAAGTGGTCTTGCTGTTGTAAACACTGTTGCTATTGTAGAAAAAATATTTGCATCACATTTAAAATCTGAATTGTTTTTATTTTTATAATGATAATTCAGAGAATGAGAAAATCTGAATAAGCCTTACCAGTGTTGTGATAATTATTTTTACGAGTTAAAAATAAATAAGTACTGTAATATAATAAAAGTTTATTCAAATAACATAAAAAAGACCAGACCCCTCGATGCCTGTGAAACTTTTCTCCCTCAAACAGCACGCTAGTGTTACTTCTACACTACAGGCTACACACAGCAATATAAACAACGTATCTGCATGTTCTCACATCGTTCTTGTAAAATAATAATAAGTAAATAAACATCAAAATCACTTCGCTGAGAATGAAACACCACTTACCAGCTGCCACGATGTTGAAAATATCCTCTAGCAATTAAAAAATGCGCGTGCAGCATGAGGAATCTTTCCCGGTTGGATGAGGTCGTAGTCAGGTGAACGGTCATCATGTTAGTCATTTTATTTACGGCTAAATTATTATTAATAAATTGTACTAATATTATGATTGGGCGTGGGCAGGCATTCACAAAAGTGTATGTTATTACAAAAAAAATTTAGGAAATTTTGCTTTGACAAAAGGGCACTTAAGGGGCAAAGGAGCAGGTGCTCAAGTGAACCGGTTCTTTCGGACAATTCGATCAAATAAACCAGCTGAAAAAAAAAATGGTTCACCGGTTCTTTTGCGCTCGATGTAATGCCGTCATTGGCGATGATTGCCCTTCATTCAAGCCTTTGGTTTACCCGCACTTATAACATTAGCACAGAATCAGTTCAGAATCAATCACCAAAAGAATCAGTTCGGTTCAGATGCGCTCTGTGTCAGTCTGCTTCACGCTGAATCACGCATGCGCAGTTATCATCAGCTCATCTGTTCTCGAATCGGACGCGTCCGACAGAAACGGTTCTCGGTTCAGTGTATGAATAAATGTCGAAATAATTATTATTTATTATTGTTCTGCGTCGTTTGAAGAGAAACATTTTTGGATCTTTATCCCGAATATATATATTTTTTAATCAGGAAGAGGCTGGGGGGTCAAATGGGGGGTCAAGGCATTTTTTGGCAGGGTCTTGAGACCCCCCAAGACCCCCCCTGGCGCCGCCGGTGGTAGTAATAGTGTAGTGATAGAACTTGGTCTGAGTACGCAGTGGTATTATCATGAAGTTTCATTTGCCCAGTGCTGCCCTTGAGTATAATGTAGGCTGTAAAATCTGTAAAGAAAAAAAGAATTAGAGAGTTGTAATAACACAATGTGCTGGTTAAAAAATAATGTGAAATTTCCGGGAATGTTTGGCATACTATGATGGCATACAATCATCAAGTTGGTGCCTCGCATGGCTGCCATGGTGTGGAGCTCTACTATTCTTTTGCTGTTTTTGTTTGTTGGTTCTGTGTTTAGTCACTATTTTACTATCAGTTTTACCATAGGTGAACTACTGAACTTAAGGCAACACACATCAGACAGAATTTTCCAGTTTTTTTTTTATTATTCAAATACTTTGTTGGATGTTCTACTCAGAGCCGCAGCGGTCCTGTTCAGCTTAGATGGAAACGAGGAAAGCAAGCTGGTGTGATAGTTAAGCTCCATGAGCGCAGCTTCCGAACAGTGCTTCCTAGTATCCATCTAGTGAATCTCCGATCCCTTCCTAAAAAACGGATGAACTTCTTCTCACCTGCACAAATAAGATTTTTTAAGTTCTGCTATATTGTGCTTCACTGGAAGCTGGCTGAGTGAAGCCATTTCATTTTCATTTTCTCTGGTCCTAGTTCTTATATTGACCTACTGGCAGAAGTTGCAATCAAAAAGCACAGTCTCTCACCACACACTTGCTCTAATCTGCACTTCACACACTTAACTAGAACAGAACTGTCGTTCTCACATCTATGGTCATGAAGTCTGCTTACAGACAGGAGGTTAAAAAGCTGGTTGTCTGGTTCAATCACAACAACCTGGAGCTCAGCACTCTCAAAACAGTGGATATTATTGTGGACTTAAGGAGAAACCCCCTGCACTCCCCCACTCACCATTATAAACAACACTGTGGCAGCAGTAGAGTCATTCAGGTTCCTGGGGACCTCCATCTCTCAGGACCTAAAGTGGAACATTCACATAGACTCTATTGTGAAAAAGGCCCAGCAGAGGTTGTATTTCCTTCTCCAGCTGAGAAAGTTCAACCTGACACAGGAGTTGCTCAAACATCATTGAGTCTGTCTTGTGTTCATATGTAACTGGTTGGTTTAGCTCAGCTACCAAATCAGATATCATGAGACTAAAATGGACAGCCAGGAATGCTGAGAGGATTACTGGTGCCACCCTTTCCACCCTTCAAGATCTTTACACTTTCAGTGAGGAAAAGGGCTGGTAAAATCACTATGGACTACAGACACTCCCTCTTTGAACGGTTGCCCTCTTGCCGGCACTATAGAGCACTGTGGACCAAAATGGCCAGACACAAAACAGTTTTTTCCCCCAGTCCATATCCCACCTGAACAATACATAACTTACCTCAGCACTGTAAATAACTCATCAAAACTTTCATCTGTAAATTGCACATGTGTACATTTACATTTCTGTCTACTGACATTTTCTTTTTCTCTATATTTTATTACTATATTCTTATTCATAACGTTTTGTCTATTCTCTTTATTATTAGTGTTTTATTACATTATAGAAATAAGTCTGCACTGTGTTTGAACTTTTTGTACCGGAAGCCTCTGACAACAAGACAAATCCCTTGTGTGTAAACACACTTGCCAATAAAGCTTATTTCTGATTCTGACTAATTTAAACATACTACAATTTTGGAGATACTAATTCTATTTTCGAATACTATTTAGAATGGCTAATATGCAAATTGGGAAGTAGCATCAGACTTGCACTCTCAGACACCTGCACTTCTGCAAATTATTTCTTTTTTATGACAAATTGTATTCAGATTCTGCTGTTCTGTGGCCATGGATTTGCAAGTCTTTTTACTTTTTCTCCTTCAGGTGTCTGGCAGGATGCTAAAGTTATGGTACTAAACTAGATTAAACATTTAACTTCCACAGTGTCTCATTTCCATTGGCAACATGCACATTTTGTATCAGTTACAAGTATCATTGTGGGTACCCGGGAGTACAGGTGACAATTGTAATTTTGTTTATTTTTTCTTGTCTTAACCACCTGACTACTATTGATAAAAAAATAAAATAAAAAAATAAAAATATTGCAAGTGATGTCACTTGCGGAAGTACAAGTGTCGTAGAGTGTAAGTGCATGTCTGCAGCCAGATCCTATTGAAAAACTCTTGTCCAGTTGATGGGCGGCCTCTCTAGACAGTATGACCTTTCCTTCAACAGCCATACCTTTTTAAACATACTCCTCTCGTCTGTAATCATTGCCCCGATTACCTGGGATATCATGGAGGAGATACAGCTCAAAGAACCAGCCCCTGCTAACTGCCCACCTAGGAATATAGTCTCCTCTGACCAGACAAAACCAGTAGTTCAATTCCAGGCTGCAGCAAAGTCAGATTGTGCAGAAGAATCATCTGTTTCCTGTGGTCTTGTCCCGGTGGTCGTCTGAGACAAGGTCTTTTTTCTGTATCTGGGGCTCTAGTTGTCCTGGTCTCCACTGTCTTTCAGGGATGTAGAGGTCCTTTCTAGGTGCTGATCCACCATCTGGTCTGGATACGTACTGGATCCGGGTGACTGCAGTGACCCTCTGATCTGGATACAGACTGGATCTGGTGGCTACGGTGACCTCGGAATAAGAGAGAAACAGACTAATATTAGCGTAGATGCCGTTCTTCTAATGATGTAGCAAGTACATCAGGTGTTATGGGAAGTGAACCCAGTTCTGGTTCACCTAATTAATACAGCCTAAAAAATCCTTTAACGGATTTGGATATTAAAAGGATATTATTATGTTATGTGTAAGCCAGGTTAAAGAGATGGGTCTTTAATCTAGATTTAGATTTAGGTCGTCTTGTAGGCAAGCATCAGTACTTTGAATTTGATGCTTAACCTGATGAGGAGAGGAGTACCGTGAGCTTTTTCTGGCTCATTGAAGACAACCCTCGCTGCTGCATTCTGGATCAATTGCAGAGGCTTGACAGTACTTGCAGGAAGGCCCACCAGGAGAGCATTACAATAGTCCAGAAAAGGAATGCGAGCAGCTACTGTCGGGTCATCTGGTTGGAATGAGAAGTAGAGTTGGGTGTCATAAGCGTAGCAGTGATTAGAAAAGCCATGCTTCTGAATGACAGATCCTAATGATGTCATGTAGATGGAGAAGAGAAGTGGTCCAAGTACTGAGCCTTGAGGAACCCCAGTAGCAAGGTGTTGTGACATCACCCGTCAAAGACACACTGAAGGATCTGTCAGGGAGGTAGGACTTAACCCACAGGAGTGCATTTCCTCAGATGCCCATCTTTCTGAGGGTGGACAGGAGAATCTGGTGATTAACGGTGTCAAAAGCAGCAGACAGGTCCAGTAAGATGAGTACTGAGGATTTTGAAGCTGTTCCAGAGTGAAGAGAGGAGTTGATAACGTGAGTAAGCAAAGGTATTACTGAAGAAGAGATCGCTTGAAGGAGGTGAGTGGGGACCGGATCAAGTGGACAAGTAGTAGGATGATTGGACAGGAGAAGTTTGGAAATGTCCATCTCTGAGAGTGGGGAGAAGGAGGAGAAAGAGTGTGCGTTGGTCATTATGAAGTTGTCCTCAGTCTGCATTGTGGAGAATTGGTCACTGATGGTTCTTGTCTTATTTGTGAAGAAAACTGCGAAGTCGTCCGCTGTAAGAGTCGATGGAGGAGGTGGTGGAGGCAGATTAAGAAGAAAAGAGAAAGTCTTGAAGAATGTCCGAGCGACACAACAGTTGTTAATTTTTTTGTGGTAGTAGGGTGTTTTAGCCGTGAATATATTTGTAGAGAAGGAAGAGAAGAGAGACTGATACACACTGAGGTCGGTAGAGTTTCTTGATTTCTGCCATTTCCTCTCTGCAGCCCTGAGTTTAGAGCAATGTTCACGGAGAACCTCGGACAGCCAGGGGGCAGATGGTGTGTGCTGGTCTACACAACAGTCGGCAAAAGTTGTCCAAGCAAGATGTTAAAGTGGAGCAAAGAGTGTCCGTAGCGTTGTTCGTGTCCAGAGCTGAAAACTGAGAAAGTGCAGGAAGCGAGGATGAAAGCAAAGAAGATTGGTGAGATGAAGAGAGTGAGCGTAGGTTCTGTTGAAAGGTGACCTGCATTGGAGTGTGTGATGCTTCAGGAGTAAGTGCTAGGTTAGCAGTAATGAGGAAGTGGTCTGAGGTGTGTAGTGGAGCAACTGAAGAGTTGTCCACAGAGCAACAGCGCATCTAGATGAGGTCCAGTTGGTTGCCTGATTTGTGAGTTGCTGTAGTAGACTTGTAGATAGACTTGTAATAGCTTGAGATCAAATGAGGCGAGCAGAGTTTTGAAGTCAGCAGCCTGGGGTTTATCTAGGTGGATGTTGAAGTCACCACGCAGTACCAGAGGAGTACCATCTTCAGGAAACTATAAACTGAAACAAGACTATGAAAGCTATAAACTGAAACAAGACTATGAAAGCTATAAACTGAAACAAGACTATGAAAAATATAAACTTAAACAAGACTAAGAAAACAAACACGGAATGGCTTGGTATCGCAGCTAGGGGAGGGACTCGCAATTTGAAAATGATCTAAGTGAGTGCTATATAGTGAGTGTGTGATGGGCTACTCCTTTCACACATGCACATCGCTAGTTTTATATGCTCAAGCAATTTGTGTGTGTGCTCTTTCTCCTCAGCTTCATAAAGAAAAGGTGTGCATCAGAGTGAGGATTGTCCTTGTGTGCCCAATAGACAGTCGTCCTCTGTCCCATGCCCTGCTGCTCCTCAGAGGGCTGGTGGGAAAGAGGCTTGCATGTAGAAATAATCTCAAAGAATAAGCCACACAGGTGTAATAGAAGTATCATTCCTTCCAATGATTATATTTGTAATCATTTATAATAAATAATTCAGATTCTGTTAAGCATTTCAGTTTTGATAATGTATTTTTAATAATTAGCCAAACTTATAATCATAATGGATAAAATATAGATTACTGTTTTTCACATAACATTAACCCTTTCAGCATCCATTTATCTGTCTGTCTCTGTGTTGAATGTCTTTGTGTTTTATAGTATTGTGTAAGAATTTTCCTCACAGAAAAGACAGTAATAACCCATTAAACAGAACAGGATTCATATATCAGTTAACAACACACTGAACTTAGTGAAAGTGGTGTTAATTTGATATTTGGATGACAGATTTTCTCTACTTTAAAAATAACAATACTTCATGATCTCCATCTGTGTTCCTTGGAGCTGACGAGGAGATCTTCCCATAGGGAAATCAGCATTGTCTCATTAAGAAAAAAAACAAATATGCTCATGCTGCCAGTTCCTTTCAACACGCAACCAATTAAAAATGTGCAATTACATCAGATCACACATGATCAGCCAACATGAACATCGGAGTTTGTGTCTGTGAGAAGCAGTTCTAATGCATTTTCTAGGTCTAGATGGTTTTATTTAAATTTCCTGTTTAATTTATTTTATTTTTTTCATGTTTGTACCATTTTGAGGATCAATTATGAGTTTGTTTGTTTATTTATTCATTCATTTATTTTAAAGTGGTTTGCTTAGATTTCAATATGTGGATTAATCAGGATTTTCAGAGATATGTAGAGCTCATTTGAAACTGCTGATATCTGACATAAACTCTACATGTTCGCTGACAAAATTAGCTTGATTTTGGATTTGAGAACCCTATTGAAGTGCATTAAATGTTATAGCAATAGTGTTTAGCTACAGTACTCATAATATACAGTATATTATTATAATGTATTAATGGATTTTTTTGTTGTTGCTTTTTTAACTACCAACAAGCTAAAAAAAACTTGATTATTAGCTCTTTTTTTTTGCAGTGACTGATTACACAAAATCAGTCAGTAGTCAAAGAATGTGTCAGACTGGGTAATTTAAACTATAAATAACGGTTACATCATTCTGTTCAAGTGAACCCCTGTGGTAATCAAAGGGGTAATTCATATAGTGATGCCTGTTCCCGAAAACCACTTTTCCAGTATGAAATCAATTATTTTCTTGAAAGGGCAATAGAAGATGTTTCCCTCGTCAGATAGAGTGCAGTCTTTACTTTTTCTTGTGTCCAAAAATGATGACAGAATGCTTCCAATTTTGGACCTAAGATATCTGAGTTTGAAATATTGATAAAATGTCCTTTCAGAAAGCTAATGCAGAAGTATATAATGTCGGGATTGGTTTGATGTGACAGATATGAAGGCTGCATTTTGAACCTGCGGATGCCTCGAATGATTGGTTGGTGCTAGCACACATTGAGAGTCTTGCTACATAACACTGGGATATTGTCAGACTGATCACATGTTCATCCCATGTATTTACTTATTTACACTTTTGTCATTTTCTCTCTGTAGTTCTGGAAACATGCCGAAGCACGTGGAGGTAAGGATGCACGAAAGCCACCTGGAACCCATTGAGGCGAGGCCAAACTCCAAATGGGGCACAATATGCCAGAAGCTGCGCAAGAACCTGCTGCTCACACTGACTGTGATGGGTGAGTGTTGTTCAGCAATCCATAGTGAGGAAAGAGAAGAGTAGACAGAGAAAAGAACACAGCTGGCATAGCATGGTCTGATGCTGCAAAGCAGAGCTACTGCTGAATAACTGTTATCTGGACAGCAGAGGCTCAGTAGAGAGCAGGTGACAGGAAAGTATAATATTAATTCATTTTACTATTTTATCTTTCTGCAAATAAGCATGATACATTGTGGGGAATGAATATTTCTGAAGCACTGTTGAATTCAAAGTGAAAACAGGGTAATTCATCTTTATATTGCATTAATGAAGTACTTGAATAGGTGAATATATTCCTGGATGGTCTTTGGATGGTATGGATAGCTGTTCGAAGAAATCTTGAGTGGGCGAGTGTGATGCATGTGTGATTATGTGTGTGTTTCAGGATATAAAAAACGAGCTTCTGTTTAGGATTCTAAACTTAGAAACTAAAGTGCCTCAGCAGGGGTGTGTTAGTGCCATAGAGACTGTACTGTGCACAGGGATGGAATGCCTCTGTTCCACAGATATGGTTCCACAACACAATATCTGGAAACGTCCCATAGTTGATGGTATATATGACTATCTGGACCTGCATTCTCAATAAGACACTTTTTTTTCCAATTCATGTAGGCCTACTTGTCTTGCATTATTGCAACTATTCATATTTTAAAAAAAATTCCTCCCTACCTATGACCCAGAGGAACTGGGTGGGGTGATTTATTTGTTTGGAATCACATATGGCCATATATTTGTATTTACATTTAAAGCATGTTCTGGAATATTTTCCTTTCATAGGTGTGATTTTGGGAGCTGTTTCTGGTATGCTGCTGCGTGTAGCGTCTCCAATCGATGACAACATTGTCATGGTTATTTCCTTTCCTGGAGATATTCTAATGAGGATGCTAAAAATGCTCATCCTTCCCTTAATCATCTCCAGCTTAATCACAGGTAATCTGTCAACAATTTGATTGGAAATGTAAAATACATGGGCGAAACCACAAACAACTAATTCAGCTGAGATTAATGATTAGGTGTGTTATTTTACTAACAAAAGTAGTGGAAAACAGTGAGAGAGAAAGAGACGTCATATTTTAACAATAGGCCTTTTCAAAATATGCTTATGCCTTTGATTTAATTATGCCAAAAGTCTTTTGATGTGAGAAGAACTGTGTTCCATAGTTTTTATAATAAGTATAGTAGGGCTGCACGATTAATCGCATGCGATTGTCATGCGTGTCTCGTCAGTAAAACTGGTTCTGTGATTAGCAGTAAATGTCCATCATCTTCTTTCAAACGGAGCGGCACTTTACTACACAGAGCCGTAGCTCGCTGACAAGCTATGCGATACTGTATCATAATCACAGATGAATCGCATTCGGTTATGATCGCGATATTGTGTAGCTTGTCAGCGAACTACGACTCTGTGCCACCTCTGTGCCACTCCATTTGAAAGCAGGTGATGGACATTTACTGCTAATCACAGAACCGGCTTTACTGACGAGACACTTCTGATAATCGCATGTGATTAATTGTGCAGCCCTAGTATACTTATTATAAAATGTTGCCAGAGAGGGTTTACCTTATTTCTCCACACTGAATTTGGCATTGCTAGTGCAGCATAACTTCTATAATCATGTGAGCGGCAGCTTCTGTGTATTACAGTCAGAGGTGCTGTCAAGTCAATGTCAAGACAGCAAAGTACAAAACCTGGATCATCATCTTGATCAGTACAAAACTACAAATTGTATCACATGTTGTCTCTAATGCTGTATACTCTCAGTCTAGTCAGATCTGCTAATCCCATCAAGCCACAAACATCTGCCAATCAAACACAGAATCACATGTATCAACATGTCTGCTGTGTAGAAGTAACCACAAACTTAAATTGTATACCATGCCAATTCACTGAAATTTAACACAAGTGTAAAAAATAAATAAATAAATACAGTGTTGAATCTATTTGAGATTCAGTTTTGTTTTGGATAGCAACGGTAATACTAACGTTCTTGTTGTTTAAATCATGCATTATGATTATAAACTGTAGTAATATATCAAATATTCAATTCATTGTTCACAGAAGTCTGACTGAACTAGATTGGCAAAAACTGGATATAAAAATATGTACAACATTTGAGTTGAGAATATGACAGAATGATTATTTAAAATGACATGCCACTTTTCCCTTACCAAGGTCTTTCCGGTCTGGATGCAAAGTCAAGTGGACGTCTGGGTTCCAGAGCCATGATTTATTACATGACCACTACTATCATTGCTGCTGTGCTGGGGGTTATCCTAGTGCTCCTCATCCACCCCGGAAATCCTAAACTCAAGGAGAATCTAGGAGAAGGAGCTCAGAATGATGAGGTTTCCAGTCTTGATGCCTTTTTTGACCTCATCAGAAACCTCTTCCCTGAAAACTTGGTTCAGGCTTGCTTCCAGCAGGTAAGCATTTTTGCTGTTTAACATGTTGAAAATAGTTAAGATAACATCCTTTTTTCCTCAAGAAGCTGTGCGAATGTTCTGCCTACATATCTTTTGGTTAGCATTACAGTGTTTAGTAATTAAAGGCATAGTTCACACAAAAATGGGAATTTGCTGAAAATGTGCTCATCAACAGGCTGTTAAAGATGTAGATGAGTTTGTTTCTTTATCAGGACAGATTTGGAGAGATTTAGGATTACTGAATCAGGAATGACTGACAAACAGAAAAAGCACCAAACACACTATAGAAACATAGTTAAATGTAACATTACAATGGCTGTAGGTGGACATTATTACACATTTACTTCAATTTAAAGTTTTTATAATATAAATTGATAAATCAATCAGTCGATCAATTAAGGCCTGGCTTACAGTCATACTGTTCTATCAAATGGCTATGTAATAATGTCATTTTACGATTTCACTGTTATGGTAGTGGTTATAGTAGAAAGATGCATGTTTTTTAAAATATGAAATATCAAAAATATGACTCAAAATAGTTATTTAAACATTCTTTTGTTGATTCAATTATGAAATATTTATAATATGATTTATGTTAGGTTACTATCAATGGTGGAATTAATTAAAGAATTCTGTGCAATTAATGAATCATTCCTAATCAATCAACAGTAAATGCATGAAATTATAGAAATGTTAAATGTTTAATTTAATAATGTGCATTGAAGTTAAAGACATCTGATATAAAGTGGAAAGTGTACATTACATTGGTGTAATAAATTAGTGGATTGATTGAGGTGATGTGGATTGATTGAATTCACAGATCCAGACCGTTGTGAAGAAAGTAGAAGTTCAGCCTGATTTCGATGACACCAACAGCACTGACTATCTGTTAAACGCCACCAAACCACCCCCTATTTTCAAAGACAAGAAGTCTCTCCAGTTCAAGAGTGGAATGAATGTGCTGGGTAGGGCGACCGTACTCCTTGTATGAATTCCTTCCCTTTTCATTGATTGACTGATTGATTATTTATCTTTGTCTTTCATTCCAGGGCTAATTGGATTCTTCATTGCCTTTGGTATTTGTATGGGCAAGATGGGAGAGAAAGCTAGGCTCATGATTGACTTCTTCAGCATACTTAATGAGATTGTGATGAAACTGGTTATCATGATCATGTGGTCAGTTGTAATTTTTATGGTCTCTAGCTAAGAACAAAGTCCAGTAATGTTACGTTTTATGGTCTCACATTATGGACTGACTTTATAGGTACTCTCCCTTTGGCATCGCCTGCTTGATCTGTGGAAAGATCATCTCTATTAAAGATCTGGAGGTGGTGGCCAGGCAGCTGGGGATGTACATGGTGACAGTTATTATTGGTCTGATTATCCATGGTGCCATATTCCTGCCATGCATCTACTTTGCAATTGTACGGAAAAACCCCTTCTCGTTCTTCATGGGTATCTTCCAGGCTTGGATTACAGCTCTGGGCACAGCATCTAGGTATGAAATTACACTGCATGACCATTGCATAAATTATATATGAATTCTTTTAAGCCATACATTTGTACGTAAATGTTATTGAAAAGTAATATTAAGCCTTCAGGACATCAAGTCATGGTCTAGTCTAGTGCTTAGAGATTTGGACTCATAATCCAAAGGTTACGAGTTTGAGTCTCGGGTTGGCATAAATTGTAGGTGGGGGGAGTGAAAGTACAGCACTCTCTCCACCTTCAGTACCATGACTGAAGTCCCCTTGAGCAAGGCACCGAACCCCCAACTGCTCCCAGGCGCCGCAGCATAAATGGCTGCCCACTGCTCTGGGTGTGTGTGTGTGTGTGTGTGTGTGTGTGTGTGCACTGTAGATGGATTAAATGAAGAGCACGAATTCTGAGTATGTGTCACCATACTTGGCTGTGTCACGTCACTTTTTTTTCACTTTTCATATTTAAAAGCCTGATGGATTTTTTTATTTGTGTAACGCTTTTCACAATACACATAGTATGTATCACATTGAGAGTAGCATAAAACTAATTCACAAAAAACCAGCCCCAGTCAAATATAGCAACACATCGATAACATCATATCTCATTGGTACTTGTGTCAAGTCATCATGACTCTGTTCACCCTTTAAAACCCTTTAAAATTATTATATATTGTTGCTTAGCAGTCTGAAAAGAAGATGGACACAGTTTTTTGTCTCATCCATCTGTTTTTACTCAGTGTAACTTGTGACATTCGAGTGAAAGATAGGACACCAACATCAGCAAAAAAAAAAAACCTGAATTACTGAGTTGGAAAAAGGATCACTCCCTTGTGAGTCTAATTACAGCCTTTAGTCTGCTGGGATTTGTCTCTACTAGCTTTGCACATCTAGACTTTGCATTACTAGACTTTGCATTATTTGCTCACTCTTCTTTGTAGAACTGCTTAAGTTCAGTTCAATCTGATGGTGTTCATTTGTGAACTGCGGTCTTTAAGTCACTTCACTGATTTTCAGTGGGGTTTAAGTCTGAGCTCTTACTGGGACACATGCAAGGACATTCACCTTTTTCTCCTTCAACCGCTGAGTTCTCAGTTCTGCTGTGTGCTTTGGCTCATTGTCATGTAAGAACGTAAACCTTCTTCCAACTGACAACTTTCTGGCAGAGGGCAGCAGATTTTTCTCCAGAATTTCATGGTATTTTGCCACATCCATTTGTCCTTCTATCCTTACTTGTCAAGTCAAGTCAAGTCACCTTTATTTATATAGTTCTTTTAAAGGGTTAGTTCATCCAAAAATTTGAATTATGTCATTAATTGCTTACCCTCATGTCGATCCAAATCCGTAAGAACTCCGTTCATCTTCGGAACACAGTTTAAGATATTTTAGATTTAGTCTGAAAGCTTTCTCCATCCATTGAAAATGCCAGCTATGAAGTCACCGAGGTCTGGATCTCTGTAAATTTTTCATGTTCGAAAATAAAATTTGTTCTCTGATTGACTAATTTGCGGCTAGACTCCTCATATGAATGTCTACATGTATAATTCAGAATGTTTAGCATCCGTGGTATGAAAATGATCGCTGCGAGACGCTTCCGAAGTGAACGAGTCTTCAGACTTTTGTATACTAGAGTGCGAGACGCAGCCTCATGTTGACAGATCCAGATATTGTAAGCGTGTTTTGACTTGTTTTCCCACTAAATTAAAGTCGTCACCTTTATTTATATAGAGCTTTAAACCAAATACATTGCGTCAAAGCAACTGAACAACATTCATTTGGAAAACAGTGCGTCAATAATGCAAAATGATAGTTAAAGGCAGTTCATCATTGAATTCAGTGATGTCATCTCTGTTTAGTTTAAATATTGTCTGTGCATTTATTTGCAATCAAGTCAACGAAATCGCTGTAAATGACGTGACCCCAACTAAGCAAGCCAGAGGCTCCGGGCGACTGCAGTGACCCTCTGATCTGGATACAGACTGGATCTGGTGGCTGTGGTGACCTCGAAATAAGGGAGAAACAGACTAATATTAACATAGATGTCATTCTTCTAATAATGTAGCAAGTACATCGGGTGTTATGGGAAGTGTTTTCGGTTCCGGTTTACCTAATTAATGCAGCCTAAAAATCCTTTAACGGACTTGGGCTGATATTTGTCATTTTTTATATATCTGCATCGATATAATGTCAGGCACCTTGGCGAGCAGCCCCGCGTTATTGGTGCGGTGGAAAGTGCTGCTGCCACATGTGAAGGACCCCGAGCCAAATCTTTTGGAAGATGCTGGGAGATAAAGGTAGCCAGAGAATTTTACTCTGTAAATGGGGCGGAGAAGTTGGCATCTCTTACAAGCACTGAAGCGCTACTCCACCCCGCTCACAGACAGCACCGTGCTCGGAGAGACAGCTGTCCTGGAGCTGCCCAGAACTGTGAATGACATTTGTTCGGAAGCATGGTTTGATGCAGACAATAGTGAGGTTTCCATCCAACTCATTTGCATTTAGGGAAGTCAATATTCTATCATTTCCATGATCAATCGTCATTTAAATTAACGATCAATTAATAACCTTAATGCTGCAAAATGCGTCTGCAGCGGTATTATTATGTGGAAAAGCCACTTGGAAAAAAAGCTTTCTCACCCGAATTAAAGGGGTTTTAGTCTGAATAAAATGCTAGTAGCAGGACTGTAAAATGAATAGATGTGATTATGATCATTTGATAACATGAAGAGAGCGCACCATATGTTTGAGATCATTTTACTTCAAATCATCTTAGATCATTTTAGATACATTTTTACCATCAAGTTGACCGCTGAATGCGCCTCTTTAAATGGGTTTGTGGTGCTCGGTTTTTTGTATTTTAAAACGCAATTGCAATGTTTTCAAATGACACTAGTATTAAAAATAAAATAAAACTGTGGCGCTTGTGGCTGTGCTGCACAGTCAGTGAACCGCTTTTTTCACATCAAACATTTTATGCAAGTATTATGACCAGTACTTTTTTGTTTGATCCTGTTTTGCAAAATATTCAATTTATTTAAAAGTCGTTGCTCACGTCTCATTCTGCACATATCCAAATGTTTCCATATTCACAATGTATCGGAATGTTAAACTATAATCGTTTTTTTTTTTTTTTTTTTATGTAAAGTAGACAGAAAAGATCATCCTCTTCACATGAGCAAAAAAGTGCATAACAGCAGAGTGGACCGGTATAATGTGGTCTATTTAAACTGACTTGTGTAACCTTGTATATGTTTGGTTGACTGTTTAATAATGCACAGACTGCAATGTAAGTTTGAAATTAGAATGCACTTTAGATGTTCTGTGTCATTTATACAAACTAGTGTGTTTGCAACACTACAATTATTTATTTTTTATATTTTTCAGTTTAATTGATTTTTGTTTATAAAATTGTATTTAAAATTGTAATATTTAATTTATTAGTTGTATTGGATTTCTGTCAGATATATAATTTGGTGTTGAGGCCAAATAATGACATTTTAAGTCTCATCTGCCTCAGAAATCTTCAAGGTGTGTTTTGGCAAAGCTCAGTGGTGACTGCGTGTGGCCTTTGTTTCTTCAGCCCCCCATACGAGCCACATTCTTTTTGAGAATCTGTGATATTTTTGTCACATGCACACAATGACCATTCTTTCATGAGTTCCCCTTACAGATAATAAAGCAATGGTATGCGTATTTGCCATACTGTCGGGGGAGAGGGCCCAGAGCTTGGTAATTCCTCCCGAACCCAGTGTACACCTCTGTCCGGTTCATTTAGCCCGGACCCAGAGCATTCCTCCCCAGTGCTCCCCTCAAAATGAGCACAGCTGAAAATCAAATGGTTCTGTTTGCCATAGAGAATGTGATCCTTTTTCAGTGATTCAGTATTTTTGTTTTTTGACACATTGGTGTTTTATTTTTCACTTAGATGTTATAAGTTGAAGACAGCTGGATAAAACAAAAACTGTGTCCATCTTCAATTCAAAATGTGAATGTGATTATTTTAAAAGGGGGGGGGGGATTCCTTTCTATGCCCACTGTATAGAATTACTATTATTGGAGAAAATTACTGTGCAAATTACTATAATAAATAAATATATTTGTAAGACAAAATACAAAAAGTTAAAAACTGCTTATTATTACAACATGACCACGAGCATAATTCATTTTCTGAATTATAATTATATGTTTTCCTTTCCTTCCTCTAGTGCTGGCACTCTGCCAGTAACGTTCCGTTGTCTTGAGGAAAACCTTGGTATTGACAAGAGAGTTACACGTTTCGTGCTTCCTGTTGGAGCAACAATTAACATGGACGGAACAGCCCTCTATGAGGCTGTAGCTGCCATTTTCATTGCCCAGATGAACGGAATAGATTTAGATCCCGGTCAAATCATCACTGTCAGGTAAGACAGAATATTTTCAAAAATGTATATTATGAACTAACATCTACCTAATTGATTAGTGTGCTGTGCACCAATTAAATCAAGTCAAGTTAAGCTTTATTGTCATTCTGCTACATGTGTAGACATACAGTGGAACAAAATGTTGTGCTTCACAGGAACATGGTGCGACATAAATACAGACATACAACAATTAAGTAAAACAGTATAATCCTATACACAACTAACCTACTGACAGATTTTGACTCTAAATATACTACATATAAATGTTTGCCTACTACAGGTGCCTTGTTACTACAGGTGGTTTGTACAGGCCCACTCACCTGCGAGTAGCACACTTCGAATTGCACATGGAAAAAAAGAGTTTCAGACAGTCTTTCTGTGATGTGGTAAAGTTGGGGGTTGTTTTGGGGCGTGATATGGTCTATGTTTCAGGAGGTAGTGGGTTTGTGTGGGGTTTCAGAGGAGGGTGGGGTGATTTGAGTTCAGGGCTCTCATAGCCTGGGGGAAAAAGCTGTTGAGCAGTCTGGAAGAGCGAGCTCTGATGTCTCTGGAAGAGACTGTGGGAGGGATGGGTGGGGTCCTTCACGATACTATTGGCTTTCCTGGAGCATCGTATAAGGAAAATATTCAGGATGGAGGGGAGAGGGGCACCGCTGATCTTTGCAGCTGTGTTCACTGTCTGCTGGAGGGCCTTGCGGTCTGCTGCACTACAGTTCCCATATCAGACAGTGATGCAGCCATCAGCACACTCTCAGTGGTTTACCTGTAGAGTGTATTGAGGATGGTTGGAAGGAGAGTTGCTCTTTTCTGCCAGCAGAGAAAGTGTAGGCGCTGTTGTGCCTTCTTGGAGAGTGACATGGTGTTGGTGGTCCATGTGAGATCCTCTGTGATGTACACCCCCATGAATTTAGTGCTGCTGACTCTCCCCACAGTCAAGCTGTTGATGGTAAGTGACCTACCACAGTTGTGTCATTTGCATTCTTGATGATGTGGTTGGAGTTCAACTTGGCAGTGCAGATGTGGGTCAGCAGCGTGAAGAGCAGTGGACTGAGCACATCTGAGCCTTGTGGGGCACCTGTGAATTAAACTTTTGGTGAAGTTGTGGCTTAAGAATTAGATAATTTGACTCCTAACCTCTAAGGTTGTGGGTTCGAGTCTCAGGCTGGAAATACCATGACTGAGGTGCCCTTGAGCAAGGCACCAAACCCTCAAATGCTTCCCAGGCGCCGCAGCATTATTGGCTGCCGACCGCTCCGGGTGTGTGTTCAGTATGGGTCGCTATACTTGGCTGTATGTCACCTCACTTTCACTTTCACTGTACTCAGTGTGGTAGAAATTTAGTGCAGATGCAATAAATAAACTTAAGAGCAGCACACATTCAGATGTATTCCTGAGTAGAGCAATGTCCAAATCTTCACTTAGACTGTCACAGAGCTACATGAAGGAATATTAAAAAAGTGGCAGTACAAGTACAATAAAAGTAAACAGCATGTATTCCGGTATTTTTAGATGGAGGATAGCTGATTGTTAAGCAGTCTGATGGCTTGAAGATAGAAGCTGTTCTTCAGTCTGGTTGTCCGTGATCAGATGGATCGTAAGTGTCTGCCAGATAGCAGTGTGGTAAACAGGTGATCAGCAGGGTGAGTGCGGTCCTTGATGATGATGCAAGCCTTTCTCAAGCAGCGAGTTTGATAGATGTCCTGTAAGGCTGGGAGTTTATGTCCAATGATGAGCTCTGCTGTTCTCACCACTCGCTGAAGAGCTTTGCGGTCCAAAGAAGAGCAGTTGCCGTACCATACAGTGATGCAGCTTGTCAGAATACTCTCAATAGTGCAGCAGTAGAAGTTTGACATGATGTTAGAGGAGATGCCAAACCTCTTCAGTCTCTGCAGGAAGTAGAGACGCTGACGGGCTGTTCTCACTATGGTCTCTGAGTGTAGGCTTCAGGAAAGATCCTCAGAGATGTGAATGCCAAGAAACTTGTAGCTCTTAACTGTCTCTACTATCTCTCCATTGATGTGAATGGGAACGTGACCCTCTCTCTTTGATTCCCTGTAGTCTACGATCATCTACTTGGTCTTGCTGACTTTTAGAGAAAGATTTTTTATCAGCACACCATGCTGTGAGTGCATTAACCTCATCTCTTTAGGATGTCTCATCGACATTAGTGATGAGTCCTAGGATAGTAGTATCGTCAGCAATTTGAGGATGATGTTGGAGCTGTGCTTAGCAGGGAAGTCATAAGTGAACAGGGAGTACAAGAGAGGACTGAGTACACATCCCTGTGGGGCACCAGTGCTAAATGTGAGTGAGGAGGATGTGTGATTACCAGTTCTAACCACCTGGGGTCTGCCGATCTGCCGAAAACTGTACCAGTGCACTCACCACACACCAGCTACAGGTAGAGAGGAGAGAGAGACTGGTAGAGCCATTTCAGTGGATGGGGATGATGAAGGTGTTGATGATGACAAGGTCCAGTGGAGGGAATTTGGCCAGGACATCAGTGGAAAAACCTGTTCTCTTTATAACAAGTGGCATGGGATTTTTATGACCACAGAGAGTCATGACTTCTGTTTAACGTGTCATCTAAAGGATGGTGCTTTTTACAGTATAGTGTCCCCATCACTATACTGGGGCATTAGGACCCACACAGAACACAGGCCAAGCACCCCCTGCTAGCCTCATTAACACCTCTTCCAGCAGAATGTTGATGCATCAACACCAACAGCACTGAATTAATGTTAAAATGTGATGTTGTTTCAACATCACTTATTAACCCTAATTTAATGTTGAAGCAATGTTTATTTTTATTTTTTTGAAAACAATGGCAATGTCATTGAATTAGCATTACATTGTAATATTGATTCTGCATCACTGTTGTTTCATCTATAATGAACCTTTTTTTTTTTTTAAACAATCATTGGTAATATTGTTGGATCAATATATGTAATGTTAATACTAAACCACTTTTGTCGAAACACTGAAAACAAACATAAAACAACTGAAATACTGAAATTTCAACATAAATAATGTTGCCATCTTATGTGCCAAGATAATGATAAAACAACAATATTTCAACTACAGAATGGAATATCGACTAATTCCTGAGCATTTATTTAAAAGTCACTTATTTTTTAAACAGTTTAACATAATCAGTGACAAAAGATACAGAATATCAGTCTTAAAAAATAAAAGTGAGACAAAAATAACAAAATTACAAAAGCTTTACAAACTTTAAAATATTTTTAATAAGAGTCTGATGTCAGACTACAAGTGATCCAGTGATTCAAGTTTTTAAAAAACTGGCTTATGTCAGGCTGCTGCCTCTTTTCCTTAGGGCTCTCTGAAATCTGAAAAAGAAAGCATGGAGTCACCTAAGAGCAAGTCAGTTCATCTGTCATACATACAGAAACATTCAGGAATGTTAATCTGTAAAACACAGTATGAATCACTTTTAAATTGCTCAAAACAACAACAACAACATTTAATATAGATTAAGGAAAATGAATGATTACCCGACAAAGCAGAAAATCTTCCTTTATTTCTACTAAAAGAAAGAACGGAAGGTGCTCTGCAAACATTGAGTAAGACATGGGCTATGTATAAATGTGACATTCTTGTTGATGTTCATGTCACTTGTCAAGTAATAAAGTCATGTCACCTTTATTTCTATAGCGCTTTATACAATACTGGTTGTGTCAAAGCAGCTTTACAGTGTTAAACAGGAAAATAGATTGTCAACAATGCAAGAAGAAAATAACAAAGAGTCTTTTTTCAGCTAAAGTCAGTTCATTGATGATTAGGTGATATTGTCATCCATTTCAGCTCTCTTTCAATACTCTATGTCCAATAGACTGTAGATGCAACTACAGTCTAAAGTAGAAGCAGCATTGTTTAAAAGTGTACCAGTGAAGTTGTGTGAAATTTGTCACTTGATTAATCAAACAAGACTTCTTTCATCAAAATTTCAATGTTGATCCAACATTTTTGAAATATTGAAATGACATCAACCTGGCATTATGCTGCCGGAAGGAACACGGTGCTGAGGATAATCGAATGAGTCTTTATTAATCCAACACAGGGGAAAATCCAACATGGAGAACAGGAGGAAGACACATAATTCACTGATAGACCCCGACAAAACTGAACAGAAAGGACATGGGCTTATAAAAGGCAGGATAATGGGGGAAAACACAGGTGTATGGAATGATTAAATTAACGGGACATGGAACACATGTGGAAGAAACTAAACACACCTGGAATCAAATTAACAAATCACGGGAGACAGAAACTGGGTCACAGGGTCGAAAACACACAGACAGCTCCATAATCCTGACATAACCAAGATGATGGTTTGGATGAAAACTCAACATTGTATCAATGTCACCTAGCTATCTGACATATTATTTAATTTTTAAATAATATTGTTAAGATATTATTGCTTCACTGAGGCTCATTTCCTTTCGGAGGAAAGAAGGGCAATTGGCTATCCTCTATCACTATTACTTATGCAATTTTTGAAGCACTGCATGAGTTAGAGTTTTGTGAATCTGATGCTGAGCTCAAGTCTAAGAAGAGTCAGTCTCTCACTCTTCCCAGACTCTGTGTGGTGTATTTTCTAAGTGGCTTGCACATGGGGCATTCTGGAACTCTGAAAGCTCACAATGCAATCCCTTTCAACTTGAATGTTTCTCTGTTTACTATTGCTATTATTGATTTGTCACTTTGAGCTACCAAATATCCAAGTCACACAATCAGTCGCTTCATGACTGATTCTGCATCGAAAGTTCCAGTACTGGGCAGATACTCATTCTTTGTTGGAGAAAAGAGCCATGGGGAGAGGAAATGCCTCCTTCCCAAAAAGAATCCCTTAATTTACAGTCTGTATTTTCTGGTGCTGTAAAAGGATAACTGATTGTGGCCAATCCTGCACTTGCATCTGCCGGACTTGACACTCAGTATGTGCAATGGCATAATGAAGACAAAAATTCTTTAGGTCTAAATGCGAAACAGCCTGTTGCCCCCTTTTGGTTTGTCTCCATCATCAGCTTTGTGGATAGTTGCTCTTGCACAACAGTCTGTATGTTTTCCTGCTGACATACCTGCTTCCAACTGTGACAATGAGAGTGTGGAATGCATGTTTGGTTGGAAGTTCCATACATGCAATATACCACATATTGTTCTTGGGTTTTATTTCCCTCTTGGAAGAGATTGAGATCAAAGCAGATTTGCTTTTTTGGATTTGGGGCAATGTGTGGCACCCCTGTCTGTAGATGTGGAAACCCTGGGTTCGGCCTCCAAACTAAGCACTTTGATTAAATGTGGTTTTTCGACTGAGATATTGGAGAACATTTTAAATGCAAGAGCCTTCTCTTGTAGAAGGTTATACAATTAGTGAATATTTTCATGGTGAAAGCAGCACAATATTGGTTCTTTGGGAAATCTCGCTTCTCTTGAAGTAAGGACAATCTGGTACATTCTCCTGGAGAGGTGGAGGTTGGACTTGTGGGCCCTCAATGGGCTGTGTCAATGGTCTGACTATCTCTAAGTTGAGAATGTCTCTCTGGCTAGTTTTGGCGATCAAGTGAACTTATACCATCTCACACCCATATTCAACCACCACAAATTGTGCATGTCTCCCTCATAGGCCACACACAGTTTAACTCTTGCAGACTCTACTAAAGAGCTGATGAAGTTGAATCAAGACCTGCCAGACATGCCAAATATGCAGTGGGTGGAGTTCCTCAGGACAGGTATCAGAACCACTGTTATAAGTTACAAAAGTTGCAGTGCCTTGTGACAATCTAGGTTTATTCTTCTTAATAAAATGTCACTGGGCTGAGGAGAGGACCTTAAACAGCATCTTTCAGTTAACTGTTGCTATTCTATACAAGCTCCTGGGTGGAGTTTTATAAATATAAGTTACTACCGCAGTGTCTCGTCCCGTAATTCAGGAAACTAGGGTTATATACATGACACAAACATTTTACACAACCTAAATACTAGATATGATGCTGACAGTGCCACAATGATCAGTGTTGTTTGTCACTTAAATGTAACAAAAATGTAGTTAAGTAATCATAATCAAGTAATAATTTACATAATGACATTCCATAATGTGTATTTTAAATACAACAATGCAAAATACAGTTTGATGGTCCAGTTCATTCTTCCAAAATTGATGTACAGTAGGTGGCCAACCAAAATGATAATGATTCATCGTCGCATCTGTAAAGTGCATTTGCAGTTTTTGACCGCTGAGTGGCGCTTTGACCATAAGTTATCAAAGAAGCGCATCACAGCAAATTCGCAAATAGCCATCAGCTTTGCCTCACCGATGTGTTACATTTGACAGCTGCATTCGGGGAAAATGAAAGAAAAACACTGTAGTTGAAATATTTAATATTTACAGATGAAAGTTTATTACTTGAAGTTATCTGTGTTTATTAGAACAAATTCAGGCAGGATAAATGTCAAGCCTATGAGCCTGTGCTTATATTTTCTCTAAGCTACACAGTATTACACAATATTTTAGAATTGACACATTTAATAGGTTTGCGGCATTATTTATATAATAAGAATTATGTGTTAAATTATTCCAAATAAACTGTGGTTTGTGGCATTAAACGTGGTAGCCTTTAGTGATCTAGGCTACTTGGATTTATATGCAAAATGTCAATATTCTCACATATTAGGCCTATATTTTCATTTATATTTTAAAATTCCTTCAATAAAACAACATGCATTTTTGTCACGCACTACTATGTTAATCGTTACCTGTCCTTTATTTTGACAGATAACTTCTTGGGGAAAAGATATCTGTCTGTACACTGATTAAGAAATTGTTGCGTGTTTTATAAATTATTTTCTTTTATATTAGCAAAACAAGAAATTAATAAATTAAACCTGCACGATTTATCTAAATCAGTGAAACTCTAAAGAATGGACTGATCAATAAAATGTCCTCATGATTAAACTCAAGTTCTCTCATTATAATCAACAAAATGTACACAATGTAAAAAAGTGCTTCATTAATTGACAACTTCAGTGATTCAAGTTTCAAGATTTTTATTCGTCACAGTTATATATATAGCATATAACCAGCAGTGAAATGAGTCAGGTCCGCTCCATGGACAGTGCAATTATTAAAGAATACAACACAGATGAAAATATACATAAATATAGCTATGAAGGAATGAAATAAAAGTAAACAATACAAATATAAGAATACAATATAAAAAAGATGTATATTGTAGAATTAAAAATAGATTTTAACAGTTCTGCTTTTGCAGTGTTTTTGAGGTAGATGTCCTGCAGAGAGGGGAGAATAGATGCACTCAGCTAAGCGCACAACTCTATGCAGGGCTTTGCAGTCTTGACTGAAGCTGTTCACACTGAGAATGCACTGAGTCAATACACTTTCTATAGCCCCAGAATAGAAAGTTTTCAGGATTGCTGGTGAGACCCTGAATTTCCTCAGCTGTCGCAGTTTGTACAGTCTTTGTCTGGCTTTATTAACCTGTGTTTGAATGTGTGTAATCCAAATCATTTCCTCTGAGATGTTTACACCAAGGTACTTGAAGCTGCTCACCCTCTCCACAGGGGTCCCGCTGATCATGAGAGGAGTATAGGGCTGCTGCTGTCTCTTCCTGAAGTCCACAATCAGTTCTTTAGTTTTGCTCACATTCAGAGAGAGACAGTTGTCCTGGCACCATGATGTTAATTTCTCTACCTCATTCAAGTATGCAGTCTCATTATTGTTGTGAATGAGGCCCAGAACCACAGTATCATCAGAAAATTTGATAATAGATGTGGAGCTGTGCGAAGACACGCAGTCATGTGTGTAGAGAGAGTAGAGCAGGGGACTCAGGACACAGCCCTGTGGGGCTCCTACGTTCAGGGTGATGGAGCTGGAGGTGTACTGGCCTAGTTTCACCACTTGAGGCCTTCCAGTGAGGAAATCAAGAATCCAGTTGCAGAGTGAAGAATTCAGGCCGAGGTCCATGAGTTTAGAAGCTAGCTTTATGGGGACTGTAGTATTAAAAGCTGAGCTATAGTCGATAAATAACAGCCTTACATAGTTCCTGTTATTGTTGTCAATGTGTGTGAGAGAAGAGTGCAGGATGTGAGAGATGGCATCATCTGTGGATCTGTTTGGGCGATAGGCAAACTGAAGAGGGTCCAAAGTATCCGGGATGGAGGAGCAGATGACGTTTTTAACCAGTCCCTCAAATACCTTCATGACTATTGATGTGAGGGCAACTGGACAATAGTCATTCAGACAAGAGGATATATTGTTCTTAGGCACAGGGATGATGACAGATGATGCTGCATTGTAAGCAGCAGTGTGTGTGTTTACTGCTTTATTCTTATTTGTCTACATATTTTATCTTCATTACAAATCTTTTTTGGTTTTATTTTAGATAATTGCTTGTAAAAAATATTTACTTTGTAATGCATATGCAAAATGTGAATTATTACCCAATCTGGATGTCCACCTACTGTACCACATATCTTGTGTTCTAAAAAGAATTGACTGTCTGTTGCCAGTCTTTTGAGGCCACCCAATGTCAAAGTTTAGGTGTTCACTTACTTGTTTGGCAAAATTCAGAACATCTTTGCCCTTTTTAAACAGTAGCCTGGTATTTTCACTTTAAGTTGCTCTGGACAAGATTGTCTTCTATTTTCTACTACTTTATGTGTATATGAATATAACATAAGTGTTTGCATTCCCAAAATTTAGTCTTACAGCAACACTTGCCAGTGTTGGGGCAGCGAGTATCCCCAGTGCTGGATTGGTCACCATGTTACTCATTCTGACAGCCGTTGGACTTCCTACTCAAGACATCAGTCTGCTGGTGGCTGTTGACTGGCTTCTGTGAGTATTCTGAATCTCGACGTATTTGATCCTGACTGGGACTTGTAAATGCTAAATGAAAGCCTTCCCTGAAGCTGTTACTGTTATGTTTAAGATTGTCCTGCTGTTGTTCAGGAAATATGTGACTGCTGAACAGAGCATATGATCATTTGTTTTTTGTTTTTTGTTTTCTCAGGGATCGTTTCCGTACCTCAGTTAATGTGGTTGGAGACTCATATGGGGCTGGCATCGTCTACCATCTGTCCAAGGCAGAGCTGGATGCTCTGGACGCCCAACATGCAAAGTCTGATGACATAGAGATGATGAACAAGACCCAGTCCTACTATGATGACCTCAAAAACCATCATGAAAACAACTCCAACCAGTGCGTCTTTGCTGCTCAAAATTCAGTCTTATTAGATGATTGCAAGGTACAAGTCATGCTTAAGGAGGTAGAGACATCTACATAACACATGCCTGCATGTCTCTTTTCTGATATCTTTTGCATGTTAGCATATATGTATATGCATATGTATAATTGCATATTTACTCATATACTTATATTTCTTTGCATCTTTTCTCAGAGCATATTTTGAGGATATTACAACATAATATTATATGTTTTGAACACCAGTGCATCATAATCTATATCAAATCAAATAATTCATTATTATTTTTACTTTTACCTACACCATTTATTTAAATAATATGTGAATAATGTTCACTTTAAGTTCAGTTGAGATCCATGATTTAAATAATAAACTACAAGCTAAACCTATGAAAGCACCTTTCCACCAGCAGGCCGAATATTCAGAGCATGGTGTGGAATGGTTCTAGTTGCAGTTCCACTTGAGCATGATGCGAATGCACACCATCCTTGATAATGTGTTTATAGTATTGTAGACTATTATTCTACAAGCTTTTTTCAACAAGAGGCTAGCACATTTAAACATATACTATAATATTGTTTCCTTTTTTAGCTACTATGGGAACCTTTCCCTTTCTACATGATGTGAACATCCCATACAACATAAAGGGCCCTATCATACCCCCAGCACAATGCGACACAAGGTGCAGCACAAGTGTGTTTGCTAGTTTCAGTCCGGTGCCATTCGCATTTTCCCGTCCAGCGCCACATAATTTAATTTGCATTTGCACTCATTTTTGCGTCCATGGGCGTGCTGGTCTAAAAAAGAGATGTTTTCAGGCGCACTGCTGGCGCATTGCTATTTTAAGGAGCTGAAAATACGTGCACTAGAATTCAAAGGTACAGCACGCACATCCTAAACCTTAAAACTGGGTGCTGGGCAGACAAGTAGTTGCAAAGGTAAACAATGAGTCCACACACCAGAAAATGCTCCTTAGCAATATGCATGTCTGATGAAGGGCTTGGACCCGAAACGTTACACGTGGTGAGCAATCATTAAAATTGCTAAGGAGCATTTTCTGGTGTAAGGAGCTGAAAATAGACTGCGCCATAGACCAGCTCAGACCTGGTTTAAAGTCTGGTGCAATGTTTTTCTTTGTTATTTAAAGAGCGTGTTAGTATAGGCGGTTCAGCAACACGCGCACACGCTGCTTATTAAACACAGGGACGCACAGCAGCACACAAACATGCCAAATATAAAAAGTTAAAGGATTGCAATGAATAAGATTTTTTTGTAGGCTATAAAAATGGCTACATGTCATAATAGATAGTCATCGCATGTATCGGAACTAGGCTATCTATTTGCTCGCACACGAACAGCTCCGCTTCATCTCGGAGACGCATTCTGTCTTTGCGCTTGCCAAATTCCGCCGTGTAAATAGCAAATCCGTCATGGCAAAGCTCAACTGGCTCGTAAAGGGAATGGAAGATGAGACTCTGACTGGTTTATTGAACGTTACGCCCAAAAAACACCCATTACTCATTAAGAGAATAGAGACAACCCGTTTAGACCATGCGTCAGGGCTCGTCAACCGTTTTTTTCTGACGTTAAAATAGCAAAAGTGGATTTGGACTCGCCCTGAGTGCACCTGCGCCGTGCGCTTTACACTTTGCATTTAGATCGTTAAAATAGGGCCCAAATGCTCCAGGGTTTATTCACAGTATCATACCGCCACCAACTCTTCCATCACCAAAGTAACATGCATCCTAATCTTAAAAAGAAACTGTGACTGTGGCCATCTTGGTGCATGGTTTGGTAACAATTACCCTTCACCTGATGGTGGAAAGCAGGCTTTATTCAACTCTTATGTATTTATGATACGGATGATTTATTGAGTGATTCAGTTTAAGTAATTATTAAGTTAAGTTTACATAAATTAACTGATAATCAAGTTTGAGAACATCAGCAATTAAGCATTGCCTGAGACTAAACAAACGTTTATGGGAGTTAAGAATGAAAGAGAAGATCCGTCCTCCTGAGTAGACACATCTTCATCTTTTAGTTTTGAAAGTTTTACAAAACAGTTAGACATGTTTTTGTTGTGTTTTTCCTTGGTGCAAAATAGACTAGACTAGAAAATCTGCTTCTGTTTTCTGCTGTCTGTTGTGCTTGCATGCTCTGAATTCAAACAATAATTTAACAAAAACTTACCCATTTTATCTAAAAATGCAATCCATTGTAGAAGCCTTGCAAAGTAACCACTCATTAATGCTTGTCCTATTGTTGTACCTTGCTATTTTTATTTATTTATTTTTAGTCAAATGTTATAGAGCAGTCTGTGTATTTGTCACTGAAAATCTCATACAGGTAATGGTCAAATGGCTTTAGTGTCAAGGTCTATATATCTTGGAGCACAGAATTCTAAATGACAGAAACAAAAGTATTCATCACTATGCAATGTTTCATAGTAAAAATTAAACAACTGGATTCAAATTTCCTGAATTAAATGGTCAAAAGCAGAAGAGTGCCAGAGGAATGGCATCATTTGCTGAAGTAAACAATGATAACAGGCATTCATTATAACATCAGCACTGGCAGTTAGATTGTGAATTTGTTTAGTGTAAACTTTAATCATCCACATCAAGAATGATACCTGTAAAATAACTGTAACAAGTTAACCAGTTAAAGTTCAAAATTGAACTCTAAGAGAACTTGGTGACATGTCTTTTCTGGGACCAAACCTTCAGATCACAAAAGCAAACAACATACAGTGCTAATATACTGTATGCACATGGTGTGCTGTGTAATAATTTAAAAAAATCATGGTCTTAACCAATATCTCCCAAACGAAATCTCACTTGTGATTGATCTTTTCTGAATTGTAAAAATATTGGTGTCTGGGACGCTGTAACAGTAGACTGTTTGTAGTTCTTAAAAGCTTGTGTGCTGCAATTGAATTGGGCTCATGAACCGCTGTTGAGATGGTATTCTCAGTTGAAATGGAGTGGATGCTTTGACCTTGAAATATTATTATCAGTCAATACATCATGACAACAAACATATAGTGGAGTCCACACCACAACAATAATGGTAACAACACAAAGGAACGATACAAAAATGTTCCGCTTTTGGGATCACTTTTAGAACTGAAAGGTTCAAACAGCCATCCATCCTAATGTTTTTTTTTTTTTAAATCAAAATATTTTTTCCGCTATATTTGTACTTGTGCTAAAAGTCTCAGAATTCTTTGCTCCGAAGCTCCAGAGAGATCTTACAATTACCGTTGAAGATTCACATGGATATGACCTCAAATTTGTTGAAACTCTTTCAGGTAACCTTGGCGGCCACAAACGGCTCAACTGCGGAGAACACACTCGTTGAGGAAGAACCTTGGAAAAATGATTAATGCAAGCACACAGACGCCGAAACCCCAGAAGAGAGAGAAAAAAGCAACCTATATTCATGAACATAGAACAAATGGGTTTTGTAGTTTATTTCTATGGTTTCTATTATTTTCTAACATGTTTAACAATATCATACTGTCTCATGTAACACACGAATATGAGGCCAAAAGCTCACACATGCAGCTGACATAATGTTATTGAGGCAGTTACATAAGTTATTTGTGATGCTAATAAATAAATACGTAAACTTCCAAACATATGTATTTTGAAAAGGGGTGAAAAATGAGGGAGAACAGACAGATAACATAGCTTCTTGCAGAGCCATCGTCCACTACTTTTTATGTGAGAACATGACAGAAACCTTCTTGTCTGCCTCTAGTTCCTTGGCCTTACACTAGACAGCTGAACTACGTTGCACAACACTGTAGCACCTCTTGGTCCGAACAAATGTTACAACCACTTCTCAAAAGGCTAATATGGTGTTGCTAGGATACAAAAGTAGGGATGGAGGCGACAGATGGAAGGTAAAGCACAAGTCTCTGGAGCTCCTTTTATCACAGTGCTCACTGGAGAGGGTTTTTTTCTTCTATATTCTGTCAAGGAAACAGATGATAGGGTGTTTCTCGTATGTATGTTGGTGAATCAGTGGCACAACAGCACAAAAACTTTTCAGGCACATTCTATATTTACTATTTCAGGTCTTACAAGAGCCCTTTGCGTCATTCAGAAGTACTGAAATATGCAATGCATGCCTTACGTTTAGTTCATTATAAAGCACAAATTGTCTATTTATGTTGTACAACCAAAACAGCGCCTGAACACTGTCAGTCATACAGTGGACATACAGCTGATGGCTTCAGTGCATCTTTTAAAATAACAGGATTATTTTTATATAATTCAGAGTGGTGTGTGCTAAACCTGGACTGGCATTATTAATATGTCCAGCATGTTGAGAGCACACACCCCATCTAAAGCAGTTAAATGCCTTTACCCACAAACGGTATACATTTAGTCTATTTTTCATTCCACTGGTAAGATATAGAGGTATACTCAGGCATATTAAATTATACTATTTGTTTTTTCCAGGAAAAATTTTGTCAGGGAAAAAATAATAATAAAAAAAATAACATCGCTAATGCACACAGAGATCATTTGTATTAAGGCCCAGTTAGCCTGCTGCAGAGAACTGTTTACCTGTTTTTATAATCCAAGTAGATTTACACAGTTATAAATACATAATGCCTTCATTTTCATTTTGCAATTAACAGAATTTCTTACCTCAGAGAGACATTACCCCAAGGCTATAATAACTATTTTAAAGCAGTTTTTATTTTGAGCTTTTGAAAATCAGAACTAAATTACAGTAACAATGAAGCCAAGTAGTATTACAATTGAAGGGTTAGAGCTTAATAAAGAGGAGGATTTTACTACTGAGCTGATCTGATATACTACCTCTGGATGTTCTGTCCTCTTATTCATCTCTGACAGCATCGTTCCCTCATATTACAAATGACTGTTTCTTAGCCCCACCATGCTGCAAAACACTCATAGGCCAACTTTCTATCACTTCCTGTCAGACTGACCAATCAATATGCACATTCCACATACCTCACTATGCCAATCAGAGATTCAGACAAAAGATTCTTTCAAATGAATGATACATTCAGACGAGCACACTTCTTCCCCGTGTGATCTCGGATCACAGGATTCTAATTTTGGCCTTTTTTATTTTTTTATTTGCTTATTTGTTTGATGATTCTTTTAAAAATCCTGTATTTGTCAAAACTAAACAAAGATATCAAAAGAATTCCACCCCTAATATGTCAAATTAATTTGAGATATCTCTCTATGATTCCTTGAATTCTAAACAGCTATTTGACGTTCCAGTGTTTCAACCCTTGCCAAGAGAATAAATGCCATATGAGCACAAGTTCATGTTGCCATTTTATATAGAAATATAATCTGAATTTTAGATGTTGTGAGAGTTGCCCATCAAAAGGCAGATGTTTGAGACTGTTGAGATTGTTTGGTCGTTGAGTGTTGAGCCACTCTTGTGTTTTATTTCATTGCATGGACATTTAGTGTTTTGCACCAGTTTCTTAAAAAGCATGAATTTTAAAGTGTCTCCTCGCAGTTTTTGTACATATTGAAGGCAGAGGCGTTGCTAGTGGGGGAACAGCGGGACAGAGTGCAACATCCTCTCTTCCTCCTCCACCCCCCACTGAGGGGGACGACAGTCCACAATTCCTATTGAGGGATATTGACCCATTGAAATGTGCTGTACAGGGGGCCAAGAAAACCTAGCGAAGCCACTGATTGTAGGTAACACGGAGTTGATGTTTATTGATGTGACAGTTTTAACTAAGTGTTTTTGTAATCCTATAGAAAATGTATACCCTTTCTGTGCTGCATAATAATAATACTATAGTGAAAAGTGTAGAAAGATAGTACTTTGCTTGAGTTTAGTTCAGATTAGCTCTCAACAATTTCATATCAATTATTCTATCTGATCTATGTTTGGAATTTCTTTCCCTACATACATTTATGTGTCCCTACATTTCTATGTAATCTAACATCAGACTCAAAACGAAGATATTTGTATATTATTTATAGCATCTCAAAATATTCAGGCTATATTTTTGAAGATGTTATACAATAAAATATTGTTTTAATGTGATAGTCTTACATATGTTTGTGTTATATGTACATCAGATTATATGTAACATTTTAAAATTATGATAAGATATGCTGGAATGTGAATTTGAGTTTACTTGATGATATAAAGCACACTGTATTGTCTGTGTTGAGCCACATCCACAGTTTCTGTAAAACAGATCCTGTTCCATGCTGTCTGTCTTGCGCTTGACTTTCCAATGTTTCTTTTCAATGTTTCTGATATATTTTTAAACACTCACATAGACACACGCACACACACACACACACACACACACACAATTTACAGGCAATTGTGAAACATTCTTGTAGAATATCCCAGATTTATTATTCTTACTCAATTGAATACATCTGAAACCATCATTAATAGATGGTCTGCATTTCTTACACTTATCCTTTACGTAAACTCATCTGCTTCTCTTTTCTCTCATCCTTTTTGTGATGTGATTTTTTTATGTAAAAAGAGAGGAAACTATATTCAAAATGAAAGTGGTAAAATAAATGATTTCCTGTTTCATATCTGTGAAATAAAAGTGTATTCATGCATATCAATATATGTTGTACCATTGGTGTACATACAGTTATTATAACTAATAAATGTTGATTCATAACTAATTAATGTATTTTTCTTTCTTTGTCTTTATTTTTTTTTACGTGACAGGGTATTTAAGAGAGACGAGGATCTAGTGGGGAAGGGGGTTTGAAACTAATATTGTAGTGTTAAAGAAATTAAGGTTTATGGAGTCTATGCCTGTGAATACTGTGACTAAGCATGTGTTTGCATCATAAGAAATATAGAGCAGCGGGCCTAGAACAGAACTCTGAGGGACACATCAAGAAACAAAAGCTACTGGGAAAGGTTTCAAGCCATCCCTGAAGGTTTTTTTTTTTTTTAAGCAAAACATTTCTCTATTGGGAGGACATTTTGGTCACATTAGGCAAAAACATTATACCAGAACTGTAGAGTGTGCACACAAAAAGTGTTTAACTTTTAATCTTAATATGGTATTTATATTTGATTTGAACCTTGATGTAACTAAATTATGAAAATTTTAGATAAGTGACGTACAATATAATGAAAAAATTGAACAATTATTGGTAATGAATTTCCTTTTTGAGGTCAATTATTTATTTTAATAAAATATCAAAAATAAAACATTTCAGTTAATATTTTTCAAAAATTGTGAACATTTGAATTCTTATATAGTTATCTAAACACCCCTATGTACAAAACCATTTGCCAAAAAGTTGGGACACTGTACAAATTGTGAGTAAAAAAGGAATGGATTAATTTACAAATCTCATAAACTTACATATTATTACATATATTTTATTCACATATAGAATATAGATAACATATCAAATGTTGAAAGTGGGACATTTTGAAATGTATTGCTAAATATTGTCTCATTTTGGATTTCATGAGAGCTACCAAAAAAGTTGGGAAAGGTAGCAATAAGAGGCCGGAAAAGTTAAATGTACATATAAGGAACGGCTGGAGGACCAGTTTGCAATTAATCACCAATTCCCCCAATACTGCAACGAAAAATAGTGGAGGAATATCAGAAAGGAGTTTCTCAGATAAAAAAAATATCATCCATAGATTCAGAGAATCTGGAACAATCTCTGTGCATAAGGCTCAAGGCCAGAAAGTGGTACTGGATGCCCGTGATCTTCAGCTCTTAGACAGCACTGCATAACATAAAGGAATGCTACTGTAATAGAAATCACAAATTTTGCTCAGGAATACTTTCAGAAAACATTGTCGATGAACACAATCCACCGTGCCATTTGCTGTTGCCAGCTAAAACTCTATAGGTAAAAAAAGAAGCCATATCTAAACATGATCCAGAAGCACAGGCGTTTTCTCTGGGACAAGGCTCATTAAAATGGACTGTGGCAAAGTGGAAAACTGTTCTGTGGTCAGACGAATCAAAATTTGAAGTTCTTTTTGGAAAACTGGGATGCCATGTCATCCGGACTAAAGAGGACAAGGACAGCACAAGTTGTTATCAGTGCTCAGTTCAGAAGCCTGCATCTCTGATGGTATGTGGTTGCATGAGTGCCAGTGGCATGGGCAGCTTACATATCTGGAAAGGCACCATCAATGTTGAAAGGTATATCCAAGTTCTAGAACAACATATGCTCCCATCCAGATGTCGTCTCTTTCAGGGAAGCCTTGCTCTTTCCAACATGACAATGCCAGACCACATACTGCATCAATTACAACAATTACTCATGCTCCTTACTTCTCCTAATGGATTCGCCTTTTTTCCCCATCTCCTCTCTTGCCATTTCAGAGGTCACATCAGGTACGTCAAAATACAACAAAAGCTCATCAATAAGCTTCGACTTCCTTAAGTCACCCTCAATTTCATTAATTTAATAATGAAGTTTTTTTAAGCCCAGAGAGCTTTCCCTGCGTGATCTCACCTGCACAAAATTGATCCACTTCAAATTCTGTCATCCTTTTCACCTACAGAAAACAATGCACCTAATTAACAAACTACTCTTACCTCACTGTTGTCTTCAGTGTGGATCTTAATGATTCCTGAATACATATGTTCAGTAAATAAATCATATAAATAAAAGAACATTGAAGAGAAAGAACACAACTTCTTGCATACAGGTGATCATTATCACTAACCAAAACAAATTGCGAAATGCAAAATGGCGGACACTTGCCAAAAACGCAATGACACCCAACTGAAATTTTAAATCACATACACTTGGTAGTGACACAACAATTGTCTAATAACACAAATATATGAAACGTCATCCCTAGGATAAATCCTACATTACCAAAACTACAAAAACATCAAGCAAACACGTCAACCATTCCCTACAATATACACACGACTATTCCAATCCTGGACGTGCCTCCACACTCCACAACTGTTACGTCAAACGATACTCCTGATGAAATGAAATGTATTCAACATGAAAAATTACATAATTACTTGCAGAAATATGTTTATGATATCAAATATGTAATTCCAACTATTAATAAACATACTTCTTGATATCTGTAAAATAATTCCTTCATTAAAATTTTGTTCACTAGTAAGACAATGCAAGTTTGTTTATATAGCACATTTGGTTCCTTGCCACCGTCGCCTCTGGCTTGCTTAGTTGGGGTCACTTCATCTACAGCGATATCGTTGACTTGATTGCAAATAAATGCACAGACACTATTTAACTGAACAGAGATGACATCACTGAATTCAATGATGAACTGCCTTTAACTATAATTTTGCATTATTAACGCACTGTTTTCCAAATGAATGTTGTTCAGTTGCTTTGACGCAATGTATTTTGTTTAAAGCGCCCTGTATATAAATAAAGGTGACTTGACTTGACACATTGCAAACACAATGTTAACGTTTAGCAATCTATGCTGTGACACACCTGTTCCCTCTATCTCGTTACTCATCCTATTTATTCTGCTTGATTTCAGTACTCTTTGTCAGTGTGTTCTGTTATTTTTTGGTGTTTTCTGGTGATTTAATCCTGTCTCTCTTCTCTGGTCTGAGTGCTAGATTGTTTGTCTGCCTAGTTGGTGTAACGTGTGTTTTGCCCTCAGAGTTTCTCAGATTTTCTTCTGGTTCTTGACCTGTTCTGTCTGTTTTTGACCCCATTGCTGTCCGCCGTACTCAGCCCTGTCTGCACCTCACTTGACCACCCGTCTGCTCTACTATTCTCCTGTCTCCCTTTTCAGATTTGTTGCCCCCTTCTCTCCTGGTGCTTACAGAGGTGGAGCACATTACCTGTACGCTGTGCAGTTGAAAGCTAAAGACTGAGCCATTGTAAAGATGTCAAAAAAGATGGCGCCGCCATGTCCAATCGCCATCCAGGTCATTCCGCTTAGATTGTGTTTTTGTTAACTTTTTTACCTACTTTTGCCTTCTCTTTTTACACACATAACTTCTGCACTGATCATTTACGACAAAGAAACACTTTTGGACATTGGACACCGCTTCACTGACCTGTTTCAGGACACTTTATCCTCCAACCCATCGTGGCCATCTGAGATTCTCCGGAATGCCGAGATGAACAATGGCCACATGAATAACCACCCGAGGTGATAGATCAAGAAAACACCACGGGAAACGCGCTGGGATCCGCAACAGACTGAGAAAAAGAGCTCACAGTCCTCCTCTTCCGAGCATTCTGCTCACCAATGTCCAGTCTCTGGAGAATAAAATGGACAATCTTAGAGCCAGGATAAGTTTCCAACGGGACATTAGGGACTGTAACATCCTTTGTTTGTCTGAAACATGGCTCACGCCCTTGGTCCCAGACGCTGCTGTAATGCCGTCTGAAAACTTCTCTGTTTTACAGATGGACAGCTGAGGCTGGCAAATCCAAAGGCAGAGGAGTGTGTTTCATGATTAACAAGAAATGGCGAGCTATACAATCTCCGCTTTGAAAACAATCTAAGCAGCACGAGTCTGTCGATCAGTGTGTCAGGAAGCAGCAGTCAGAGCAGTGATTATCATGTGATCACCATGTCGGAGGACGAGGTTCGGAGGGCATTAAAGCGAGTGAACGTCAGGAAAGCAGCTGGACCTGATGGGATTTCTGACAGTATTCTACTGTCCTGCGGTTTGTTTACATCCATTTTTTAATGAGTCCCTTGCTTCATCTGTGGTTCCCACCCCATTCAAAAAACCTTTCATCATCCTTGTGACAGCTGAGGAAATTCAGGGTCTCACCAGCAATCCTGAAAACTTTCTATTCTGGGGCTATAGAAAGTGTATTGACTCAGTGCATCTCAGTGTGGTATGTGAACAGCTCCAGTCAAGACTGCAAAGCCCTGCATAGAGTTGTGCGCTTAGCTGAGTGCATCTATTCTCCCCTCTCTGCAGGAAATCTACATCAAACACTGCAGAAGCAGAACTGCTAAAATCATCAAAGACTCCACCCACCCCAGTAACCATCTTTTCACTTTGCTGCCATCTGGTAATCGCTTCCGTAGCCTGATGGCAAAAACCGAGAGACTCATGTCTCCACTTAACATTCCCTTATTAGTAAGATATTCATCATTCTCTACCTCACATTGACATACTGGAAGTGTCAACCTGTTTGCACATTTGCCTCTTGTACATTCCAGTGTATCTTAATATTTAAGACTACAGTATAATGCACATATGCACATTGCCTCTTCCACATCCCTGGGTATCTTAATATTTAAGACTACAATTTACTTTCATGCACATTATTTCCGTTCTATATTTAATTCTACAGTATACATCTTTTTTATATCTTTTTTTTAATATCTTATTTTTATATTTGTATTGTTTACTTTTATTTCAATCTTTCATAGCTATATTTATGTCTATTTTCATCTTTGTTGTATTCTTAATATTTGCACTTTCCATGGAGCGGACCTGTCTCACATTTCACTGCTGATTATATATGCTATATATAACTTTGTATGTGACAAATAAAAATCTTGAATCTTGAAGGACCTGAGGACTGGTGTGATACGCTTCGATTTTCTGGTTCTAGTCAGAATCCTGGCAGCAGCATTCTGGATGAGCTGCAGCTGTCTAACGGTCTTTTTGGGAAGGCCGGTGAGGAGCCCATTACAATAGTCCACCCTGCTGGTGATAAAGGCATGAACAAGTTTCTCCAAGTCTTGACTGGTAACAAAATATCTAATTCTTGCAATGTTTTAAATGATAGTATGCTGATTTAGAAACTAAGGTCTGTCTCCAGAATCACAGCAAGATTCCTGACTTGATTTTAAGGTGTTTGACCCCTAGAATCAAGGAATGCATTCACCTTGAAAACTCCCTCTTTGTTTCCAAATGCAATGACATCATTTTTTTTTTTTACTTTTTTAACTGAAGCAAGTTCTGGCACATCCAAATGTTAATTTCATAAAAGCATTGGCAAAGGGAGTCAATGGGGCTGTAGTCATTTGGAAATAAGGCTAGGTAAATCTGGGTAGCATCAGCATAGCTGTGATAGGCAATTTGGTTTTTTCTCATTATTTAACTTAGTGGAAGCATATACAGGCTAAACAAGAGCGGTGCAAGAATTGACCCTTGTGGGACTCCGCATGTCATGGACGTCCACTTAGACTTATGCTCTCCTAGACTCACATAATAGCCTCTCCCTTCTAAGTATGATCTGAACCATTTGAGTACCATCCCAGAAAGCCTGACCCAGTTTTCCAGTCTCTCTAGTAGTATGTTATGATCGACAGTGTCAAACGCAGCACTGAGATCTAGCAATACCAGCACCGATATTTTGCCAGAGTCACAATTTAAGCGAATATCATTTATTATCTTAGCTGTCTCTGTGATGTGATGCAGTCGGAAACCCGATCGAGGTATCCGAGTATCAATTTGAGTTTAAGTATTTGTTCAGCTGTTTAAAAACTACCTTTTCTATAATTTTGCCTATAAAAGAAAGATTAGATATTGGTCTACAAGTGGTCAAAATGGTGTTATCAAAATTTCTCTTTTTCAGGAGGGGCTTAACAACTGCAGTTTTCAGGGGGTTTGAAATGTCCCAGAAAGAATGATGCGTTCACCACTTCTAAGACATCTGCCTCTAAATAATTAAGCACACTTTTGAAAAGATAGAAGATAGAAGATAGCAGGTTGACGATTTTAGGTTTTGATATTGCGATCGAATCTGTCTGACCTCTGCATAACTTGAGGATGTGCTAATCCCCTTCCTGATATTAATAATCTTCTAAGAGAAAAATGAAGCAAATTCATTGCATTTGCTGTTTGAGAGCATTTCACTGAGAATCTGACTTGAGGAGTTTGTTAGTCTCTTAAAAGTAGCAAAAAGAGTATAAGTGTTGTTGAAGTTACTATTTATAAGTTTTGATAAGTACCTCCGTCTAGATATGGCTAGTTCCACATAGAAAACATGAAGGCTGTCTTTATAGATGCTATAGTGAATTTCAGTTTTCATCTTCCGCCACATCCGCTCAGCTTTTCTGCATTGTCTTTTCATACTCTGTACTGCTTTTGATTTTCTCCAAGCTGATTTCTGTCTGTTTGTTTTCTTACTGACTATTATTGGAGCAATATAATAAATGACATTCTTAACTTTTGAGTTCTTTTGAACTTTTTCAAAAGTATTTAAAAAAAGTGTTTAAAACAGTTATCATTTCTTTTGTAGTTTTGTTTTCTGCATTGTCTATGTGAATATAAAAATCCCCTGTAATAGCAAAACAGTTTAACACTGAGGAAATCATTGATAACATTTCTGTGACCTCTTTAACAAAGGCTGGAGGGTAATGTGGAGGCTTGTAAATAATGATAAACAGAATGTGTGGAGCGCCTTTCAGCACAATCCCTAGATATTCAAAAGACAAATACTGACCACATGACACTTGCTTGCATTGATAGACATCTTTAAAAATAGAGCAGCTACACCCCCACCTCTCCTAACAGTCCTGCAAACACTCATGTAAGTGAAGTTAGGAGGGGCTGCTTCATTTAGGACTGTTGCACTTTCTTCTAGCCATGTTTCGTTTAGAAAAATAAAACCCAGATTGTTTGTGGTTATAAAGTCATTGATTAGAAATGATTTATTTTTTAGTGATCAAATGTTTAAAAATGCTAAATTGAGGGCAGTGTTTTGTGTCTTTACAGCAATCTTAGTTTGATGCATAATAGGCCGCAGATTAGATGAGTTTTCCCTCTGGCTTGAAAAGGCCTTAGACTTTCTATCACGTAATAAAACTGAAATAGAGCAAGCTACGACACATATCACTGAGAGCTGCTATCAGTTGTTTTTGGTTCACCTTCAGAAGATAGAGGGTTTGGGCCCTGGTGTTGTGGCAATGGTCGGAGAGCTCTCACAGGAGCAGGGCCAACAGGTTGTTGATATCTGCGGGCTTGCAGCGAATGAGTGAGAGAGTTTAGTCCCAGTACACACCAATTCCTCCATTTTCTGTGAGAAGCACAGAAGTGGAGATGCTGGAGAGAGGGATAATGTGTCTGGTGAGATGGGCTGTGTCTCTGGTGTTTCCGGTGGCTGTGATGTGTTGTCCTGGCTTCCCTGGCTGTTTTCCAGAAAGTCGTCCTTGGGTGCTGAATCTTGTAGCTGTTTTGATACATCACAGTCAGCCGGGATAGTGTCTATCAGCAGTGTTTGGAGGGAAAAGTAGATATTGTCCTTAAGCACTCTAGCACCAAGTTTGTTTGGGTGGAGGCCATCCGGTTTAAACAGTTGTCTATGGCCCCATAAAAGATTGAAGTTGTCGATGAAATTCACTCCTTTTTTACTGCAAGATTTTGTAGCCATGTGTTCAGCCCAAGCAACCGTGAAAACATATTTGTTCCCCTGCTGGGAGTGGTCCACTGATGAACGACTGAACTTTGAGTCTTTGAAGTGTTTCAAAGAGTTCACTGAAGTCCTTCTTAAGAAGTTCTGACTGCTCTTTCCAAATATCATTCTTCCCCACATGGATGATGATTAGATTTGCAGTCTTGTGCTTCATCAGAATGTTCTGAAGTTCCTTGTTCACATCAGAGACCGTTGCTTGAGGAAGGCAGCATGTTGTTGTATTCCTGCTACGGATGTTTCTGATAACAGAGTCACCCACTATCAGAGTCCTGGGCTCGGCTGCGCTCTGAGCTGAATGCCGCTGTCTGCTCGACCTTGAGCACCTGTTAGTAGCGGTGTTAGCTGCTGGCTGATCAGATCCATGTTTAATCACATTTGGAGATTCCTCACCCACATTCATCATTCATTAATGCTTCAAATATGTTCTCAAGATGTATAGGGGGTGGTAGAAAACCAGTATTCACAAGCCATGTCATAGTCGAATCTTGGGTAGAGGATGGTGTGGCAGCAATATGAGAAACTCTAGAGGGCATTCCCCATAGTGCCCTCTAGAGGACACAGCTCGAGTTCCCATTTGAAAGGGAACTTCTGTTTCAATGCTATTACATATTCTGCATTCTTAATGAAATGTCTCACAAACACCAATATTCTCCCAAAAGGAAAACAGTTGCTGAGAGCTGTAGTGGGATTAATGTATCAACCAGTTAAATGCTGTGATTGTATGCAGGCTTCAGATAATCATCACATCTGGAGGCCTTTACAAGACTTCTCTCTCTCTCTCTGTCAAAAAATATTTTATGTGCATTCACAGCAGTGAGCACATTGTCATGTTAACATTACTCTTGCAGAATGGAAGAGAAGGGAAAGGAAGAACAGAAAGCTGGAGACCAAGTGATGGTAACAACTTTATTGAATAAACTTAGCTGCTTCTTTATCAATGATCATTCAACTTATCTGACCAGCACCGATTTAACCAGTGTTATACCAAGCAAAGGCACGGGGAAACTGCTGGTTTACATAAACTCTTGTATAAAATTAAATTGAACTACTTATTTAATATTTTACTATAAAATTAATATTAAGAAATAAGCAAACATAGATAGAGAGATATGAAACAACAAAGTACAACATAGATGTGAGTTTGCTATCTTGATGCCACACACACACATACAGTAGGCTGCTATCAAAAACTCAGAATAGACATATATTTGTTTCACATCTATGTCCATCTCATTCTTTTTTTTTTTTTTTTTTACTTATCTCTTTCTTTGCTCATGTTTTTATGATGTAAAACTGGCAACACTTACAAATACATGTGCACATCCATTAATTCATTGCTGAACTAATGCACATTTAATGTATGACTCATGAGAAACTAATCTATTCATTAATTATTGCTGAATCATCAACTAATAATTTATCCGATTAATAGATTAAGTCCTATATGAATTTCTGTTAATTAAATGTGTCATCATGGATGAAATTCTACTATTAACAGTGTGGATGAATTAACAAAATGTTTCAAAGCCATGTATTTTAACTTCCAGCTAATAATTTGTGATGGTATCATTGTTATGACTTTACTTAATAAGCATACGATCATAAAGGGTTGAGAGAAGTCTAGATGGTAAAAGTGTTGCTCATGAAGAGAAAGAGACTGAAGATGCAGATGATACTCAGAAGACACGTGAGAGAACAGGTAAGAAGTCCTTTCTCATGGTTACGCAGGACAAAAATTTTAATAAAAAAAACTTTTGAAAAACAGTTGTGCTGTGAATGTAATGTCAAATAATGTGTTTGAAGGATGGGCAAATTGATTAAAATCATAAATAATGGACCATATTACCTACTTGGTGCTGCATTAAAACATGACACATTTAATTAATTATTTAATTAATTATTTCTTAATCTATTAATCATACACTATATCAGATGCTGATGTAATTGTTAATGTATGGCTTAGTTCTACATAAATCATACATTATCTAAAGATTATCTGTGCATAAATTCAGCTTTAATTAAGGCATATTAGTGCATCTGTATTTGTTGTTAGTGTTAATCGGCTTTTGTTCTCCTTATGCCATCTGGGTTATCTCTGTTCACTTCTCTGGACTGACGCTGACAAGCTCTGAGTCCTCTGTGATCTTCTCCGTGTTCACGAGTTTGACCATCTCCTGCTCCTTAGTCAATGAAGCTGCTGCAGCATTTTCTTCACTTCTGCTCTCTTTTGTAATAATCAGAGTCTGTTTCTTGCCACACCATCTATAGAAAAATAAATAAATAAATGACTGGCAGCTATTTTATGAATCTAAAATCTTTAAAGTTAGAAAGTGTAAACCAAACATGTTCTTTATTCCTGTGTTTCGGGTGTGGGTTCAAATCTACTGTAGCTGTTGACACTACTGTCTACTTATTATATTGGAGCACATATGGTTGGTTAAGCATACCTGATTTAAACACATTTAGCCTGTTCAATACCCAAACTTGTGCTCTTGCCCACTTCAGGGTGCACGCATGTGACAGAGAGGAAGTATAACCAGACTGCCAACACTAACACACACTAAATTCAAAGTGCAACCCACAAGCCTTCCTTCCTGAGCAAAGACAGCTGCAAGACAGCGATAATATTGTTTTCTAAAACTATCTGGTATAACCTAATAGCAACTTAGATTTTTTGATAGCTGTGTCAGTCAAATATTCATTTATACACATTCAAGATGCACACTTGCACACAGTGGCTAGAATTATTAGCAATTCATAACACAATTAGGCAAGTCCAAATTGACAAGGGCAGGTTTTGTGGCAGGTTGGTGGTATTTTTTGTACTTCTGCTGTGGGCCGTAATTATCTGCATTAAAACAACATACCTTTTTCTGTTGGCTGCAATAACACAGAGAAGCAGAATGAAAAAAACTGCCAAAATGACCAGTAAAATGATCAGCCAGTCTGTAAGAGGATTAGAACAAATGACATGTTATTTCAAACCAAGCAATGAGGAAAATTCAGTGCAGTAGTGCAAGTCAGTGTGCAAATTACAAAATAATCACTTTGGCAGGAGGTTTGGGTGTGTGTCCTTAGGGTCAGGCCTACTTATGCTTTGCCCTATTCGTGTCCTCCCAGAATGTGAGGAAAACTGCTGGATTGTCTGCTGTCAGCAAATAATCAAATACATATTTACAATTTTTAGACAACCAAAAGCTGTTATGTACAACTGTTTGCTAAACTTGTGGTTTAACTTAAAAATAAGCCGCTTCCTGTTTTATGAGATTCATTTCATTTATTCAGTACAACAGCACTCAGGGTCATCTTTGTTTAGCATTTGTATTTGTGACACAAATGTATTTATGGGAATAAATTCTACTTAACTCCCCCAATTATGAGAATATTCTTGACTAGGAACATTGTTCTGTTTTCCTTTGGTTTTGCAAGCAGATTGTGTTTTAGGGGTCAAGTCTAACTCAGAAAAAGCTGTACCTAATCATTGAAAATGCCCATTGATGATGGTGATCAGACCCCCTAGCACAGGGCTTTTTAACTCCAGTCCCGAAGGGTCAGTGTCCTGCTGAGTTTAGCTCCAGCTTGCCTCAGCTCACCTGTCGGGAAGTTTGTAGTATGCCTAGTAAGAGCTTGATTACTTTGGTTCAGCTGTGTTTGAAACGCGTTAAAAAAAGATAACGCAATTAACGCGGTTGCAGTTTTTTTTATTTCCAGTTGTGGCCTATGTGTGTTCGACGTGCAAAGAAATATGGATAAGACCAAGGAAGGACTTTTAGACGGAAAGTTTCAGTATAAAACTCTGCCGGATTACTCTTCAGTCTGCCACAAGAAACATTACTCTTCATTTAGTCTGCCACAAGAAACAGCAACATTAAAATCATGAACTCAAATGTCATTGTTTAAAAAAAAAAAAAAAAAAATGACTGTAACAGTGCGTAAATCAGACCTTTCTGTAACGCTAACGTTAATAAGCTTAAACGAAAATAAGGAAATAATTGTGTAGCGGAGTATTTTTTGTACACAGTGCCGCGAACTGTCAATCACTCCTGTGCGCGTGCATCACTGTCCTCCTCAGCTGCAGCAACTTGCGCTCTCTCTCTTCATCAAGCTTTAAAACAAAAAGGGGACAAAAAGATCATATTGTCTTTGTGCATAGGCTATAGATTAATTAGATAAATGAATATCTAAATTTGTGCCTTGCCGTCTACGGTATTTTTTTAGAACTTAGAAAAAAGATGCTGCAGCCAATGAGCAGCCAGCGGGGGCTGCAGGACGACTCAACCTCCGCAGACAGTTTTTAATGTTTATCAGACAATAAATACTCAAGATTTTGCTTTAGTATAACTCACAATGAGTTTCACACACCTTCTCCGGCCACGTTGAGTAGTTGACACTTAACAGTGGGAAAAGCGACACATGCGCTATTCACTTGTATAACTTAAGGGTGAATGGGTAATGTAGTTTCTGCTCTGGGTGGGATGAATTAGGAAGCTTGCATTGTGAACGTCGCTCTGAAAATTGGCAGTGCAGTTAAAAGATTAAAACCTCTATTAAAACAGATGTCCAAATGAGCGTACCGGTACGCTACAAGCACGTTCTGGGCGCAAGGAGAGGTGGCGGTACGCTCAAGAGCTATATTTGGAAGTGGCGGTACTGAGTGTCTATAATGACTATACTTTGGAATTTTTTTGCAGTCCACTTAGAATTCAACATGGAAATCATTTTTGTTTTTTATTGGCATTGTTTGTTTCTGAAATTCAAATGGTACTTACATGCCTGTGTTTTTATTTCTGTAATAATTATGGCTTTCAAGCCAACAGTTAATTTGGAGGATATTGCTGGTTTATTGTAGGTATGTTGTTTACATGAGAAAATCTGTGTTACAAGTTAAACAAAAATTCCAATAAACAATCATATTTTGAATTTAAATAGTTTCTTTGTCTTGAGTTTACATTAATTATTTACATTTTACATACAAAAAAAATTTAAATAACATACAAACCTTTACAATTTCTTGTAAAGGTTATTTTGTTTTATATAAAGTTTATTAAAATAATAAAGTTTATCTAAAATGTACATTTTAAAATTAGAAATAATTTAAATAGCTAAGTTTTTGCTAAGGTTTTTTATTTTTTATATGAACTATAAAACCCAAAGCTGAAGATGTTTTGTGGTTCCATTCATCAGTGTTTGCATCAGTATTATAATCAATAATCAGTATCGTTCAATTTAATGTTAAATATGTTATCATATTGTAACAGTAGCCTATGTTTTCTTCTATTGACACAAGTATTAATCTCAAGTGTACAGGGTTTTACACGATTCTTTGATTGTTTTAAATGGGTCTAAACAGGGCCAGCGCTAGGAACATTTTGTATGTGTAAATTTGTATGTGTATGTTTATTTTTTTATTATTAGTATAATGTTTTTCCCTACAGGTGACTTCCCAGGCTAAGTAGCTTTCTGTTGGTTTGTAGAACAATTACTCTGGGTTTCACAGAATTATGCAAAGGTGAGCAAGTGTAAAAACTGTCAAGCAAGTCTCAAAAAAGCTGCACCCGTTTAGAGAGGAAAGTGCAGTCAGAAAGTTCACACAGGATTAACATGCAATAACGCTTTAAACACATTTGACAAGATAGTTGATAAAAAATAAAAACTGATTAATTATCAAAAGTGATTGGTTAATGCTTTTTCTTCCCTTGATGGTGCTATTCTTTCATGTTAACTGAAGGCAAATCTGAATGATGCAGTATTTTAACTGTAATCATCGAGTACAGCTGAGCATGACATCCTCCCCTTCTCTCACTCAGAGCTGAATGGAGCTGTACAGCAGCAGATAACATGAGGACTGTTGGGTTCAGGGGAGACTGTCTGAACTAGATGATGCACCAAATCAACACCTGATAAAGAGGACGACTGGCACAAACGATTTTATGTGTTTGAAAATACAAAAGTACTCATCTTAAATGTATTTAAATACAAATTACATTCGATTTTTGCCAAGAGCTTTAAGATACAAAATACAATCTAGCATTTTGTATTTCAAATACGTAATTTAAATACATGAATGTGAAATATGGGCCATCACCACAAAATTGTTATCTTATTGTAAAATATCTTTTTTTTATATACAACTGCAACCAGTATTACAACATCAATATTGTAAATAATTTGTAACATCTGAACTTTTAATGTAGTGCAATATTTTGTCATTGCAATATTTTAGCTCAGCTTTCACTAACAACTGCAACTGGGTTTACAGTGTAGGCTATACCCAAATTCACTGTTAGCCCACCAGTCACTATTGTCACCAACACCGTATTTACTTTTACTAGACACCTTAAAGATAATGTGAACCACAACTTTTGTCATATCTTTATGTTAATATACTTTATTAGCCTTTTGTTTTGGAGTTTTGATGCAGTCATCATCTTCTCATGGTGTAAACCAGAATTAAACTGCTCTAGTCATGTGACAGTTTGCACTTACTATGTAACACTGAACATATTTAATTGAGACCCTTTATTTTTTTTCCAAATTTGCAAAAAATGCACTAAAACATCAGACGGTAAAGGTTTTTTTTAGAGCTTTATAAATGAAAACCTTTTTTATGGGTTAAAGGGGTTAACCAAACATGCCTGAAACTAGGAGTTCAGAGTTGCTTGCTAATTACAGACGGATGGGTTTAATTGGGATTGGTAGTAAAGTTTCCAGGACCTCGGCCCCCAGGACTGGAGTTGTTGAAGAGCCCTGACCTAAGACTGCATTATAATTCACACCCTGATGAAATTTTGTCAGAATGTTGTCAATCAAGGCTTATTAAAGCAAATAGTAGTCTCAAATTGAATTCAATTGATTTGGGCATTACTTTTACTACATGATTTATATTAAACCGGTCATACCTATAGACCTGTTGCTTGCGATGGCTTGTTCTGAAGTGTCAGCTAGACAGAAGCACAGAGACAAAACAGTTCAAGTAAGAGGTCAGAAGTCATTTTCAGTAATAATTACAAACAATCCAGATACAGAACAGTATACATTTAGTAGTATTAGTTTAGAATGCTATTATTAAGAATGAACTGTAACATATGGCTAAAAATTCCTATAATGACTTTAAACTGAAACGTCACCTGTTGTATTTGTTGATGATTCAAACAGCCCTGTGGTGTCTGGATTTGGATGTGAAGTTGTCGACTCTATATGAATATAACGGCTTGTCTGATCATCTGTCTGATCAGTGTATTTCTGTTCCACGGTGCTCTGTGTGGGACTGGTCTGCGTCCAGTGAACTGGAGTAGAGGACTCAGACACAGATGTGACTTCAGAGGTTGAATTTTCAGAATCTTCTCCTCCAGCATTTGGTCGCTGTGTTGTGGCTTCTGTCAAATGACCATTATGCACAACTTAGTGTATCTGCTCATCAAACACTGATTGTATGAAAAAAAATGGTCCATCATGTTGTCTTATAGATATTTACATTAGTTTATTAGACAACCAGAGTTATTAGCAAAACATTCACAGCTTAGCATTCATTTGGTCATGTTTTTTGTTTTTTACAGATAACACTGGTCTACAGAACTTGTCTGCTTCAGAGATAAAATATGATATTTATTGTGTATTTTGATGTGCTGAATTCAAATACGACAATTAAAACAATTAACTTCAAAACAAGTTACACAAAAGTTTACGTCTATAGTACTTGTCACCTCTCCCATTTAAGTAAAGCTCTAAACTTTAGCAAAAGTAAAGTAAAACTGGTCACACTTTAATTTAAGGTCCAAATATCGCTATCAACAAACAAACATAAGTATATAAGCTTTTAAGCATAAGTACAGATAAACAGCCAAGATGCTAACATGCATGCTAATAAGCAACTAGTTAATAGAGACTGCTCCCTATACTAAAGTGTTACCATAAAATGTATAATGAAACAAAAGGCAAAAACTATTATTTATATACTTTAGTCCTAGTAAGTGTCTACTCTGCACTTTTTTGTAAACATTAAATGGAGCATCTCTTCGAAGCGAGTGGGATGAGGGGATGAATTGATGAAAATTTCTGCAGCATGCTTTAAAATTGCAACTTTGAAAAAGAAGTAATACTAATGGGGGATTTTAATGTTAATTGGGAAGATAGATCAGCCAGGAAACATCTCAAACAAATAAGCGATAACTTCCCGATAAGCCCAACAAGAATATCCCATAATACTGGAACTCAACAAACAAACCAGAAAGAATCACAGAATCATTTAACATGATCACAGTCCAAAAGATTTTGTGTTTCCACTGCTAAAGAGCAAGAATCAACCAAGATACCTAACAAGAGCAGGAGCAGGAGCGTTTCAAAAACACAATAAACAGGTTGATTTGGAGTAATTTGCTTGCAGGGAAAGAGTTACATGAGGGAAGTACTGTGCTCTCAAATAAACTGCAATATTTCATTAAGGAGTTTACTCAGAAATGTAGAAATAGAAACTCCAAGAATAGCCTTCTATGGATTAATGTTGAAATATCGAAAGTGATGAAAGAACGTGACCTTGCAAAAAAAAAAGAAAAAAAAGGCAAATAAATCAAATAAATCAAAACTATGTCATGATAAACACCATTTTACAATGCTGAGGAACGAAGTAACATCTATGTTGAGAAAGTCAAGGGCTGATTTTTTTCTGAGCATAATAAGCAAAGCAGGGGGCAATTTGAAGTTGATTTGGGATCAGTAAAAAAAACTGATGGGGCAGGAACAGGAAGAAAGAAAACCTGTTGAACTTTTATTAGATGGAAAACATATCTCTGATCCTGCAAGTGTTGCTATGGCATTTAAATTAAACAAATTAAATTTATGCATTTAACAGACACTTTTATCCAAAGCATTCAAGATATCAATTTTTACCGATCATGTGTTCCCGGGGGAATCAAACCCCCAACCATGCGCTTGATAAGGCAATGCTCTACCAATTGAGCTACAGGAACACTGTATTTAACAACTATTTTGTCGACTGTGTGTTTTTCACAGATAGACATTTTGTTCAGTATTTCTTCAGTTTTGTCGCCAGAGCCCAGCCTTGTGTTTTCCAGTGCCTCTGAAAGAAATATAGGCTGTGACGACTGGGTGAAGGAGGAGCTGGAAACAAGTGCGAATTTAACAATTTAATGAGGATGAGACAAACAAACAAGAGTACAAAAACAATGCTGGGAAGACAACAATCCAAGATGGTGGGAAGACGGTGAGTAATCCAGATGATGATGGTGAGAAGACGGTGAGTAATCCACAGGATGATGGTGAGAAGGCGGCAGGAGAGGATGGCACAGGAACTCCAGGGAATAGAGCCGAAGGTTAGTCTGATGCTGAGTGAAAGTGCGGAGAATGGATGAGGTTCCGGGGAGAGACACGGACATCCAATGCAAATGACACAGAAGCAAAAGACAGAGTACCGACATTAAACAACGTTCTCACAAACACAAGATGTGAGACAAGCCACTATATAGGGAGTGAGTAATGAGACAGCTGCTGCTGATGCCAATTAACGGAGACGCCCACAAACTAATCAGTGCAGACTTGAAACACACAGACTTCACCACAAAGTGCAAAACCCAGAGACCACAGTTTAGCAACCGTGACATAGGCCCAATCCCAATTCTATTTTATACCCCTTCCCCTCCGCCTACCCCTTCCCCTTGTCCCTTGAAACAGATTTTCAAGGGGTAGGGGAGAAAATATTCCCCTAAGTATTGAGACACCACTACCATGACTACGAGAGGATAAAATCACTGTTTTTAAGTAAACTCACTCTAAAAAGATAAACGCACAGACCAGAATACACGCAACCTCCATTTCTCTCTCTCTCTCTCTCTCTCTCTCTCTCTCGAATAGACAATATTTAAGAAATTGGTTTAGCAATTTCAAATTATTGGGGGGATTCAATGTCTACGGCAGTTATTGCCCGACATATGCTGTGGCACTATCATGCACTCTATAATGATATGACGTTAGCAGATATTAGCGATTTTTTGCAAACATTTCTTTGAGTAACATGACCGTTAATATGAACTCACAATTGAATGTAACATAAAACAAATGATTACTTTTCATTAATGCCAAAAAAGCTTACATTTATGTGTCTTTTTGTTCGCTGTAGCAGCCATGCCTCTTCGTTTGAAGTGTGATCCCGAAAAATCTTTGTTTGAAGGGCTATCTGGCCCTTCCCCTACCCCTCCAACCAAAAGAGAATTGAAACACCCCTACCCCTTCACGTGAACGCGCAAAACGGAGGGGTAGGGGAAAGGGGAAGGGCTAAGGGATAGAATTGGGATTGGGCCATAGAAGCCTTAATCAGGTCACTTAACACATCAAAAGCTAAAGATGTGTTTGGAATGGATACCACAATGCTGAAAGATCTAGGTTCCTCATTAGTTATCCCCATCACAAAAATTATAAATGAGTCTATCTCCGAGGGGGAATTTACTAATGCATGGAAGTCAGCCATTGTTTCCCCAATATTTTAATCTGGAAACAGACAAATAATTTCCAATTACAGACCCATTAGTATTTTGCCAGTAATGTCAAAGGTTTTACAAAAGTGGGTATCTCAACAGATTAGAGATCACCTGAACAACACTGTCTTTTCCCTCCTTCCATTGCAATTTGGATTAAGGAAAAAACATTGTACAGACACAGTTAATTGCTTTTTTATTGAAAACATTAAATCATTATTTGACCAGAACAGCTTTGTTGGAGCAATCTTTTTAGATCTCAGGGAAGCTTTTGACAATACTTTTGATCAGTGTATTTCTGTTCCACGGTGCTCTGTGTGGGACTGTTCTGCGTCCAGTGAACTGGAGTAGAGGACTCAGACACAGATGTGACTTCAGAAGTTGAATTTTCAGAATCTTCCCCTCCAGGATTTGGTCGCTGTGTTGTGACTTCTGTCAAATGACCATTATGCACAACTTAGTGTATCTGCTCATCAAACACTGATTGTATGAAAAAAAATGGTCCATCATGTTGTCTTATAGATATTTACATTAGTTTATTAGACAACCAGAGTTATTAGCAAAACATTCACAGCTTAGCATTCATTTGGTCATGTTTTTTATTTTTATTTTTATTTTTTTTACAGATAACACTGGTCTACAGAACTTGTCTGCTTCAGAGATAAAATATTATATTTTTTGTGTATTCTAATGTGCTGAATTCAAATATGACAATTAAAACAATTTACTTCAAAACAAGTTACACAAAACTTTATGTCTATAGTACTTGTCACCTCTCCCATTTAAGTAAAACTTAAAAAAATCAGCAAAAGCATTATATAATTAAAACTGGTCACACTTTAATTTAAGGTCCAAATATCACTGTCAACAAACCATTAGTTACAACTTTTGCCTTAATAAACTCTTAATTTGCTGCTTATTAATAGTTAGTAAAGTAGCTGTTAAGTTTAGGTTTTGGGTATGTAAGTATATAAGCTTTATAATAAACAGCCAAGATGCTAACATGCATGCTAATAAGCAACTAGTTAATAGAAACTGCTCCCTATACTAAAGTGTTACCATAAAATGTATAATGAAACAAAAGGCAAAAACTATTATTTATATACTTTAGTCCTATTAAGTGTCTACTCTGCACTTTTTTGTAAACATTAAATGGAGCATCTTTTCGAAGCGAGTGGGATGAGGGGATGAATTGATGAAAATTTCTGCAGCATGCTTTTAAATTGCAACTTTGAAAAAGAAGTAATACTAATGGGGGATTTTAATGTTAATTGGGAAGATAGATCAGCCAGGAAACATCTCAAACAAATAAGCGATAACTTCCCGATAAGCCCAACAAGAATATCCCATAATACTGGAACTCAACAAACAAACCAGAAAGAATCACAGAATCATTTAACATGATCACAGTCCAAAAGATTTTGTGTTTCCACTGCTAAAGAGCAAGAATCAACCAAGATACCTAACAAAGAGCAGGACCGTTTCAAAAACACAATAAACAGGTTGATTTGGAGTAATTTGCTTGCAGGGAAGAGTTACATGAGGGAAGTACTGTGCTCTCAAATAAACTGCAATATTTCATTAAGGAGTTTACTCAGAAATGTAGAAATAGAAACTCCAAGAATAGCCTTCTATGGATTAATGTTGAAATATTGAAAGTGATGAAAGAACGTGACCTTGCAAAAAAAAAAGAAAAAAAAGGCAAATAAATCAAAACTATGTCATGATAAACACCATTTTACAATGCTGAGGAACGAAGTAACATCTATGTTGAGAAAGTCAAGGGCTGACTTTTTTCTGAGCATAATAAGCAAAGCAGGGGGCAATTTGAAGTTGATTTGGGATCAGTAAAAAAAAAACTGATGGGGCAGGAACACAAAGAAAGAAAACCTGTTGAACTTTTATTAGATGGAAAACATATCTCTGATCCTGCAAGTGTTGCTATGGCATTTAAATTAAACAAATTAAATTTATGCATTTAACAGACACTTTTAATCCAAAGCAACTTACTGTGCATTCAGGATATCAATTTTTACCGATCATGTGTTCCCGGGGGAATCAAACCCCCAACCATGCGCTTGATAAGGCAATGCTCTACCAATTGAGCTACAGGAACACTGTATTTAACAACTATTTTGTCGACTGTGTGTTTTTCACAGATAGACATTTTGTTCAGTATTTCTTCAGTTTTGTCGCCAGAGCCCAGCCTTGTGTTTTCCAGTGCCTCTGAAAGAAATATAGGCTGTGACGACTGGGTGAAGGAGGAGCTGGAAACAAGTGCGAGTTTAACAATTTAATGAGGATGAGACAAACAAACAAGAGTACAAAAACAATGCTGGGAAGACAACAATCCAAGATGGTGGGAAGACGGTGAGTAATCCAGATGATGATGGTGAGAAGGCGGTGAGTAATCCACAGGATGATGGTGAGAAGGCAGCAGGAGAGGATGGCACAGGAACTCCAGGGAATAGAGCCGAAGGTAAGTCTGATGCTGAGTGAAAGTGCGGAGAGTGGATGAGGTTCCGGGGAGAGACACGGACATCCAACGCAAATGACACAGAAGCAAAAGACAGAGTACCGACATTAAACAACGTTCTCACAAACACAAGACGTGAGACAAGCCACTATATAGGGAGTGAGTAATGAGACAGCTGCTGCTGATGCCAATTAACGGAGACGCCCACAAACTAATCAGTGCAGACGTGAAACACACAGACTTCACCACAAAGTGGTCATGAGATCATGGTTTACCAACCGTGACATAGGCCCAATCCCAATTCTATTTTATACCCCTTCCCCTCCACCTACCCCTTCCCCTTGTCCCTTAAAACAGATTGTCAAGGGGTAGGGGAGAAAATATTCCCCTAAGTATTGAGACACCACTACCATGACGTCACACGTCATCATTTGTCGTCTAGCTCTTACAATACACACACATATACTGGTGTGCAGTATAGCCTTTAATTATCATTCTGTATTAATGAGCTGCTTACTGACACACACACATATCAGAAATCGTGCAGCTCACACATCCAGGAGAAAATAAACTTGTCAACGCTGCCCCACGACTTTTATTAAATACAGTTTAAATACTGAATCGCTACATTATATTTTCCAGCATCGCTCTTTTTAGCACTCTAAAAAGATAAATGCACAGACCCGAATACACGCATCCTCCATTTCTCTCTCTCTCTCTCTCTCTCTCTCTCCCTCTCTCTCTCTCTCGAATAGACAATATTTAAGAGATTGGTTTAGCAATTTCAAATTATTTCGGGGATTAGCCCCCTTCAATGTCTACGGCAGTTATTGCCCGACATATGCTGTGGCACTATCATGCACTCTATAATGATATGATAGTTATATAGTACGTTAGCAAATATTAGTGATTTTTTGCAAACATTTCTTTGAGTAACATGACCGTTAATATGAACTCACAATTGAATGTAACATAAAACAAATTATTACTTTTCATAAATGCCAAAAATGTCAGAGCCGGGACTAGAACTCAGGTCTCCGGCGTGAGAGTCAGACTCACAGTCCTTGAGCCACTTGAGAATGGTGAACCCAACAGTAAGACGCACTTTGGAGAAGTTGAGATGCAGAGAAAAATCTTTAATAAAAGTTCAAGCAACAAAAAATCCACAGTTGGAGCAAAAAAACCAGCAAAAGAATTTCTCAAAAACAAAAACTGTCCAAAAGGGAATTCCACAAGAAATAATTCAAAAATTCAAAAAGATCTTGAAGCAAATACTCCACAAGAGAAGGTCCACAAAAATACTAGAGAAGGAATAATCCACAGGCAAGAGAAAAACTAAAAAACAACCCAGATACAGAAAACACTTACTCAGGCAACTGGCTTCAGAACAACTAAACACCAAGCAAAGAAGCTATGAGACAAAGTTACTTAAATACACACAGCTGAACAAGACACAGGTGACTCTAATAACACTTATTTACAAGCAGAGTAAGCTGGTCATGAGAGCATCATGAGGACCCCTAGAGGTCAAAACAGAACATAACAAGCAAAACACTGACAGGACACCCCCCCCCCTCTAGGAAAGGCTCCTGACGTTCCTCCCAGGACGATCAGGTTTATGAGCATGAAAGTCCCGAATCAACTTGGGGTCCAAGATGTCTCTGGCAGGAACCCATGAGCGCTCCTCCGACCATAGCCTTCCCAGTCCACAAGATACTGAAGTGATCTTCGCACCCAACGGGGATCCAGTATACGGTGGACTGTGTAAGCTGGTTGGCCTCCAATGATACGGGGAGGAGGGGGAGGTTTACCTGCCGGAGCAAAAGGTGAAGACAAAACCGGTTTTAGAAGGGAAACATGAAATGTGGGATTAATCTTTAAGGATTTAGGTAAGTATAATCGGTAGGTAACAGGGTTAACTTTCCTTGCAATCTTGAAAGCTCCAATGAATCGCTGCGAGAGTTTGCGGGACTCTACTCGTAAGGGAAGGTTCTATGTGGAGAGCCACACTCTTTGTCCAGGACGCAGAGTGGGGGCAGGTCTGCGCCTACGGTTAGCCTGTCGCTGGTACTGCTGAGAGACTCTAAGAAGCTTGTGCCGAGCCTTCTTCCAGGTCAAATGACAACGTCGGATGAACTGTTGAGCGGAGGGAACTCCAACTTCAACTTCTTGGTCCGGGAACAGTGGAGGGGCATAACCAAACTGACATTCAAAGGGAGACATACCTGTGGCCGAGGAGCGTAGAGTGTTGTGGGCGTACTATGCCCACATAATGAAGGATGACCAAGAAGATGGGTTGTTGGTAGCCATGCACCTCAGAGTAGTTTCCAGATCCTGGTTCAACCTCTCAGTTTGGCCATTGGACTCAGGATGGAATCCAGAAGGTAAGCTCACACTTGCCCCCAAAAGTTGACAGAATGCCCGCCAGAACCGAGAGCAGAACTGAGGGCCTCGATCAGAAACAATGTCCTGTGGGATGCCAAAAACTCGGAAAACATGGTTAATGATCAACTCTGCAGTCTCTTTAGCAGTGGGCAATTTGGGCAAAGGAATGAATCTGCCAGCCTTAGAAAATCTGTCAACAACAACCATAATGACGGCGTTACCTTGGGACGGCGGGAGTCCAGTAATGAAATCCATGAAGAGGTGAGACCAAGGTCTTTGAGGTATAGGGTCTGGTTCCCGGGCCTGGGCTTGTCTTAATGTATTTTCAAGTTCCCATCTTACAGGGGCCACTATCTTGGAGCTTAGGATAATGGGTGTGATAGGATCTTCTTGGTTACTGCTTGCGTATACTCGAGACAGGGCATCAGGTTTAAGATTTTTCGAACCGGGGCGGTAGGACAGGATGAACTGAAAACGGTTGAAAAATAGACCAGCGTGCCTGACGAGGGTTGAGTCGCTTGGCCTGCTGAATGTACTCTAGATTTTTGTGGTCGGTGAGTACTTGAAATGGGTGTTTGGCCCCCTCAAGCCAATGTCGCCACTCTTCAAGTGCCAGTTTAACAGCCAGTAACTCACGGTCTCCCACATGGTAATTCCTTTCTGTAGGTGTAAGACGGTGTGAAAGGAATGCACAGGGATGAAGTCGGTTATCCTCCCCCCTCTGGGAAAGCACTGCTCCAACACCCACATCCGAAGCATCCACCTCTACCACAAAGTGTTTGTCTGGGCCCGGGAGATTAAGAATGGGTGCTGACGTAAAGCGGAGTTTGAGTTCATTGAAGGCGGACTCTGCTTCAGGGCTCCAACATAACCCGGCATTATTCTGTTTAGTGAGAGCTGATAGGGGAGCCACCACAGAGCTGAAGTTCAAAATGAATTTGCGGTAAAAGTTGTCGAAGCCAAGGAATCGTTGCACCTCTTTCACTGACACAGGAGTGGGCCAATCCGTGACTGCTTGAACTTTCTGGGTATCCATTTGAATATGGCCAGGCTTAATGATGAATCCCAGGAACTGTACTCGGGTCACATGGAATTCACACTTTTCAGGTTTCACAAAAAGGTGATTATTAAGGAGGCATTGGAGAACTTTCCTGACATGTCCCATGTGTTCATTGAGGGAACTTGAAAAAATTAGAATATCGTCCAAGTAGACGAATACAAACTGATTGAGCATGTCTCGAAGGACATCATTAATCAGAGCCTGGAAAACTGCAGGAGCATTGGTGAGGCCAAAGGGCATAACTAGGTACTCATAGAGCCCAGTGGGCATGTTAAATGCGGTCTTTCACTCATCCCCTTGTCTAATGCGTACAAGATGGTAAGCGTTGCGCAAGTCAAGTTTGGTAAATATGGAAGCTCCCTGCAGTAACTCAAAGGCTGTAGCCATAAGAGGCAATGGATAATGATTACGGATGGTGATTTTGTTGAGGCCTCTGTAATCTATGCAGGGCCGAAGACCCCCATCCTTTTTTCCCACAAAGAAAAAACCAGCTCCAGCCGGAGATGTGGATCGACGAATAATCCCTGCTGTGAGGGCCTCCTCAATGTAGTTGTCCATGGCAGCACACTCGGGAGAAGACAAGGAAAAGATGCGGCCTCTGGGGGGACAGGTACCTGGAAGCAGGTCAATGGCGCAGTCATAGGGACGGTGTGGTGGTAAAGAGGTGGCTTTCTTTTTATTGAAGACTGCCTTGAGGTCATGGTACTGGGAGGGTACTTGAGAAAGGTCTAGGGGATCTTGAGACTCGAGAATAGGGTCAGGGGAACTCTGGACAAAACAGGTAACATGACAAGTGGGACCCCAACTGAGGACAGTGCCAGTGGACCAGTCAAGATGAGGGTTATGGTGAAGAAGCCAGGGGTGACCAAGGATAACCGGGAATTCTGGAGACTGTATCAGATGAAAACACAACTCCTCCTGGTGTTGGCGAACAGAGAGGCGAAGGAGAGAGGTAAGAAGTGTTACTTTGCCTGGACCCAGAGGCCTTCCATCCAGAGCAGTAACTGTCAGAGGGGTAGCGAGTGATTCAGAGGGGATCTGGAGACTCCTAGCAAGAGAGAGGTCCATAAAGTTCCCGGCTGCACCTGAGTCCACCAAGGCTTTGAGTTGATGCTTATGATCTCCCCAAGTGAGTGTGATGGGGAGATGTGAGTAATTCCCGTTACAGTCCTTCCTTGCCTGTACGGGACCGAGCGTTTCCCGAGAGCTCTGGGCAGGCAGAACGGAAATGTCCAGGCATTCCACAGTATAGGCAACACCGCTCCCTTATGCGGCGATCACGTTCTGATGGGGAGATCCGAGTACCCCCCAACTGCATAGGTTCGGGAAATCCTTGGAATGGAGGTAACTTCTCTGTGGGAAGGGAAGTGACAGGGGGTGTAAGAACAGACCGTCAACTCAAATTCCTCTCCCTCAGACGATTATCCAGTCGCACTGCCAGGTCAATGAGGCTCTCAAGATTGTGGGTAGGCTCTCGTGTAGCAAGTTCATCTTGAAGGGTCTCAGAAAGACCGTTCTGGAAGCATACCATGAGGGATTCATTGTTCCAGCCACTCCCTGCTGCAATGGTACGAAAGTGGATGGCATATTCTGCAGCACTGCGGGTACCTTGTTGGAGAGACAACAAACGTTTAGATGCTTCTCGGCCACTGATGGGATGATCAAAAACTGGTTTGAATTCCTCTTCAAATTCAGAATAACTTGAACAGAAAGGTCTCTGGGCAATCCAAACAGCTGTTGCCCAGGAGAGGGCCTTGCCAGAAAGGAGTGTGATGACATATGCAATCTTGGCCCTATCTGAAGGGAAGGATGAGGGCTCTAGCTCAAATGTGAGGGAACACTGAGTGAGGAATCCACAGCAGGTACTGGGATCTCCAGAGAACCGTTGTGGTGGAGGTAGGTGGGGTTCTACAAGGGGAGCTGAGGTTTGAGGACCCGGAAGTGGAACAGAATCTGCAGTTGAGGCCATGACTCGAGTAGGGGCAGACGATCGAAGATCTGACGGACAGAGGTCATGACATCAGACAATAATTGTGAATGCTTACATCAAGGCCTCCTGCTGGACTAGCACTGCTTCATGACGTTGGACTGAGGGCTCATGCTGAGCCACAGTAGTGAGTAGCTCTTGTGTGCTGGGCATCGCTGGGTTCATGTTGGCTTGGTGTTTCTGTCAGAGCCGGGGCTAGAACTCAGGTCTCCGGCGTGAGAGTCAGACTCACAGTCCTTGAGCCACTTGAGAACGGTGAACCCAATAGTAAGACGCACTTTGGAGAAGTTGAGATGCAGAGAAAAATATTTAATAAAAGTTCAAGCAACAAAAAATCCACAGTTGGAGCAAAAAAACCAGCAAAAGAATTTCTCAAAAACAAAAACTGTCCAAAAGGGAATTCCACAAGAAATAATTCAAAAATTCAAAAAGATCTTGAAGCAAATACTCCACAAGAGAAGGTCCACAAAAATACTAGAAAAGGAATAATCCACAGGCAAGAGAAAAACTAAAAAAAACAACCCAGATACAGAGAACACTTACTCAGGCAACTGGCTTCAGAACAACTAAACACCAAGCAAAGAAGCTATGAGACAAGGTTACTTAAATACACACAGCTGAACGAGACACAGGTGACTCTAATAACACTTATTACAAGCAGAGTAAGCTGGTCATGAGAGCATCATGAGGACCCCTAGAGGTCAAAACAGAACATAACAAGCAACACACTGACAAAAAAAGCTTTTGTTCGCTGTAGCAGCCATGTTGCCAAGACAATTCATGCCCCTTCGTTTGAAGTGTGGTCCCGAAAAATCTTTGTTTGAAGGGCTATCTGGCTCTTCCCCTACCCCTCCAACCAAAAAAGAATTGAGCCACCCCTACCCCTTCACGTGAACGGGCAAAACGGAGGGGTAGGGGAAAGGGGAAGGGCTAAGTGGTAGAATTGGGATTAGGCCATAGAAGCCTTAATCAGATCACTTAACACATCAAAAGCTAAACATCTGTTTGTAATGGATACCACAATGCTGAAAGATCTAGGTTCATCATTAGTTATCCCCATCACAAAAATTATAAATCAGTCTATCTCCGAGGGGGAATTTACTAATGCATGGAAGTCAGCCATTGTTTCCACAATATTTAAATCTGGAGACAGACAAATCATTTAAAATTACAGACCCATTAGTATTTTGCCAGTAATGTCAAAGGTTTTACAAAAGTGGGTATCTCAACAGATTCGAGATCACCTGAACAACACTGTATTTTCCCTCCATCCTTTAAAATTTGGATTTAGGCAAAACCATTCTACCGACACAGCGAATTGCTTTTTCATTGAAAACATTAAATCATTATTTGATAAGAACAGCGTTGTTGGAGCCATCTTTTTAGATCTCAGGAAAGCTTTTGACACTGTTAATCATAAAATTTTACTCTCCAAACTTTCTCATTTCAACTTCTCAGATATGCTCTTAAGTGGGTTACATCTTATCTTTACCACCTATCACAAACCGTAGGTATTGGCAGCTGTCAGTCTGAACCCATTAATTTGTCCTCAGGTGTGCCCCAAGGGTCAATCCTGGGCCCTCTTCTGTTCTGCATGTTTATTATTGTCACGCTGTCAGTCTCTGTTTTCCTGAGTGTTCCCTAGTGAGCTCACTTCTCCTTAGGCACTTCATCATAGGCACTTTAATTCCTCTAGTCTGGTCATGTCTTCACAGTAATTGCACTCCAATTAAATCGCACAGGTGCTGACAATCCTTTGTCATTAGTCTCCCTATATAGAGCTGTCCTTCTCTGTTGTCTGTATGGAGTCCTTACCCTATGTGTTGATATGTTCTCGTCTTCCGAGACTTCCCCTTACCTTCTCGTTCCTCCGAGTTTCCCGTTATATCCGGTTCCCTCTTTTGGTTTGTTTGTCTCTCAAGACTGTTTATTTTGTATTTCCCTTTGTTTAATAAATCATACTTTGCAATTGGATCCTACCCTTTCCTTGTGTTTTCCCTAAACCCAACCGTCACAATTATGATGTACCACGTGTGTGCCCAGAAGTAAATATTCAAATGTATGCAGACAACACAGTTCTATACATACATGGGCCATCAAAAACAACAGTGGCAACTAAACTTACAAACGCTATGGTAAAGATCAGTGAATGGCTAAACCAGTGTAGCCTTCAGTTAAATGTTTCCAAGACAGTCGATATGTTTTTTATTAAAACTACCAACTCTACAGCAAATCCAGACATTGTAATATCTGGAGAAAAACTTCAAATAGTCACAGAATTTAAATATCTCTGTATTCTCATAGACTCCAAACTCAACTTTAATTCTCACATCACCAAAACTGTTAAGAAAGTAAAATTGAATCTATCCAATTTTCGAGTCATTTTTGCATATGACTTACTGCCTCACCAGCTGGTCTCAGGCCAACCACACAACTTTGAAACCTATACAGTCCTTATACAAGCAAACGCTTAAAGTTCTGGACAAGAAACCACCTCATTTTCATCCCTGCAATATTCTGTCAAAACATAATTTATTAAATTGGGAAAATCTTATTAAGTTCACAAATATCAAATGTGCAGCAAATGTGATGTTTATTTTATTTTGCCATGTGATAATCAATTTTGTTTTACTTATTACCTATTTCCAGGGTGCCTGCTGTACATCTGGCCTAGGACTACAGATGAATACTAGCCTTCTAAATAATTCTGGCATGTTGTACAATTGAGCTGTTATGTTAATATATACTGTCCTTGTAAATAAATAAATAAACAAAAAAATATATATGTTTCTTTTTTTCTATATTATGTTTATGTCATTTGCCATTCCCAAGTCAGGGTATATATATATATATATATATATATATATATATATATATATATATATATATATATATATATATATATATATATATATATATATATATATATATATATACTGACCCAATAGTATATCTTACAAAAAATAGAGCCAATCAAAAAAAAAAAAAAAAAATCCCATTTTAATTCCCAGTGACTCAAAATTAGTAAAGTTTAACTACATTTATTTCAGAAGCGTACTGGCTGTAGACCCATGTTAAAACTTTTTCTTTCATACAAAAGTGCCTTCCAAATGCATGCATTTAAAATGTTATTAATTGCTAAATCATACCTGTAGATGCTGAGCCACCATCTGTTTTGTTTGAACTCTCAGGGTCGAGCAGAGCTATGCAGTTCTTCTCTGACGTATCTGATAAAAATGCAATTTTGTTAACCAAAAAAAAAAAGATAAATCATTTGTTGACTAAAACTTACAGCATGTTGCACAAATCAAACCTTTAGCATCAAAACAGTAAGCATCAAATTTTTTTCTATCTGGAGTTTTCTTGATGATGCCAGTTTGGTTGCCAGCACAGAGTTTATTTGGCTTCTGACGGACTATCACCACCTCATCAGTGCCGTTTATCCATCCATACCTGCAGACAAAACATATATTTTTTTTAATAATGAGCCTGTATGTTTAATTGTCATTTGGTTATGTTCAGCTGAATGTGAGAACCTGCATGTCTGTAGTCCTTTACTGTAGGCTTTTTCCACCTGCTCCAGATTGGCTAATGAAGATGATAAATGCTCACACAATCTCCCAGCCTTCTCAAATGTCAGACTATAGCGATCTCTCCCCTCCACGAGAAACACTCCAACAAAGCTGCAGGTCCGTGAGCGCACTACAACAGGTCAAACAGGACATTAATGATAGTAATTAATGGATTTTATTCATATAGTGCCACTCTAGATGCAAGATTGTTTGTAATACATAGCAGAAGGATGGAGACAAAGGAAAAAGTTATAGAAACTATAGGTTTATATGAAGATTTTCGCTTAAATCTCGAAGAGGGAAAGAAGCTAACATCACATAAAGATCATAAGCTTTGGGACAATTAAAAACTTCATGTTTAACTGGCAAACTTAATTTTAATGAAAGTATTAAAATAAACAAATAACCAGGAACACATGGTGCTTGAGAACAGAAACATGAGCAAACAGAAAGACTACAAACTGAAATAGCACATGGGACAAGAAGTAATACAAAAGTCCTAAGAAAACAAAAGGAATATGTGACATTACATAAATATTTTTTTTTCTAGACCTGATTGTGTTTATAGGATGCAGTCTAACATGCTTCTTTAATAAAAAAAAAATAAAAAAATAAAAAAATAAATATTTTTTTCAGCATAATTTATGTTTATTCCACAGGCTCACTGATCATGTCCTGCTTTTGTAAAGCCCTGCCCTCAGAAATAAGTGATGGGCTCTGATTGGCTAGTTAGCCCTATGTGTTGTGATTGGCTAAACCACCTCTAGTGTTTCTAAACGTCCCGCCCCCTCTCCTCAGCAGCATGTGCTCCAGTTGTGTTGTAAACAGTATCGTTAATATCTCTTATCAGTTTGAGCCTGCTTGAGAGGCAGAGAATATTACTGAAGAGGACCCTCCAGAACCTGTGCAAGCAAGGCTTTAATGGTATTGGTAGGCCTATGTTTTTAGTTTGTTGTTGTCTCAGACTTTTAGATACAATGTTATTTGTAAATGCTACTGTTTATTTCAGCTTTTAATATACAGTCATCCTTATTAAAGCTTCAGTACAGTATGGCAGCTGCACACACATTAATTCTTCTCATAGCTATGTGAAAATAAGTGTATAATTGTAACAGGTGATCACTGGATCTGAGCTGATAGAGAGAGAGAGAGAGAGAGAGAGAGAGAGAGAGAGAGAGAGAGAGAGAGAGATGCAGAACAAGGCGATGTGAGGAACAGGATTGAGAACTGCTGCTTTAGAACACTGGTTTCGAAACTTGTGAAACCATTAGAATCGTTAGAAGACAGAATCGCGATTCATATCTGAACAGATTTTTACGTGCACCTCTAGTTTTCTCTTCCTCTTCTCTAAAGCAGTGCAGCATGGTCTCGCCTCCTTTTGCTGCCTTTTCCAGAGGGCGGGGTTTATCTGGGTTTGTGATGTCACGAATCAGGGAAGTAACTCATTGTAGTCCCTACCTGTCATTTGTGTAGGCATTAAACTACCATAGGATATCTCAGTTTGCATTAAACTTAGTCTCATAACTTTGCAGATATTGTTTATGCTCAAACAGCAACATTACACACTAACTAATGTTAAAAAAAGTGAAATCGCAATCAACCACCCCTTTAACACAAAAATCACAAACAAATAAGGTGATGATCAACATTTTTTTTTTTTTTTTTTCAAAATACAATGCATGCTTTGTTATTTGTGAAATTGTTTGTTCAGGCGACTTAGGATTTATAACTCATTAATATAATTTAGTTGTTGTTGTTGTTCAAATGTGTAGAGTATTCTTTTTTAGATTACACAAAATAATAAAATGACTTCAAGCTACTTTTTACTTTTGTTAGTAGAACACTTTGTCCTTCCTTGCAACACTTTTGGTGGGTCCTAACCACGGCATACCCGGTCATCTAGCCATCACTATTTGGCCCTTGTCAGACATTTGTTTTCCTTCTTCCAAGGGCTGTACGTTGAATTGCTGCCTATATCCCACCGCTTGACAGATTCTATTCTAGTGATATGATCAATGCTATTCACTTTACCTGTCAGAGGAATTTAAAACCATTTAACTTTCCAAGAGTTGGAAATCTGAGACTGGAAATGTAACAACTCTCTTATTCACCAATCTACTTCTTTTCACTTTTTATAGTTTTATTTATTTATTTTTTTTAATCACTCTTCGTGCTTTACCTGACATGTGCTCAGGAGACTTGGGCAGACCCAATGCATGGCAATGGCAATGCATGGCAATGAGATGTCAATTCTCGTTCTCTTTTTTTAGTGATCTTTGTTTGCAGTCATAACCTAGAGGTTCCCATTCATAGCGGAACTGTGTTGACACTATGGGGAACCAACGCCCACTCACCACACTAAGGGAGTGCCTTCCTCTCTAGACTCTAGATATATAGATCATAGTGGGCATAGAATATCCTGACTCCACAGTTCAACCAGCTAGAGTCAAAATGCATCAACCTCTTGGGAGCAATATCCTCCAGTTCAGAATAAACAGTCCCTAAGACAGTATCATTCCAGTAGTAAAGGGAAAATACCCAAAATTCTACACGCTATAGCCAGGGAAGTCTTTTTTATTTATTTTTTATTTTACTGACTCAAGAGATAGTAACAGAAGTCCACCCTTACAAAAATCAACCATGGTTTTATTGTAGTATAAGTGTAGTAACCATGGTTGATTTGCATATTGATTATTGGTTTGCATATTGATTAATCATAGTAACCATGGTATTTGTAGTAAAACTGTGGTTATACAAATGGTAGTGTAGCAAAACCATTTGTGGTTACCATATTGTGTTTATGTTTTTTTTTTTTGGAAAATCATGGTTAATTTTAATTTAAAAATATTTACTTATTCAGAAGGTAACTTTTTGGTTTATATATATATATATATATATATATATATATATATATATATATATATATATATATATATATATATATAATGTGTCATTCATTTTCCATTAATAATTCAATTTGACGAGAATGAACTTCAACCACTGTCTACCTCTCTCTCTGCCAGGATTGATGACTCACTGAGAGACTGTCTGCAGATTCATCAGTCAATATAGTTTGGTCATAATTCCCTATGTTTCACAATTCTACTATGTTTGATCATAGTGTATGGTTTTTCTGTTTTCCATGCATTTTGTTGTATTAATAATTAAAAATAAAGTATGTTTATATGAGAAATAATAAACCAGTGTAGTTAAAACACCCCACATATTTGTTATTTTATTATGTACAAAATCCACAATACAACACAAAATACAAACACTCAAAGTGAGTTCTGAGCAGATATATTGTATTATTCTAAAACTGTGTGTAGTTTTCACTCTGAAATAGATGTTCTAAAAAAACTAAAGCCCTGCATGGAGTTTTACTTGGCAATGACGACAGGCAATTCCTGAGCCATTCTGAAACTGTTTAAACTTTTGACTTTCATTGGTTTTCTTTTGAAATGCTGAAATTTACAACTCCCTAGTAGCATGTCTCTCCAACCAACAGAGTTTCCTACCATTCCCTCAAAACAAACAAACACAAGTACACATTTCACTTTGACATCTTTCATGCTGAGTTTTCACACAAAACTGAATGTCTTTTTCACGCTGAGCATTGAGCACTCAGGCGTTTTTTTCTCAGCGCTGAGCGATAAAAAAAAATTCAACTTTGGGTAAAACCAAAGCCTACTTGCTGCATCTGAAAGCTCTAAAATGCTGCCCCCTAAGAATGTATTCCAAGGTAGGAAGGCATCAAGGCATGTCCTGAGTGGTAATATTATTAGAAAACACTGAATTAGCTTCCACTGTTATGCTGATGATACTCAGCAATATATTTCAATGAGACCAGATGAAACTTCTCAATTATCTAAGCTAACAGAGTGTGTTAAAAATGTAAAAGATTGGATGACCAATAATTTTCTACTTTTAAATTCAGATAAGACAGAGATATTACTTATTTGAACAAAAAACACTACACAGAATCTTGTAGATTACAATTTGCAACTAGACGGATGTACTGTTACTTCCTCTACAGTCAGAAATCTGGGTGTTATATTAGACAGCAATTTGTCTTTTGAAAATCATGTTTCCCATGTTACAAAAACTGCATTCTTCCATCTTAGAAACATTGCCAAGCTACGAAACATGTTACCTGTTTCTGATGCAGAAAAGCTAGTTCATGCATTCATGACCTCTAGACTGGACTATTGTAATGCACTTCTAGGTGGTTCTCCTGCTTCGTCAATAAACAAGCTACAGGTAGTCCAAAATGCAGCAGCTAGAGTCCTTACGAGGTCAAGAAAATATTATCATATTACCCCAATTTTACAGTCTCTGCACTGGCTACCTATTAAGTTCCGTATCAGTTACAAATTATCATTACTTACCTATAAGGCCCTAAATGGTTTAGCTCCAGCGTACCTAACTAGCCTTCTACCACGCTACAACCCATCACGCACCCTAAGGTCACAAAACGCTGGACTTTTGGTAGTTCCTAGGATAGCGAAGTCCTCTAAAGGAGGTAGAGCTTTCTCACATTTGGCTCCCAAACTCTGGAATAGCCTTCCTGATAATGTTCGGGGTTCAGACACACTCTCTCTGTTTAAATCTAGATTAAAAACACATCTCTTTCACCAAGCATTTGAATAATGTATCTCTTAATTTTGTACTGCAGTTATATCTCATCAAATGCACATTATTATTCATTAGCTTGGGTTAAACTAATTTTACTTTGTTGGATCAGCATATAATCATTTCTGTTAATAGTGTTCATCGTCTGTTTGATTACATATTAGTTATTAATTATTAGTTATATTAGTGTTCCTGTAGCTCAATTGGCCGCGCATTGCTCTGTTAAAATAAAAAAATTCCATACATTTCTGCCATATGCACATTAACTGACAGTCACTATTGATAAACTAATACCAAATATTGTAGAAACATCATTTTCTGTAAAGTTGCTTTGCAACGATTTATATTGTAAAAAGCAATATACAAATAAACTTGAATTTAATTGTATTTAATTTAATTAAATATCTGAATCGAAAGTTAGCTTTACTTCCTGTCTCATGAGATACCTTAATCTAATTGATTTTTGAAGGCAGCATAGATATACTTCACTGCCTTTGATATACCACAGTCATGTGCATTCCATTCCATGATGGTTGAACTAAAAATAAAGATGGAATCTGAAAGTTGCATTTGGTGGTCAGTTTGTGTGTAAATGTATATTTCTGACAAACTTTTTGCACTTTTGATGTAATTTCCTGAGAGAAATCAGTTTTATAGTGATTAAATAGTTATCACTGAAAATCATTCTATTTTTGTCACTTTAATTGGGTCGCTTCAATCTGTGGACATTCAAGATTTTAAAGTAAATATTGTCGGCAACTTAAAGACATGGTTTACAGATCACAATGCAAGCAGGAGAAGTCTGATATTATGGTCGTCACAGATGTGGATGAGAACATCCCACATCAACACTGTTCATGTATCGCAGAGTACGATTAAATTAATGTACACTTAACTAGTTTAATATGGAGAGGCACTGAAATGTAGACATTTGTTTATGTATTTTTGACATACACTGTAAATGATGTGAGAACAGTTCACTATTTAGGTATGTAATGGTATTGACTCACTAACTTTAACGTTAGCTACAGAAGATTTAGCCAGAGATACCTTGCTGAAATGCAAGATTACATTAACGTTCTGCTTGAGCAGATGAAATTTGTAACTTAATGAGAGTATGATAACCAGGAAAATGAATGTTTTCCTCTTCATTGGGATTAGGGTTGAATGCTTAGGGGCATCTTGCTCTTTTTTGTTTGGGTTTAGGAAATGTAATAAAATACATTCTATTGCCCATCCTCTCAGGATACCTGAAATCAGTGTAAGAAATATCCCAGGTACATTGTTTTTACATTTTTACAGCATAAACGTCATTAAACCGATGTGAGCTTCGGATCTTCCAGTGTTTCTCTATGGCGCTGAAACCGCTCCCCGTGCAGCTGATACTCGACGGCCATTGCCTCATCTGTGTTTGAGGGTAGGAGCTTAATCCCTCAATTCTGCTGGAAATCTGCAACACTTGCTTGACTTGGCAACACTGCCCTGCATGTCATGACTGAACTTTGAGTATTTATGTCTTTACCACATGGAATTGCAGGACTACCATAGCATTGTTATGAAACATAAAGCTTGGAGAAACATTTAATTCATGATGCATCTGCCATGTTACTTATGTCAAGCCGCGGTCACACTACACTTTTCATTCCATTGACTTCCATTCATACACATGAAAATGCATCAGGCTGGAAATGAAAGCCCATGGAAAAAGTTTTCGCATTTTGCTGTGTTCCAAAGTTCAAACTTGGTGAATTCTAGCCTGTGAATTAGCATTACGTGACACTGTGTGACCAACAGTAGATCGATACATAACAGCTTGACCTCCAATCTGAATTAAAATGTGAATCGGAAATCTGAATCATGTCCCGACCGCTGCAGCATCCAAATGAATTTGGCACACTCAAAGTGTAGTGTGACCACAGCTTCATTGCAACCGCATCTCTACTGAAAAGATGCTCACAGCTGGGCGTTTTCTGCAGAGCACATGGCATTTTCAGCTGGCTAAAAACACTTTGGTGGATGCGACTGAGTTTCACTTTGTTTTTCATTAAGGTATTCATTAGTATTGCTTTCAGCAGTAGTGCAATCATAGAGAACCCTTAGAAGGGATTTAAGATGTGAAGAAGAGATAATACAAATAATACACCACAGAATTTATCACACTTATCCAATCAAATGTGTCATGGCGGTCAAAGCTTTCAAGAACTACAGGTGACAAACTTCAGAACTAAATGTTACCACAGTAACTGCTTAAGGAAACAGTGAGTGCATTTTTGGAGGAGTTTTCATTTCTTGCTTGCATGACAACACATAGAGAACAATCTGATCCACCATTAGTCATTCCCCATCTTTATTTCTTTTCACACAGCTTAATCTCTTCTGGCTCTTTAGCGGCATTCAGCATATCTGTATTTCTTCAGAGCAGCTGTTGAGCAGCTGTTTATCTGTACTCAGGGCATACTGACGCTCCTCAATTCATACTCTGTGAAATTCAGTCAATATAGACAGATGTATAATGTTCCTGTGATGGCTTTTCTTACCTGTGGTATCATCTGATCCCGAGGAGACCAGTAATCCAGAGGCGAGTCCCAACAGCATAATCCACATCTCGATGGCTGGTGAGGAAACCTGTGTGAATCCAGAGGGTGTACAGTAGAGCTTAGAGTTTGCTGTCAGTTTGGAGTTTTGTAAGGTGAGATTTCAGTGTCAGAGCTAATAAAGATCAGAGGAAAGGGAGGTGCATGCTTCAACACACCCCTCTATATTTCCCCATCCACTCGCCTTCACACTCTCTCTCTCTCAGGCCTCTGTGAGCCTGACACTTTTAGTGTGTTTGTTTGGTAAGTGACCATGATTATCTGTAAATCGCTGATTGACGTAATTCTTGAATTTTCCTTCACCTCTAAATCACCCTACTACTGATTCTCGTCATGCTTTACATTTATATTGGCGGTCAAATAAAATGTAACTATGAATCAAACCAGTGCTAAAGAGATGAACAATCACTGGAATTTTTGTTTTGTTTCTTTTTTTAAACATATTTAAACATGTGTTGGTCATTTTGTGTGAGTAGAAAAGATGCAAAGATGGTAAAAATAATTTGGGGAAGGTGAAAGTTTCTGAGAACTACACGGTACAACTACTGTCACCTCACAAAGAGATCTTTACAAAGGTAAAAAAAATATTATAATGCAGTGATTTTTTTATTTCACTTCCAAATTAGAAGTAGAACACCAGCATTTATCTTCCACATCAGTGACTTATTGAAATAACCCAAATGATTTCTCAGTTTAAGATTAACAACAGGAAGTTTCTTTGTAAAGCAACAACAGCTGACAAACACAACAATATGAACAAACCTGACATTATTAGTCAAGTATCTCATTGTCTTACTCCATGTGAAAAACAGAAACTGCTTTTTGAATGAAGGTGAATTGCTTCATTGATCACAGTTCATCATGCTGTGTTGTCAACAGTACTGTTGTTATGAACAGAGTAAACAAGACACTGTCACTTCCTGTAGAGAGCTGTTGGTTTCATAGTGTTAAGATTCCACACTCTGCTATGGTGATACACAAAAACAAATGTACACAAAAACCCCTAAAGACCGATTAAGTAAAGATGAGTCTAGTCGAATGAAATTTCACTTTAACACTTTAAAATGCCTCATTTAATGTCTGTGCCATAAAGCTCATTTAAATTCACAATAAATACATATATGAGGCACAAATCATATGGCTGCTACTAAAACACTTTACTGATCATACCGATCTGACAAAGTCCAAAAAAATAGACAAATAAGTAAACATTTCTTCCCAGAAATGAAAAATACACTCAACATTAACAAAACATGGAAAGCAATGTGTATGAAATCAATTGAAGTCAATTCAACAGTTTCTGGTTGCTCCAGTTCAAGTTTTGTCAAGAAATTAATATATAGGTACGATTTATTTTAATTTTGAAGTGTGAAAGATGGCAGATGGCAGAAGATGAGCTACGTCATGAGTTTGGGTAAGTGGTAACAACGATGCACAGCATGCCCTCTACACAAGAACTGAAGATGTGCTAAATGATGCCAACTACAGTATGTAGAGTTATTCAGAGTCTGGTTCCTGCTGGAATTTTGCTGAAAATAGGAAATTATTATTAAACATCTTACAAAGAATTCTAATGAATTGCATTTTCACAAAATCAAACTGAACTGGAAAAAAAAAGTTAAAAACAGGAAGTGGTTGTAGTGGTTGCAGTTTTGCAATCTCACCATGGTAACACAAACGTTTAGATGCCAATGAAAGCAAGGAATTATCAAAATAACCCTGCTTATCTAGTGTTATTTACATACATCAGCTTTTAAAAGTTTACTGATGATTTAGGTTATTTCACCTAACCTACAGACCAAAATAACTGAACATTGACATATATAAACTGAATTTCTTTCATTAAAATAATCAAATAAATGCTTTTATATTATTTATATTATTTAGTAATTCATTAATATTATATATAGTAGAACTGTATAAACATCAATTTTAAAATGAATAAACTATCAACTATCATCATTTTTAATGAGTGTATTCAAGCAGGAAATACATTAGCAAAGGCCAATAGTTTTGATATCAGGACTGACTATTTTTCAGTATAAATAATTAAATGACTTACTCATTAATTAATCAATCACAATAGTATTTGCTGAGAAAAAAAAATACTAAACAAATGAACAATTACAAAACAAACTGTTGCAGACAGGGCGTTGAATAGAAAACACACACAAAAAAGGGGGCTTTAAAAATCATTATTTCAACACACACCTTAGTATTCTGTCTAGATTATTTTTCTGGTCCACCCAAAAATGAAAATCCTCTCATCATTTACTCAGCCTTAATGCCACATCAGATGTTTTTGACTGTCTTTCTTCACAAAGAAAGATTTAGTCCACATAATGCAAGTGTAAAAGTCACAAAGTGAACAAAATGTAACATCTAAGTATTTTTCTTATAGACGTTGCTTCACTTCAGAAGACATTGATTGATCAGCTGCAGTCACATGAACTACCACTGTTCACTTTGTGTAGTTTTTCAAACATCATCTTTGCATGTCCCATACACACTTCCAGTATATGCAGAGATTATTATATGGGTTTATTTTTGTATTTTTTTTTTCTGAAAGTCTTTGTGAATCATTTATATATGCAATGACTTGTTGGTGTAAAATATGGGGATCCCTAAAAGGACTGTATTTTCTGTTAAATATATGTGCATGTTAAAATCTTGCTAATTACTTATATAGCCCGAATGGTTTGGCTCCTCAGTACTTGAACAAGATCTTATCACAATATGCAGTTCTTCACATAGGCTGCGATCTCAAAACTCTGGCCATTTTTATCAAATAGCCAATCTGAAATTGATTATCTTTCTATCCTTATCCTTATCTATACATCTCTTCCATCTTTATTTGTTTGACCCTTTAACTTTAACACTCACTATTCTAATTCTATTCTTTAAAAAAATCTAACTACCTTTCTAATCATTTTGTATTCTATTTCCTTTTCATTTATTATGCAGTTTTGTGTGTGTGTGTGTGTGTGTGTGTATATATATATATATATATATATATATATATATACACACACACACACACACACACACACACACAGTACAGACCAAAATTTTGGACACACCTTCTCATTCAAATAGTTTTCTTTATTTTCTTGACTATGAAAATTGTAGAGTCACACTGAAGGCATCAAAACTATGATTAACACATGTGGAATTATATACGTAACAAAAACAACTGAAAATATGTCATATTGTAGGTTCTTCATGATGGTGAACGAAGATCCAGCTGAGTCCTTTTGCTTTGATTACTGCTTTGCACACTCTTGGCATTCTCTTGATGAGCTTCAAGAGGTAGTCACCTGAAATGGTTTTCACTTCACAGGTGTGCCCTGTCAGGTTTAATAAGTGTGATTTCTTGCCTTATAAATGGGGTTGGGACCATCAGTTGTGTTGTGCAGAAGTCAGGTGGATACACAGCTGATAGTCCTACTGAATAGACGGTTAGAATTTGTATTATGGCAAGAAAAAAGCAGGAAAAAAGTACAGGAAAACGAGTGGCCATCATTACTTTAAGAAATGAAGCTCAGTCAGTCCGAAAAATTGGAAAAACTTTGAAAGTGTCCCCAAGTGAAGACACAAAAACCATCAAGCGCTACAAAGAAACTGGCTCACATGCAGACCGCCCCAGGAAAGGAAGACCAAGAGTCACCTCTGCTGCGGAGGATAAGTTCATCCCAGTCACCAGCATCAGAGATCGCAGGTTAACAGCAGCTCAGATTAGAGACCAGGTCAATGGCACACGGAGTTCTAGCAGCAGACACATCTCTAGAACAACTGTTAAGAGGAGACTGTGTGAATCAGGCTTTCATGGTAGAATATCTGCTAGGAAACCACTGCTAAAGAAAGGCAACAAGCAGAAGAGACTTGTTTGGGCTAAAGAACACAAGGAATGGACATTAGACCAGTGGAAATCTGTGCTTTGGTCTGATGAGTCCAAATTTGAGATCTTTGGTTCAAACCACCGTGTCTTTGTGCCACGCAGAAAAGGTGAACGGATTGACTCTACATGCCTGGTTCCCAACATGAAGCATGGAGGAGGAGGTGTGATGGTGTGGGGGTGCTTTGCTGGTGACACTGTTGGGGATTTATTCAAAATTGAAGGCATACTGAACCAGCATGGCTACCAGAGCATTTTGCAGCGGCATGCTAATCCATCCGGTTTGCGTTTAGTTGGACCATTTATTTTTCAACAGGACAATGACCCCAAACACACCTCCAGGCTGTGTAAGGGCTATCTGACCAAGAAGGAGAGTGATGGGGTGCTGCGCCAGATGACCTGGTCACCGGACCTGAACCCAATCCAGATGGTTTAGGGGTGAGCTGGACCGCAGACAGAAGGCAAAAGGGCCAACAAGTGCTAAGCATCTCTCGGGGAACTCCTTCAAGACTGTTGGAAGACCATTTCAGGTGACTACCTCTTGAAGCTCATCAAGAGAATCCCAAGAGTGTGCAAAGCAGTAATCAAAGCAAAAGGTGGCTACTTTGAAAAACCTACAATATGACATATTTTCAGTTGTTTCACACTTTTTTTTGTTATGTATATAATTCCACGTGTTAATTCATAGTTTTGATGCCTTCAGTGTGAATCTACAATTTTCATAGTCCTCAAAAAAAAAAAAAAAAGAAAACTCTATGAAGGTGTGTCCAAACTTTTGGTCTGTACTGTATATATATATATATATATATATATATATATATATATATATATATATATATATATATATATATATATATATATATATATATATATATATATATAAGACCTCTAACACTAGCTTGCTTTATTTATTTTTTTATTCTATCTGTTTTTTGTTTTGTTTTTTATAATATTTAAAAGCCCATGCTATGTGTACTGTGTAAACCTAACTGAGACTTGTTATAGAACTTATATATCATTGCTCTTTTTGTTGTTTTTGATTGCTTCCACTGTCCTCATCTGTAAGTGGCTTTGGATAAAAGCATCTGCTAAATGAATAAATGTATCCTTGATCTAGAATATCAAAATCCACTGTGGACAGCAGAGCCAAAAACTCTGGAATAACCTTCCTACCTTTGTCCGGGAGGCAGACACACTCTTGCAGTTTTAATCTAGATTAAAGACCCATCTCTTTAACCTGGCCCTTACACATAACACACTTATACATTTCTAATACTCTAATCTGTTAAAGGATTGTTATGTTGTATAACGACTGCATCAGTTTGTCTGTTTCATTCTTATTCCGAGTTGGCTGTAATCAGATGATCAGATCTGAGAGGAAGTGAGAGTTAAATCTTGCTTATGTGTCTTTGCAGCTATGGTAACTGTTTTTTTTAGTTAGTTACAGTCTGACAGTAGTTCCCCAAACACTCTGTCACCTAATTTACTTGTTAGACGAGAAGCATATATTTAAATACAACAAATAGGTGTGTCTGTCTCAGGCACTATACAAGAAACATGACTTTATAAAGAACTCCAGTAAAAACACTGAAATGTAAAGTCTCAGCTGGCTGTGTCACTGTGGACCCATACGGAAAGATAATATATTCACATATACGTGAAGCACTGTTAAATATATTTAAAAAATATATTTAAAAAATACACAGTGCATCAGTGTGTTTTTGCAATGAATTTTATTTCTACACTATGTTTAGAATTTTTAAAGCTATTATATTATATTACCAGTGTTACAGTTTGCTGGTGTGTGAATGAAGGCACACGAACGAGAAGATATACTAAAGGGTACTTTTAATGATAGCAGGACAATAAGGGCACATCCAACATAATACATCAATTTAGGATGCAACATTACTACATCAAACACGGACAAGGAGGAACTCAAAAGACAGGGTATTTAAACATGAGGGAGAAATCAGGTGAATGGAGACAGGTGGGGATTAATCAATTAACCAAACAAGAAAAGGAAGATGACCAAATAAGGAACTGAAAGTCCATGTACGTAACAGTTCTCCCCCTCCCAGAATGGTGCGTCCTCGCACCGCAAGAGGAATACAATCGGAGGGAGGGTGGGGGTTCTGGAGGCGGGCGTGGAGCAGGCAAGGGGGAGGCAAAGAGGGAGCAAGGAGCTTGGAACCAGGGTGGAGTGGATGGAGGGAGGAGCCATTAGCAGGAGGAGCCAGATGGTGCTCCAGAGACCAGCCAGGATGATGATCCATGGTGTAGTCGACGGTGGGAGGAGCCGTGGTGGAGGAGTAGCTGACGACACTAGGGGGCTGACTGACGGAGACTGCGCTGGTGGGTGAGGAGCCCAAGATGGAGCAGAGCAGCCTCAGAGCCAGGGTGACACAGAGGGTCCAGAGGTCCAAGGCAGCTCTGAAGGAACCGGCAACCGAGGTGGAGGTGGGGCTCCGGAAGCCTGCTGCGGAGTTGGAGTGAATGAGGATAGAGGTGGAGCCGGAGGGAAGGAGGAGCCTGATAGAGCCGGAGGGATGGAATGACGAGGTTAAGCCATAGGAGGGGAGTCCCAAGGCGGCGAATGGTCAACGAATGACCAAGGTGGAGCCGGAGGGACGAGGGTGCACGGTGGAGCAGTTGGGATGACGGGCCAAGGTGAAGACGAGGGATCAGGGTGCCAAGGCGTAGCCGCAGGGTCGAAGGACTGAAGTGGAGTCCAGGGCTCGGAGGCTGGAGGCAGAGACAGGGAATCCACATGCCAAGGCAGAGCTGGAGACTGGATGTCCCGCGGTGAACCATCGCGCCCAGATGGCGCTGACTGAGGGTGGGCTGAGGGACTGACTGGCACCAGCGGAGATGAGGTCGAGGGACTGACTGGTCTAGGAGGAGATGAGAGAGGGAGGCCGGGAGGAAACACAGGAGGAACAGGGCTGGACAGAGCCAGTGGAGAAACAGGAGATTCAGGGCTGGGTGGAACCAGCGGAATGGAGCAGAGGAACTGACTGGTCTAGGAGGAGGTGGGAGAGGGAGGCTGGGAGGGAACACAGGAGGATCAGGGCTGGACGGAACCAGCTGAGACACAGGGGATTCAGGTAAAACTCACTGTACAATTCTATAAGGTCTATTTGAAAAAGGTCCATTAATTCCTCCATATAATTTACAAAAAACAATTGCAGCTCACCCTCAGTCACAGGAGTGTGGGCAGGACTTTCCTCCACGCCCTCGATCTCCACCAGTAATCCCACAATGCACGGTGTTGCCAGCTCACACACCTGGTCAGTCATGCTCTCGAGTCCTTGCTCCCCGACAGTGATTGGCTCGGGCTCTGCGGCTTTGATGGGCTCTGGTTTTCGCTCTGTGCAGCGGGATGGTGGCTGGCTGGTCTCTGGTTCGGGAGTGGGGCTGGAGATATCCTCTTCAGTGGTGCAGATGGTGAACGAAGATCCATTTTTCTCCAGCACCCACTCGACGAAAGCTGCTAAATCCTCTCTGGTACCATTGGCTGGCAGGCATGCCTTACACCACTCGCTCAGGCTCAATTGGGTCCGTGATTCTGTTATGGCTGCTAGGTGTGTGAATAAATGCGCATGAAGGAGAAGATATACTAAAGGGTACTTTTAATGATAGCGGGAGAATAAGGGCACATCCAACATGATACAATACATCAAGTTAGGATGCAACATCACTACATCAATCACGGACAAGGAGGAACTCAAAGGACATGAGGGAGGTATTTAAACATGAGGGAGAAATTAGGTGAATGGGGACAGGACAGGATTAATCAATTAACCAAAGAAGAAAAGGAAGATGATATATATATATATATATATATATATATATATATATATATATATATATATATATATATATATAGTGGAGGGCATAGATTTTTTTTTTTTTTTTTTTTTTTATCTAGATTAATCTCAGTGTAATCTTGGAATTAATCTAGATTAAAATGGCTCATTTGAATTGTGCTGAAGGCATTCAGAATATGTGTGCTACACAAATAAACTAATGACTAAAAGTAACGTTAAGTCATTGAGAATGGGGTTTCAGGTGGTGGATTAGACCAGGGGCTCATCTCCTGTTTCCAAAATGCATCACAAACTGCTTGAGAAAGCTGTAAACTAATTCCACATTGCACAAGGTGCAAACGACCTTACGCCCATTTCACACATACTCCGTCTGCAGTCCTGTGTGAAAGCACAATGAGCGTGAGTCTGTGTTGCTTCTGCACCACATATGTAACCCACACGGACTGCATATGCACTGCAGACAGATTATGTGTGAAACAGGCGTGCGTCTTGTCAAGGTTTCCATTGGGAAGCTTCTTTAAAAAAACAAAAACAAAGCTGCATCCATGTTAGCACGTCACGTTTGATGTGGTAATTTCACAGTAGGCATACAAACAGGTTTAAAGACTCATTCTCGCCCCCTACAGATTCTGCTAGGTATACATCTGCGCTAAAATATCAAGGTGAAAGTCATCATAGCTCACGTAGTATAGACCCAGCTCCCAACCCAACTTTGAGAATAGATTAAAAGGGGGGGTGAAATGCTATTTCATGCATACTGAGTTTTTTTACACTGTTAAAGAGTTGGATTCCCATGCTAAACATGGACAAAGTTTCAAAAATTATGTTGTACGTTTGAAGGAGTATTTCTGTTCCAAAAATACTACTTCCGGTTTGTCACAAGTTTCGGAAAGTTTTTTTTGAGTATGGCTCTGTGTGACGTTAGATGGAGCGGAATTTCCTTATATGGGTCCTGAGGGCACGTCTGCCGGAAGAGCGCGCGCTCCCGTATAGCAGAGCACTGAGAGCACAACAGACTTCATTGATCAGAGCGAGAGCGTTGCGAAATGTCACAAAAGGAGTGTGTTTTTGGTTGCCAGGGCAAGACAACCCTGCACAGATTACCAAAAGAGAAACAGCATTAAGGGACCAGTGAATGGAGTTTATTTTTACAGAGCATCAACGGAGTTGTGCAAGTGTTTGTGTTTGTTCCCTGCATTTTGAAGATGCTTGTTTTACAAACAAGGTCCAGTTTGACGCCGGATTTGCACATCGTTTATTTCTTGAGGATAATGCAGTCCCAACGAAAAAGGGTCACGATCGTGTGTTGGAACCGCATGCGGTGAGTAAAACTGCTTCAAATATCTCTGTGTTATTAACTTAGCTATCGGCATGTAAGCACATCAAGTAAACAACATGCGATGTTGTCATCAAACTGCACTTTCCACATGTACAGCTTAAAAAAAAGAAAAAGACGACAAAGAAAGTGGAACTTAGTCATTTTCCAAAACCGCTAAGCAAATATATAAAGGTTCAGTACATACCACATAGAGACTGATTGCTGATGCTGCTCTTGTTAAATTTCAGCCTCTGGATCTGATTCTGGATCATAAATATACGCTGAATCTGACTGTTAGCCATGGATTGTTTTGGTTGGTTTTGTCCTCACGGTGTCACAGCTTCCAGACGCGCTCAACGCAAAAGCCTACTGGCGCTCGTGATTCTTTAGCTCCGCCCACACGTCACGCCTCCAGCCACTCGTGTTTTTCCAGGAAAAATCGGTACAGACTATCTTTCTCTTATGAATATAATAAAACTAAAGACTTTTTGGAGTTATGAAGGATGCAGTACTACTCTATAGGTACTCAAGATTAACAGGATATTGAGTGAAAACGAGCATTTCACCCCCCCTTTAACGGCAATATTTTTTTTTTGCGCCCAATAAGAGCACCACAGTAACGCTGATAACGGCCCGCCACTAATTTATATATATATATATATATATATATATATATATATATATATATATATATATATATATATATATATATATATATATATGTATATATATATATATATATATATGTATATATATATAGACCTCTTACACTAGCTTGCTCTATTCTTTTTCTATTCTATCTGTTTTCTTTTTTATTATTATTTAAAAGCCCTTGCTACGTGTACCTAACTGAGACTTGTTATAGCACTTATATTTCATTGTTCTTTCTGTTCATTTTTAAATCCTTCCACTGTCCTCATTTGTAAGTCAGTTTGGATAAAAGCGTCTGCTAAATTAATAAATGTAAATGTAAATGTGAACGAGGAAGATAGTGAACAATTCCAGGATATGCTTTTTATTCATTGGTTGTTGTTAAATCTTACCCAGATACAATAGTGCTATTTTCTGATTGGCTATTGTGTAGCATATTTCTTTTTTTTTGATTGGCTGATAAGTGGCTGGCTCGACTAAGAACTCAGAGACACGCTTAATTGGTTCCATAGTGAGAGCGGCGCGGCCTGAAAAATTTTGGGCAATGCGGCATAATAATGTATTATAAATGTGTGAAATAGAAATTCAATGTGTGGCGGGAGTGCGTGACAAAAGAATGAAATGTGTGACCCTTGAGAGGCCTGTGTTATGTTATGTAGATCCTATATTCTCATTCAATTTAGGCCTACTATCAACTTAAACAATACGTTATGAAGTTTCAGGACAAGTTTAAAATTTTATGTACTATTTATGTAAACGCTGTGTAACTTGTGTGTTTGACTGGCACACATTGAACATTCGAGGCACATTTAAACTGGAGTGGAGGGAGTTACTATGGAAACAGGGTGGCAAGGGTGAGGGTGAAAAGAAGCAAACTCTGTCACTCACTGTTGTTTTTACTGCTTTCAGGTACGTTTAGTCCTTAAAATTACACAAACAATACATACAACTTTTCCTGACATGCTCTTACGTTTAAATGACATGCTTCTGTGGAATATTTACTTTAAATAAATTGTTCAGTGTCATGGGAATAAATCCATTAGCATCACAACTGTGAGCTAACTATAGAGGCTAGCTTTAAGAGGTAAACTAGCTATAGATTTGAGCTCTTATTTATGAAAGTGGGATTTTAACAACATACCATGTGTTGACTATTCCAAACACGTTTTTATCTTTTATTGTAGACAAATATTGATACAAAATATTGTACTGCGGTTTTAGTAGTGTCAGAAAAAAGCCATCTAATGGGAGCTGCTGATAGAGATACAGGAAACACAGGTGATCTGAAAAAGCTTATTAAAGCTGCAGTAGGTAACTTTTGTAAAAATATATTTTTTTACATATTTGTTAAACCTCTCATTATGTCCTGACAGTAGAATATGAGACAGATAATCTGTGAAAAAAAATCAAGCTCCTCTGGCTCCTCCCGGTGCTCCTATTGCCATTTGGAGAAATCCATCGCTCCCGGTAAGAAAACAACCAATCAGAGCTGTGGTCCGTAACTTTGTTTGTGTTCAAAATGTAGAAAAATGTATATAATAAGCGAGTACACCATGAATCCGTTTTCCAAACTGTGTTTTTAGCTTGTCCTGAATCACTAGGGTGCACCTATAATAAGTGTTTATATTCAGACTATTTTAGATTGCTTCGGGGTACCGCGGCGGGAGTAACCCAGTACCTTTGTGATTCTTCATAGACATAAACAGAGAGAAGTACTTCCGGCTACAATGTTCTTCCACAAGACGCAAGCAGTTCTGTTTATTAACCGCTAGAGCGTCAAAAGTTACCAACCGAGCTTTAAATAACTTAAAATGTTTTTTTCACAATATATTTCACCTATATCATCATGCATCTTTAACTAGCCTATACGCGTTATGAATCATTTTCTCCTGATAACCCTGAAAAGAATTTAAATTACACTTTCAGTTTTGATCGTAAAGATCAGAACAATAGATCTATCGAATATGTAAAGGGTCTACTTTTATTTGAATACAGACTTAATAACAACAAAACTGTGTGCATTTATAAAATAAAGATAACAAACAAGGTGTGCTGTCTGCAGCGTTTGTCTGTGCTGGTCTTCATTTACAAACGCGTCATTAAAATGAACGGTAACACTTTAGAATAAGGTTCCATTAGTTAATGTTAGTTAACTACTTTCGTTAACATGAACTAAGCAAGAACAATCCTTCTACAGCATTTATAAGTCTTAGTTCATGTTAATTTCAACATTTACTAATGCATTATTTAAATCAAAAGTTGTGCTTGTTAACATTAGTTAATGCACTGTGAATTACCATGAACTAACAATGAATAACTGTATTTTCATTAAATAACATTAACGAAGATGAATAAATACAGTAATAAATGTATTATTCATTGTTTGTTCATGTTAATTAATACATTAACAAACATTAACTAATGGAACCTTATTCTAAAGTGTTACCAAATGAACTGTAACTACGTGAATACTCAACGAAGAGACATGAGAGAGATATCTATAGAAAGTCTGACATGTCTACTTTTAAACTAAACAAGTGCTGCTGAAAACAAATATTCTGTGATAAAGTAATCCATATGAAAACATTGCGATGTCCATATTTCATGTCTCTCTTCATTATCTTCTAATGTAACCACGCCCCCGTGCTGAATGCTCTATTCAGATTCTAATGTTTCCCTGAAGCGCACAGCTTGAATACGCCACACATAATGACACAACGCAGCCAGATTGTTCTTCAAGTTATTTTTATTTTACTGTTTGCTTCACGATGACAGGAATAAGACATAATTCACCCCAAAAAGATGTGATAAGGATTACCTCAGGATTTGAAATTTGGATTTCCTCAGAAAAAAAGAATGAAGAGCTTTATTCAACAGAGATCATAAACATGAGTAAGTCTCTTTTTATTCATTTAAATACTTGTACTAGTTGTACTACTTGTACATGTAAACATTTTACTAGTTAGACTTTGTCAGTGTTCGGGGCTAATCACCTGCCTTTTGGGGTTGTGAATGTGTGTTTGGATGGTTTGACAGCTCACTGCGTCTGCCTGTTTGATTTGAGTTTTCCCTGCCCTCCTTGTTTCTCCATTGTTAACCTTAATTGTTCGCCACCTGTTCTCAATTTTCTTCTAATTTTTTTCCCTTTATAATTCCCTGTGTTTCTCTGTTCGTTGCCAGACTGTTGTAACTCTTACCAATAGCTTGAGCTGATCTGTGTACTCACCTTGTCTTGTCATGTCTTTAGGCTCCTGTGTCTTTTGCTGGTTTGCTTTGCCTTTTTGTTCTCACGAATGCAGTACTCCAAGAAGATTCCAGTGCTCATGTCTCTGGTATTCGGCTGTTGAACAAGCTAAACTGTGGAACGATACTCATCTGCCTTGTCTTATCTGCTTTCAATAAAGCTCAGTGTAACCTGCAACTGAATCCAATCCCTGTTTCTACTGACAGAACAGTCTGGCCAATTATGGATTCAGCGGGATCTGATCCACTCTGCTCAGCTATCGTACAGCAAGGAGTTTTGTTGGGTCAGCTTGCCATCCAGCTCAACACCATCACGCAGGATGTGGACGCTCTTAGTGCCCGAGTCTTCTAACTCCTGACACGGGTGGATGGCCTTTGGCGAGAGGTGACGAGCAGGGGGTCCGTTCTTCACACCGGTATGTCCTACTATTCTGAACCCCATGTCAACAATCCGCCAATGGCGATCCTAATGCCTGTCAAGCCCATAGAAAATGTTCCTGTAAGTCGTGTGTTGTGGTATATTTTTATTAGTAATATTTTAATTAATCAGGTATATAATCAATGTGAAACTAGCCATTTTTGTTCCTAGGGATTATTCCATTATAATCTTATAGGTAAAGTATAGAAAGGAATTTGCCTACGTGCTGGAATGTACAAAACTGATGAGACCCCTATGGTCAGACATATATACAGGGCCTTTCTTTATAATAAATCAAGCAGGGGGCCTCTTCTCTCTATGGAGGCATTAAAATTGTAATCATAAGGAAAAGTCTGACTATGTGGAACCGCCCCATATAGTGTATATAAGGAGATACCAAATAACATTCGCGAGATCTCCTTGCAAGGAACCCTTGACTTTATTCTCCTTGAAATAAAGTCTTTTCTTGTGAGAGAAAAACCCCAGACTGAGTGTGCTTCTTCAGAGAACCGGCAGACAACACTACAGTGTTAAGTCCCACGTGGTCATTCCTGTTTAGTTTACAGACATTTTCAAGTCCCCAGAGATCACTCCTGTCATGTTCACAGATGTTGTCAAGTGTCCAGAGATCACTCCTGTCATGTCCACAGAAGTTGTCAAGTGTCCAGAGATCACTCCTGTCATGTTCACAGATGTTGTCAAGTGTCCAGAGATCATTCCTGTCATGTCCACAGCTGTTGTCAAGTGTCCAGAGATCACACCCTCAGAGGTTGCCCCTACCTACTTTGTCTGTTTGGCCATAGAGATTGTTCTGGTATTTGGCTGTCGAACAAGCTAAACTGTGGAATGGTACTTATCTGCCTTTTTTCCAAACTTAAATGACTGACTAAATGTATAATCAAGTGAAACATTATGAAGTTTCAATAACAATATACAATACTATACGATTCAAAAGCCTTATGTAAATAATATAAATGTAACAAACATTGCTGTTCTTTCAATTTATCCCCCCCCTCCCAAAAAAAAAACCCTGATAAAATATTCTCAGCTCTTTTCAACATTAATAATGAATGTTATATGAATGAATAATAACAAATGTTTTTTTTTTTGTTTTTTTTTTGTTTTTTTTTTTGTAGAAAATAAAATTGTTAAGGGGATTTCTGAAGGATTGTGTGACTGGAGTAATGATGCAAAAAAATTAGTTTAAAAGTCAGCTTTGATTGTTCCTAATAAACTGTTTAACTGCACTCGCAAATGGATATTAAATTATGTTGTGGGATTAATTAAATATATTCTAAATAAACAACAAACATAAAATTATATAAATTTATTTAGTCCTCACATTCTTCTTGTAAGTCTTCCATCTCAGATACACAGCTGACTGAAAGGCTCATTATGCAGCTCATAATGCAGCCTTTGTATTCTCAGGTGTAAATCCCAATGATATTCATGATAGTTAACGTCTACTCGCATATGACTTTTACCAACAAAAAGTGTCTTATAAAATGTAAATCAATATATTGTTTTCTGTGAGTGAGTAAACTAGATGATTTTCACCTTATTTAGAAAGAACAATTCTAGGCTATAAGATCCAGTTCTCAAAAGTCCCGGGAACCAAGTTATTTAAAATTTTTAGTTTTTCACTAACCAAGCATAAACATTTTTTTCTCAAAAACACAATCATGTACATTAGGGCTTGCATAGACTAGTCGAGTAATCGAGTGATCGACTACTTAAACCACTAGTCGGCGCTGACGGAAACAATGGACTACTCGAGCATGCGTTAACCATAATGTGTACAAAGAGTTTGCAAGTACGACGTGAATTTTAGGATTACAGTATTGTGTGTAGCTGTTACTTTCTATGACCTTATCTATGTTGCATGTAAAATTAAAATATGTACATAGGCTTACGAATACTTTATTCCGAATGGCACGGATAATGGCTTCAAAAATGAATAACAGACAAGGAATAATTCTGCCTGAATAATCGTCTGAAGCTGGCACAGTCCGGAGTTTGCTAGATAACAGGTGAGCCAAGGAATCAGCACAATATTATACATAGACCTCTAAAGTCAGAGTGTGAATTGAATGAATGTAAACTTTATGAATGAAAAGACCGCTAACACACTGCTGTTGCCTCTCTGTGCATCTCTCAGAAATCAGAGCTTGGCAAGAAAATATCACCTATAATAATACATCATACACGTTCTATTGTATACATTTCAAAGGCAATGCTTTAAACCTTAGGCTACGAATTAATGGATTAAGCACAGCACACTCACCAATCAAACAGTTGTGCTGCGCATCTCAGTCTCACAAAAACCAGTTCTTGAGAGCACGCTTATAATCAACTTAGATATGGATACATTTTCTACTTGTCCTACATGTTTGCATCTTTATCTTTCTCTGGTTTGCGCAGCACACACACATTTGTTTAGTGAAGTTCATTAAACATTAAGACTTGCTTAAAGAGTTAATGTAATGAAAATGTGCGCATTGAATTGATCCAGTTGTGTTCAAATGATCACTAAACGTTTGTCATGACATCTCTCTGCTTGCATGATAAATATTATTTTAGAAATTAATAATTATTTTACTTTGACATGGCATACTAATGAAAAAACTACATGATAACTATGAAAAAAAAGACGCAGACGCAGAACACACAGAATTCACCACAAACTGTAAACAACCCAAGATCACGGTTTACCAACCGTGACAGTACCACCCCCCCCCCCCAAGAACTCCTCTTGGAGTTCCCAGAAGGGCCTACCTGCTGATTGAATTCATCAATAAGGGAGTGATCCAATATGTCCCTAGCAGGTACCCAACTCTTCTCCTCCGGACCGTAACCTTCCCAGGCCACCAGATACTGGTACCCTACACAACACTGAAACGGAGAGAGGCCCGTAGCTGACACTGGCAACGAATTGTGGGCGTACTCCACCATAGAGAGTTGTTGACTCCAGGAAGAAGGATTCTTGGAGACCAAACATCTCAACATCCTCTCTAAATCTTGGTTGGCTCGCTCAGATTGTCCGTTGCTTTGGGGATGATAACCCGACGACAAGCTAACTGACGCTCCTAATAATTTGCAAAACTCTTTCCAAAATTTGGATATAAACTGAGATCCCCTGTCTGAAACCACGTCTAACGGGAGGCCATGAAGCCGAAAGACGTGATCTAAAAAAGTAACCGCTGTCTCCTTGGCTGTAGGTAATTTGGGCAAGGGAATGAAATGTGCCGCCTTCGAGAACCGGTCCACTACAGTCAAAACGACTGTCATGCCATTAGAGGGCGGGAGGGCGGTGACAAAATCTAGAGCGATATGTGACCAAGGTCTCGAAGGGACAGAGCGCGGTTGAAGAAGCCCATCAGGAGGTCGGTTAGATGACTTACCTCTGGCGCAAACTAAACAAGCCAAAACAAAATCGCGGACATCGCGAGCCATACGTGGCCACCACAATCGTTGTCTAACCAACCCATTAGTTCTACTTATCCCTGGATGACAAGCCATGTTGGAACAATGTCCCCACTGGACAACTTCGGACCTTAACTCTTCCGGCACAAATAAGCGGTTCGGTGGGCAACCGGATGGAGGCATTACCCCTTCTAAGGCCGTCTTGACCTTCGACTCGACCTCCCATACGAGTGCTGAGACTACTAATCTCTCAGGCAAAATACACTCGGGAGTAGCGGGATGGGCGGAGGGATCAAAAAGACGTGACAAAGAATCGGTTTAACATTCTTGGAACCCGGGCGGTACGATAGGGTAAATTCAAAACGGCCGAAAAAAAGTGCCCACCGAGCTGCCTGGAATTGAGTCTTTTAGCAGTTCTGATGTACTCTAAATTCTTGTGATCGGTCCAAACAATAAAGGGAACCCCTGAACCCTCTAACCAGTGGCGCCACTCCTCCAATGCTAATTTGACCGCCAACAACTCTCTATTGCCAATGTCATAATTACGTTCGGCAGGAGATAATCGATGAGAGAAAAATGCGCAAGGGTGTACCTTATCGTCTGAAGCAACACGTTGGGACAACACTGCTCCTACCCCCACCTCTGATGCGTCAACCTCCACCACGAACTGCCGTGTGGGATCAGGGGCGACAAGGATGGGAGCCGAAACATAATGGTTCTTGAGGTTAGAGAACGCAGCCTCAGGTGCGTCAGACCACCTGAACGGAGTACTGGGGGAGGTCAAGGCTGTCAGAGGTGAGGCTAGTTGGCTGTAATTACGAATAAAACGCCGATAGAAATTGGCGAACCCCAGAAACCGCTGTAGGGCCTTACGGGAATCTGGAGATGGCCAGTCTATCACAGCCTTTACCTTGTCAGGGTCCATTCGTATTCCCTCAGACGACACGATATACCCTAGGAAGGGGACCGACTGTGCATGGAATACGCACTTCTCCGCCTTGACAAAAAGCCCATTCTCTAATAACCTCTGGAGCACTCATCTGACATGTTGAACATGTTCCTGGAGAGATGAAGAAAAAATCAGTATGTCATCCAGGTAAACATATATAAACTGATCTACCATATCTCTCAACACGTCATTCACGAGTGCTTGAAAAACCCCGGGCGAGTTGGAGAGCCCGAACGGCATCACCAAATATTCAAAGTGCCCTCTAGGGGTATTAAAGGCAGTTTTCCATTCATCCCCCTTCCTGATGCAGACCAAATGATAAGCGTTACGTAAATCCAATTTTGTGAATACAGATGCTCCCTGCAACCTCTCGAAAGCTGAAGACATGAGTGGTAACGGATAAGTATTCTTAATAGTAATGTTGTTCAGCTCTCGGTAATCAATGCAAGGTCGGAGAGAACCATCCTTCTTACCCACAAAAAAGAACCCCGCCCCCGCTGGAGAAGAGGAAGGACGGATGAACCCAGAGGCTAAGGAATCAGAAATATATTGGCCTCCCTCTCAGGAATAGAAAGAGAGTATAACTTGCCTTTAGGTGGAGATTTACCTGACACTAAGTCTATGGCACAGTCGTAGGGACGATGCGGAGGAAGAGAAGCAGCCAGGGACTTACTGAACACTTCCTTCAGGTCCAGATACTCAACGGGCACGTTTGGCAAAGCCATGGTCTCCTTCTGTAAGACAGAAACAGGAACAACAGGACAAGCAGAAACCAGACAAGACTCATGACATCTTTCACTCCACAATGACAGTGTTAGAACCCCATTCCACTCGTGGATTATGTTTGGACAACCAGGGGTGACCTAATACAATGGGAGCAACAGGGGAGTCCATTAGGAAAAAGGATATGGTTTCTTGATGGTTGCCAGATGTGATGAGTGTGATGTGTTCAGTATGGTGGGTGACGTGAGGCAGTTCCTGGCCGTTGAGTGAGTGAAGTGACATTCAGCCAAGTATGGTGACCCATACTCAGAATTTGTGCTCTGCATTTAACCCATCCGAAATGCACACACACAGAGCAGTGAACACACACACACACACACACACTGTGAGCACACACCCGGAGCAGTGGGCAGCCATTTATGCTGCGGCGCCCGGGGAGCAGTTGGGGGTTCGATGCCTTGCTCAAGGGCACCTAAGTCGTGTTATTGAAGGTGGAGAGACAGCTGTTCGTGCACTCCCCCACCTACAATTCCGTCCGGCCTGAGACTAGAACTCACAACCCTTCGATTGGGAGTCCAACCCTCTAACCATTAGGCCACGACTTCCCAAGACTTCCCAAGACTTCCCAAGACTTCCCAAGTTGAGTGCGGTGACATGGATGGGGAGAGACACAGGAAGGACAGGAATGTTCAAGTGATGTGCCAGTGAAGAATCCATGAAGTTACCTTCGGCTCCGGAGTTCAGAAGGGCGTGACACTCGTAATGTTGATTTCTCCACCGCAGTTTCACTGGAAGGAGGGTCGATGATGTAGGTGAGGACTTCTCAGCGGAGATCCCACCCGATAGTAGCCTCAGGTTTACTACCGGGCTGGGTTCTTTAACCGGGCATGAGTAGATGTTATGGTCAGAGCCTCCACAGTATAAACATAGTCCTTGGGACCTCCGCCGTTCCCTCTCCCTCCGGGACAGCCAAGCTCGACCCACCTGCATGGGCTCGTGATTGTCGACAGAACCGACCGTGTTCTCTCGACTCAAGCGCCCCCTACCAGGAGAGAATGGAGGTCTGGAAGGACTGTGTTGGCGGCCCAGGCGATTAAACCTGGCCTCCACCCGCAACGCCAGGTCTATGAGTTTGTTGAGAGTAGGGGGCAGCTCGAGGAGGTAGATCTCCTGCTGAACACGGTCGGATAACCCATGCAGGAATCTATCCCACTGCGCCGCCTCGTTCCACTGGCACGCGGCTGCCAGGGTACGGAACTCAATGGAATACTCGGTGACAGATGAATGTCCTTGCCGGAGTTCCGAGAGGCGATGGGCGGCCTCCCTGCCAGTCGCGGCCCGGTCGAAGACTCTCTTAATTTCGTCAGATAGGAGGTGGAACGAGGCACAACACGGATGTTGATTTTCCCACACCGCCATTCCCCATAAGGCAGCCTTGCCTGATAAAAGGGTGAGCATGAACGCTACCTTGGATTCTTCTGTGGCGAAAGTGCGGGGCTGCAGGGCAAAATGCATAGAGCACTTGTTAAGGAATGTTCTGCAAAAAGTTGGCTCACCAGTAATTCTCCGGCGCCGTAAGTCCTGGGGAATCCCCGGGGGAACGGACGGCACAGGCGATGCGATGGGCGCAGTGGGAGATTTGAGCTGATGGATCCGCTGGGTGAGCTCTGACACCTGTGCCACCAGCTCTCGGACAGCGCGTCCGGTGTTAGTGATTCTCTCCTGCTGCTGATCCATGCGTTGACCACTGTGGTGCATGAAGTCGGTGAGGGTATTGGTGCTCGCTGCTTCCATATTGGTGAGATCGTTCTGTAACGGCTGGTGAAAGGACAGTCTGGAAACAATAGCGAGTTAACAAAGTTTAATGAGATGATGAGATATTGTACAAAGACACACAAAGACGATGATACGGGAACACTCCAGAGGGATCATTAAGGCGGTGAGAAGTCCAGACGGTAATGGAGTGCAGGTGAGGAGTCCGGGTGTTGACGGCGTGAGACAGCAGGAGAGAGTGGCACAGGAACTGCGGGGAACAGAGCCGAAGGTAAGTGTCCGTGGCTGAGTGATCGTGCGGAGAGTGGATGAGGTTCTGGGGAAACACAGACATCCAAACGCAAACTACACAGAAGCCAGACGGGGGTAAACACAATGACATGAAACAACGATCTCACAACCACAAGAGGTGAGACAAGCCATTATATAGGAGATGAGTAATGAGTGGCAGCTGTTGCTGATACAATTAACGGAGACGCCCACAACTAATCAGTGCAGACGCAGAACACACAGAATTCACCACAAAGTGTAAACAACCCCAGATCATGGTTTACCAACCGTGACAATAAGGCTATGAATTAATAAGCGTTTATTGATAATAAAAAAACTCTAATGTCTTTTCATTTACAGTAGCATATATATATATATATATATATATATATATATTTTTTTTTTTGTTTTTTTGTTTTTTTTTTGAGTCCTGTATGTCTTTCTAGGCCATCCTGTGTTTAACACTGCACTGAGGACACTACAAGACACAGATGATGATAAAAAAGTACTTTGAAATGAAAATTAATAATGGTAAGACAGAACTGAGTACTGTGACTGTGCCTCACTTCAAAGCGCTATGGTCTGTAATGGTCATCTGCCATGCCAGATCCATGGAGAAGGAAGGAATAAGTAAGATTTTCTAAAATTTAAATGTAAAAAAAGTGTTTGCTCAAGTATATTTTGTTGATTATGGAAGCCTCACACAAGCCTGAAAGGTGCTTAAAACTTAAAATCTTATTTGCATCCTTGAAAACTGTTCCCTAAAGACTAAATTGCAGTCTGGCAGAATTTCCTGCCCACTTCACTACCAAGAGCAAAATGAGCATTGTGAATGTAAAAGCTTCACATTACATTTATAACAACCATTTTTAATATTTGATTTATATATCAGGGCTGTTCGTGATGTTGTGACAACCTGGACTGAATTCAGCTCCAGATCCACCCTCAACACCAGATTTCTCACGCACAAGAATTGCTGTCTACTAGCATATTATGAGTTCTCTTCAGAGGTAGGTGCATGAAGATATACATATACATACACAGTATCTCACAAAAGTGAGTACACCCCTCACATTTTGGTAAATACTGTATTTTATTATATCTTTTCATGTGACAACACTGAAGTAATGACACTTGGCTCCAATGTAAAGTAGTGAGTGTACAGCTTGTATAACAGTGTAAATTTAATTTCCCCTCAAAATAACTCCACACACAGCCACTAATGTCTAAACCACTGGTCACAGAACTGAGTACACCCCTAAGTGAAAAGTCTAAATTGGGCCAAATTAGGCATTTTCTCCCCCCGGTGTCATGTGACTCGTTAGTGTTACAAGGTCTCGGGTAGGAATGGGGAGCAGGTGTGTTAAATTTGGTGTTATCGATGTCACTCTCTTATATTGGTCACTGGAGAGTAGTAGATATACTGCACCACCTGCCAAGATTTGATTGATGACTTTGACCTTTAACCAATCCCCCACATGACTGTGACATTTTGACCTTGAACTCTCCCCATTCAACCTTGACCTTTTGACCTTGTGTGTGTGTGTGTGTGTGTGTTAGACACAGCCGCTCCTGGCAGTTTTGTGAGATTCAATCCCCATCTCTTTAAACTCTTCCTTTGTGTTAAAACATGTGAGGTATTCATATGACGTGAGCATTTGTCATTTCCCCAGGATATTGATCGATGATTCATCAATATTACAGTCTCTTCTCTACTCCTTTCTTATGCTGTAGACGCATCTGTGGATTACGTGGCACAAGTATTATGGTCCATTCATGTCTCTCTCTCTCTCCCTCTCATACACGTTAACACATTCAATCGTCTCCAAGCCTTGTTTTCTTCATTCACACACAATATAAAACAAAACATTTTCAATAGTTTTAGTCATCACTAAAAATATACATTTTGCCAGGATATATATATATATATATTAGTGGTGGGCCGTTATCGGCGTTAACGTGCTACATTAACGTGAGACTCTTATCAGGCGATGAAAAAATATCGCCGTTAATCTATTCTCAAAGTTGGGTTGGGAGCTGGGTCTATACTAAGCAAGCTATGATGACTTTCACCTTGATATTTTATATAACCTAATGGCTGAGGCCAGCCTAAAAAGATGCTCAGGACAGTTGACAGGCCACTGCTGCGCATCGTCACAAAATCTTATCTTTTTCATATTTTTCACGTGTTTTTAAGGCTTACCTCTTGTCGATTGAAACATTAAAGCATCCAAACACAAGACGCGGAAAAGCTGAACAGAGCTGGTCACTCGTGCGCTGTGTTCGGTGCGGAGAGAGAGAGAGAGAGAGAGAGACGCGTATCACAGACAGCAACATTGAACCGAGCTCTCTTCTGCGAAGTTCTCCTCGAAGTCCCTCCTGCACCTGAACGAACAAATACAAATCACAGTTTGGACAAACAAAAAGATGTGAAAGAGCCCAATTCAGTACTCGCAATGTTCTGATGTTCATGCAGAGAAAGGTGTCTCAACACTTGAACATCGAATTTGCGGAAATCATGCTCGAAAGAATTGTCAGTTATTTCTTAAGTGAAAGTAAACAGTTGAGGAAAATGGGATGTGTATTATATTGGATGCGTTCATCGTCTCTTAAAGTGACCGTGCCTAATTTAGCTACCGGCTGCTGTAATGTTAATCTAAGAAAAAAAAATGAAAAAAAATATGCAACGCATACGCACTGCAGACGGAGTAAACAGGCGTAAGGTTGTTTGCACCTTGTGCGATGTGGAATTAGTCATCTTTTTCAAGCACTTTGTGATGCATTTTGGAAACGGGAGATGAGCCCCTTTTCTAATGCACAACCTAGCTTGATAAACCCCTTCTAAAAGACTTACTGTTTTTCAATTTTATTTGGGTTACACACATATTCTGAATGCCTTCGGTAGAATTCGAATTAGCCATTTTAATCTAGATTAATGGTAAATGGACTGCATTTATATAGCACTTTCAACAGACCAAATGGCCATCCAAAGCGCTTTACAATTTTGCCTCACATTTACCCATTCACACACCGACTACGGTGTCTGCCATTAAAGGCACCATCCAGCTCGTCGGGAGCAGCTGGGGTTAGGTGTCTTGCTCAAGGACACCTCGACACTTGGTCAGGTGGAGCTGGGGATTGAACCTTCCGGTTTGTAGACAACCTACATGAACCACTGAGCCACTAATCTAGATTAATTTCAAAATCACAGTGAAATTAATCTAGATTAAAAAAATTAATCTATGCCCACCACTGATATATATATATGGAGTTGTGAATGGTGTGAACCCATTTCCTTCAGCCTGTTCAATTATATTTATATATATATATATATATATATATATATATATATATATATATATATATATATATATATATATATATAAATTGAACAGGCTGAAGGAAATGGGCTATTGGGGAACCCAGACACATCATTGACACAATTCACTTCAATTCACATTAATTGTCACAAAACATTTTCTACATTATATTTAGAACCTTTTATATTTATATTCACATCATATTAATGATTATTATGTCACCCCTACCAACACAGTAAACATTCTAAAGATCATTTAGTATAACTGATCTTTTTCAAAAGCTGAATAATTATATATTTTTACTGTACACCTATTACCACACAATACTATTCTGCATGCACATACAGTTTTAATCAAATTGAGTTTTTACGCAATCTGAATTATGACTTCTCAATAAATTTAATCATAAACGACATGTACCTTGTTATATCAGTGTAATATCAGTGCTTAAAAAAGCTTAAAAAAGCTTAAAAAAGAAGAATTATATTATTTTATTACCAAAAATCTGATCATATATCATATACTATATAAAATAATATATAAAATAATATATAAAAAACTCAGACAGCTCCGTCAGGCCAAAGAAGATGCTTACAGGAAGGGGGTCAATGTCCTGCATAAACAGGCTAAATACACACAAGAAAAGGAGATCAGAATGGCAAAGAGGAATTATTCTGGAAAAATAAGGACTTCCAACGATTCAGCATCAGTGTGGAAAAGTCTGAAAGAGATTACCAACTACAAGACACCACCCCCCAGCACTGTTGAGAATCAACGACTGGCAGACGATCTGAACGAGTTTTACTGCTGGTTTGAAAGAACACCCATCACCCGCCGTGAACACCTCTCCAAACAACCGTGTAGCAGAAATGAGTCGAATCAGACAAATCAAAGAGTCTATCAGAGCTGTGTGCAATGAAACGAGAGCCGAACTCCTCAGGAAGTCATAAATCAGTTCTAGTGCCACAAGAACCAAGCAAGATAACCAACCAGCCAACTTGTTCACACAACAGCTTTCAACATTAACACCAATATAACAATTATTGACAATTTTAATTCGAAGAAGAGATTGTCAAATTTATTGTTCGTGATTGGAATGCAACGCTGGACATCACATGTAAACCCAGGAGATCAAGTTAAATACTTGCATTGACTTCCCCCCCAGCCAGTGAAACCAGACTAAAATTCCTAAGGGGGAAGGGCTTTAAACCTTTGTCTTCACAGAAAAGTCCCTTTGCCAGAGAATGGCAAAGAAACTGCTTTTTATACATTATATATGGACCAGAATGAACTCAAAAAGACTTCTAAATGAATCGTTCCATTGCTTAACTCCATATTCATTTATGTGTAACCCACACATTTGACTATCATGTATAATCACTTATTGTGTATGTCTTTTGATAACTATAGGATACATAGTCATGTCTAGTATTGACATAATCAAATTTTCTTGCTTGATATTGTCCTGACAATCATTTATTTGTAAAATATATCATAATCGTGTTATAGGAATCATGTCCAAAATTAGACCCTGTGAGGCAAGAACCACATGCTTGGTAAGATAAACAAATGATTTATGATACCCACCCCAAGACCATATCTGATTGGTCAAGGCAACATTTGAGGGGTGGCCAACAAGGAAGTTAAATACGTTGGACCCCATGAAATTTTGCTTTTAGTCTGCTTTTAGTCTAGCATTGCTTGTGCTATCAGTCATGCGGGCTTTTAGTCTGCTTTTAGTCCCTAGCTGCTGCTATTAGCCATGTCTGCTTTTAGTTCCAGCCTTGCTCGGGCTATCAGTCATGCTATTAGTCATGCCTGCTCTTAGCTTTTAGCTTTGCTACCTAGCTTTAGCTTGTAGCATCTAGCCATGCGGTTAGTCATCATTGTTCTTTGAGCGCGGTTCCAGCGTGCCTGCCTGCTGCTACTATGCCACAATGAGAAGGAACACAACCTAGTCTCGTCAAACTTTATTTCTTTTCTTTTCCGTTTGAGAGTTTCGTGTTCTGAGTTAAGTTTTGTAACGTCGAGTCTCCGACGCCTGACCTCGGATGCCCGTTCAACTTCGACCAGCGCACACGACTCTGCACTTTCAGCCAACGCCCAACAACCACAAGACGTCACTTCACTACTGAACTTCCAGCCAATCAGCGACACCGGGATACCCCTTTCAACGGGAGTCCCTTTCACAGGAAACTAAGGCAACGTATCCCCAGATATTTGTTGTGCTGGTGTATCTAATATCATTTTAGTCACATTGAGGAACTCAATGCAAGGGCTAATTACGTGATTGATGGTTGTTCATGTCTATGCAATTTAACGTATTGCTGTAAACTTGGGATTCCATATTTCCATTCTCTTAAACTCATCTTTCCCTAACTTTTGACCTTCCTGCAACTTGTGTGAATGTGTGTGTGCGTGCGTTTATGTGTTAGATTAGTTTATATGTCTTAGATTTATCTAATAAAGCCTTATTCATATTGAAAAGAGAAGTATCTTGTGTTTTGTGCTTACAAGTTAATGTCTTAAACTGCCGATCTTGTTACTGTGCTAATTAATAGTGTTTCACTATAGTTTGGATATTAGTATCCAGCGCAGATTTGATGTTAAACGGCCTGTTCACTGAACCGCAGGCGCGTCTCCGTGAACAGCCGTGAAACAGTGATTCTGTTCAAATTCCCTTTAAAATCTTAAATGATTCCCTTTGAGCTAAATTGACCTGTTTCCCTTACATTAGAATGGTGGAGAATGCGGGCAGTTTAATCTAAATTGTGAGCATAAACCAAGTTATTTAATCTTTGATTTTGCTAAAGGAATGAAAGATGAGAAGCATGCGAGACCTGAGTATGTGTGTGTGTTTGCGTGACGTAAGCAGCGCGCGCCCTCCCGCTTGAATGAAAGGAACTAGAGGAGACTTTAACTCAAGTCCGTCTCTTCAATGTTAACAGCAGTAAGTGAACTTAAAAGTAAACATCTGAGATCGTACAATAAGGTAGAAATTGAGCGTGTTCCTCATTTGTTTAATGCCTTGTTTTATAGCTGATTTGATTTCACTGCGTGTTCCAGTGTCTCAAACGCTATCTTAGTCACTGTTTGCTGAACGGAGCTAAACTGTTAGTGTTTCAAAAGGGATAAAGTGAATAAAGAATAGTTTTGAGCGGGTTCCTCAATCTATGTATCAAAGTCCCCGTATTCATATTTCATATAGTTTGATTGCCAGTGCGTGTTCCACTGCCGAATCAAATTTGATATTCGACTCCCCTAAGTTAACGTTAAACATTAGAGAACAATGTTTGCCCATTTGTATCCGTTCACAAAGTGAATGCAATCTCGCGTAACACTGCGTGTGTCCGAGAGTAATTTGAATGGGAGTGTTTTTAAAGCTTGATCAAGTAAATTTTAACTGTGTACCAACAGCGAAGGAAAACTTTTATGTTTGTGTCCAGAAAAACTGGCGCGGAGATTTAAATTGCTGAGATTGATATAATAACTCCAGCAGGAAGCTGCTATTTGAATTAAGATAAATTTAACTCTATACAAACTGAGAGTTAAGTGCCACATCGCAAAACCAACTGAAAGGCGGTGTTGTTATTTGTACAGTGTTGAAATGAGCCGACATTTCATGTAACATGCTTAACTGTATTTGCAACAATGCAACGATTCATGTGCTAATCCACTAGAATGTGTTTTGGTTGCCATAGTGACGACCGTGACCCGGAAGCCTAACGTACTTCCGGAGCAACTCTGAACTGTGCACGCGCAGCGCACAAACTCTGCGGTGTCGCTAAGCTAACGAAACCATTGCATTTACATTGAAGTCTATACTAAAGCCACTAGCCTCAAAGGTTAGCCGTTAGCATTACCATCCAGTGGTAGAATAATGTGTGTTTGGGCAACGCTGACGTGATTTAACCATTTTAAACATCTTAACTAACACTTGTTAGTCCCTTTATTTTTATCGCTCTCTTTTCTCACTAGACCACTTATTTTCATTTTACTAAAAAGGGAAATACTGACTCACAATTATTAATTGTCAAATTGAAATTTAATTGAAACATTAAATTTATTTGGAAGCATTTAAAATTTCCCTCTCAGATCATTTCATATGATCTTTTATTTCTAGTATTCTCTTTTGGGTCTAATTATTTTAGGAGTGAATAAGCCTTGAACTTTGGAAGTTAAAATAAACTTATTCTTCCTAATTTATTTATTACCCATCTGAATATATGCTATTCAGACCTTTACTTATTTGAATGTGTTTTACCCCTCTTCCTGTTTTGGTTATACACTTAACCACTATTGTTTTACTTATTGATTTCCTCTTTTTAATTTCATTTTTGCATATTTTGCCCATTTATTAATTTTTTTTTAATTTTCCTATTTCTTACCATTTCTTTTGTGTATCCTAGCCTGGGAACGACAAACCTGAGCCCTAAAAGAAGACATTGTTATCCCTCACTACGAGTTCAAATAAATTAGAAAGACAACTCTCTTTCACTTAAAGTTTATTTTGTTTGATTAGTTGTGCAGCAACTAACACAACGCTCTCCTTGTAGTTGAGATAACCGCTACTGAGACTTACCATCTCCGTCCTCTCTCTCCTTTACTTTCCTCTTCTCTTTTTACATTTGTAGGACATGTAAGAACCATCAATCAATTCTAAGTGAAGTAAATACACTATCGTGCCAAAGACGACGAATCATCCTTATGAATTTGATTGTAATTATCCTCTCATTTGTTCTTCCTAACCTCCCTACATTTGGAAACGCAATCCAAGTTTTAGCATCTCATCCAACGTTGAGATCAATTTAATAGAGATACGTGTTGAGCAACTGTCGCCTTCGCTGACTCCCTGGTGAGCGGTCCAACTGAAAGGTGTACGGTGTCAATCCTGTCAGACTAAGAAAAGAGATATCAGAATTATTATTGTATTCTTTTGTCCAAAGAAAGAAATATAATAATATTGTTTACGTTTTTGATAACATTTAATTGGAAAAAAAATAATAATTTTCCTCATTTGAAAAACATACATTTTGCTTGTCATTTGAATTTGTTTTTCACCTCTGTCTCTCTTTTCCTCTTCCTCATTAGAGTGACAAAGTCTTCGCATCTCTAGTCTACTTAGACACCCTGAGACCAACACAGTCATCACCACATTTCACTAGTGGTTCACAATCACTGATACAACACTTAGTTGTACCCACGTCCCACGTCCAAGAACTGGCATATGACGAAAGGAGCGAAGGGCCACAACCCAAAACCTCACCTGCCTTCGCCACACAACCCTTTCCTGCCAACGAAAGAAAACCTCCCGTCCAAGGCCTTGAAGCTGCACACAGGATGACAATCAAAGACCTCAACAAGCTGTCTAAAAACATCAGCAGGTTCAACCCGAACTCCACAGAGAGCCCCGACATCCAAGCTTACCTGCGAGATATCGAATTTCACCTGGAAGTGAGACCTCATGTGACTGACAGAGACTGGTTATGCCTCCTTAGAGCCACGTCCAGTCCCGAGGTACGAAACTTTCTAGATCGACAGCCCAGTCAAACCAAGTCAAACTACCAGCGACTTCGTGAGGTCCTGATTAAAGAGTTTACAGACCCAGAGTCTGAACATGGACTGTTAACTGCCTTGGAAACCAAACAAGGTCGTCAAGAGACTCCACAAGCTTATTACAACCGACTCCGACAAGCCTACTTTGGTGCACACAACAGCCCTGACCTTGAAGAGGATGTGAACTTCAAAACCCTCTTCCAAAAAAATCTGCACCCCGGAGTCAGTCACCATCTAGGTGTCATGGCCTGTCCGAACTCCATGACCATCCAACAGTTGCGTGACCTAACACAGAAGGCCTATAACAAGCAGAAGTTGGCCTCAAAGAAAAGTAACAAAACATCCACACTCTTGAACTCTGTCAACAAAGACTCAAGCCTTGCACTGGACGACACCCAGTGGCATCACAACACCAGAGTCTTCCATCAAGAGCACAGAGAACGTGACGCCCATATCCACGACCGCTTTCAGCCCAACTGCTGGAAAAATCCATGGGACCAGCCACGCTTCTCAAGAAACCAAAAGGATAAGAACATCTGGAAACCTAACCAGATATCCAAAGGTGATCAGCTGACTCATCCAAGAGCAACTCGTGTGGGTAAGCGACAACAAAACCCACCTCAGCACCACTCAGACATGCACAGTGCTGAGTATGCACAAGAACATAACCGCTTACCATTAGAAGACACGGAACAAGTCATGGAACAACTAAGAGAGTTCCTTCAAGACAATTTACATGCAGGTGACCACAAATTTGAGTCATGCTCGCTGTGACCAGCGACCGAACGGAAGGCCAGTGATCACCTGGTGCACCACATCAGAGATGACAAGCACCTGTTCAACAATGACCCAGAACGAACAAGTCTTTCACGGCCAACTGTTGATGAAAAATCTGAGGTACTAAAGGACATCACCTCAGACACCTAACACAGTCACTAACAAACTGTCAAATTAACTCCAACTCCAGGTACCAAACTCCCTGTCTGTGCAACAGCAACCACCAGAGCACAGAAGGTCAGAAAGTCTGCTACAGCCAGAAGGCATCACAAGAAGAATGCAACATAGGAGACAAAGTTTTGCAACTCAGCTTCACACAGCCATGCCAAACTGCCTCCGACTGCGTGCTAAAGAACTTCCTGCCTTGCTGGACTGACCCCTCATTAGACCATGGACACACCCTCATCCAAGCCAAGGATGCAGAGAGCCAGTCTTCAGTGACATGCTAGAAAAAGGGGGAGACAACACAGACTTGAACAGATCTGACCACACATGCACTACACCAGTAACACACAACATTACCTACACCCAGAGGTAAACACATCTACTGATAACACAGTCAACAAACATATTCTTCCCACAGGTAAAATATCCAACTTTTAGCGTAACAAAGTTACACATACCCACCATGAAGAAACGTGCAGCCATCCTCACAATAGGTAAAACACCTTCAGGTTCACGACACACTAGCTGCACCTGACATCCTAGCTCAATAGTAGTTGTAACACATGCTAGGAAAACCCACAGCAGCCTTGTTTTGTTTTGTTCTTCTTTTACCTATCCTTCTCCTTCCCCTCTTTCCTGAGTAGGTGAAACGCCTAGACACCCTGCGAGGGTCGAAGGTCTGATATTAGGATTGACTCGCAACACCTAATATCCGCCAGCCACTCTAAACTGAATGGAAGCCAGAGAGCTCCATGCATGATAGGTCAATCCATTGAATTGAAAACGAAATTACTAGAAAACTAATGGTAAACATGTAAAGTAAGAAAACCTAGAAGAACCAAACAAAGTTAACCACAAATTTGATTGATGAATCAAAATAAAAACAATTTCCAAGACGATCTAAACTATCCACAATGTGCTAAACTACATTGACTAATTGAACTTAACCACGTGTACCTAAATAACCTGATGCCTGCACCAGTACAGTAACTGTCATGGAGGTGTTGTCTTGCTGTTTGCTGTGTTTGTCTGCTTCTTCTGCCTTTGTTTCTCCAGCGATCGACGATGTCTTCACCTAAACACCTCGCCGATCGAAAGGGGGATATATGTAGCAGAAATGAGTCGAATCAGACAAATCAAAGAGTCTATCAGAGCTGTGTGCATTGAAACGAGAGCCGAACTCCTCAGGAAGTCATAAATCAGTTCTAGTGCCACAAGAACCAAGCAAGATAACCAACCAGCCAACTTGTTCACACAACAGCTTTCAACATTAACACCAATATAACAATTATTGACAATTTTAATTCGAAGAAGAGATTGTCAAATTTATTGTTCGTGATTGGAATGCAACGCTGGACATCACATGTAAACCCAGGAGATCAAGTTAAATACTTGCATTGACTTCCCCCCCAGCCAGTGAAACCAGACTGAAATTCCTAAGGGGGAAGGGCTTTAAACCTTTGTCTTCACAGAAAAGTCCCTTTGCCAGAGAATGGCAAAGAAACTGCTTTTTATACATTATATATGGACCAGAATGAACTCAAAAAAACTTCTAAATGAATCGTTCCATTGCTTAACTCCATATTCATTTATGTGTAACCCACACATTTGACTATCATGTATAATCACTTATTGTGTATGTCTTTTGATAACTATAGGATACATAGTCATGTCTAGTATTGACATAATCGAATTTTCTTGCTTGATATTGTCCTGACAATCATTTATTTGTAAAATATATCATAATCGTGTTATAGGAATCATGTCCAAAATTAGACCCTGTGAGGCAAGAACCACATGCTTGGTAAGATAAACAAATGATTTATGATACCCACCCCAAGACCATATCTGATTGGTCAAGGCAACATTTGAGGGGTGGCCAACAAGGAAGTTAAATACGTTGGACCCCATGAAATTTTGCTTTTTGTCTGCTTTTAGTCTAGCATTGCTTGTGCTATCAGTCATGCGGGCTTTTAGTCTGCTTTTAGTCCCTAGCTGCTGCTATTAGCCATGTCTGCTTTTAGTTCCAGCCTTGCTCGGGCTATCAGTCATGCTATTAGTCATGCCTGCTCTTAGCTTTTAGCTTTGCTACCTAGCTTTAGCTTGTAGCATCTAGCCATGCGGTTAGTCATCATTGTTCTTTGAGCGCGGTTCCAGCGTGCCTGCCTGCTGCTACTATGCCACAATGAGAAGGAACACAACCTAGTCTCGTCAAACTTTATTTCTTTTCTTTTCCGTTTGAGAGTTTCGTGTTCTGAGTTAAGTTTTGTAACGTCGAGTCTCCGACACCTGACCTCGGATGCCCGTTCAACTTCGACCAGCGCACACGACTCTGCACTTTCAGCCAACGCCCAACAACCATAGGCTTCCCAAGACGTCACTTCACTACTGAACTTCCAGCCAATCAGCGACACCGGGATACCCCTTTCAACGGGAGTCCCTTTCACAGGAAACTAAGGCAAGGTATCCCCAGATATTTGTTGTGCTGGTGTATCTAATATCATTTTAGTCACATTGAGGAACTCAATGCAAGGGCTAATTACGTGATTGATGGTTGTTCATGTCTATGCAATTTAACGTACTGCTGTAAACTTGGGATTCCATATTTCCATTCTCTTAAACTCATCTTTCCCTAACTTTCGACCTTCCTGCAACTTGTGTGAATGTGTGTGTGCGTGCGTTTATGTGTTAGATTAGTTTATATGTCTTAGATTTATCTAATAAAGCCTTATTCATATTGAAAAGAGAAGTATCTTGTGTTTTGTGCTTACAAGTTAATGTCTTAAACTGCCGATCTTGTTACTGTGCTAATTAATAGTGTTTCACTATAGTTTGGATATTAGTATCCAGCGCAGATTTGATGTTAAACGGCCTGTTCACTGAACCGCAGGCGCGTCTCCGTGAACAGCCGTGAAACAGTGATTCTGTTCAAATTCCCTTTAAAATCTTAAATGATTCCCTTTGAGCTAAATTGACCTGTTTCCCTTACAACCGTTCACACCATTCACAACTCCTGCAACCCGCCCTGAACACCTCTCCAATCAACCGTTCACACCATTCACAACTCCTGCAACCTGCCCTGAACACCTCTCCAATCAACCGTTCACACCATTCACAACTCCTCTCCAATCAACCGTTAACACCATTAACAACTCCTGCAACCCAATTCCAACTGGACAAAAGGGCTGGCAAAATCACTCTGGACACCTCACATCCAGCACACTCCCTCTTTGAACTGTAGCCATCTGGTCGATGCTACAGTGGCCTCTCTCTCTCTCCCTCACACACACACATACAAATACACACACACATACACAATTAAACATGATGCTAAATTCTTTCTGTATGTTAAAAATGAAAATAAAATTTAATCTAATGGCTGTAATTCTATTTAATATATTTTATATTAGAAGTATCTTTGCTATCCATATTATATACTTAATATAAATATAAACCGTTAATTGTCACAGAGGTCAGTTAATTCTCAGCACATAGAGACTCTTTCACCTAGATATCACACTATAGAGACTGTGTCTGTTCCCCGAACTAGAAAATACAAAAAACGTCCAAACCAAGTTAAGGCTAACAATTTAATTGAGGTTCAACAAATAAGAAACAAATGCAATATGGATAAACAAATGATAAAGCTTGGCTTATTGAATATCAGATCCATTTCTACGAAAACACTTTTTGTAAATAATATGATAACTGATCATAATATAGATGTGCTCTGTTTGACAGAAACTTGGCTAAAACCTGATGATTACATTATTTTAATTGAGTCCACCCCCCAAGATTACTGTTATAAACATGAGCCGCGTCTAAAAGGCAAAGGAAGAGGAGTTGCTTCAATTTATAAGAACGTTTTCAGGATTTCTCAGAGGGCAGGCTTCAAGTATAACTCGTTTGAAGTAATGGTGCTTCATATAACATTATCCAGAGAAACCAATGTTAATGATAAATCCCCTGTTATGTTTGTACTGGCTACTGTATACAGGCCACCAGGGCACCATACAGACTTTATTAAAGAGTTTGGTGATTTTACATCCGAGTTAGTTCTGGCTGCAGATAAAGTTTTAATAGTTGGTGATTTTAATATCCATGTCGATAATGAAAAAGATGCATTGGGATCAGCATTTATAGACATTCTGAACTCTATTGGTGTTAGACAACATGTTTCAGGACCTACTCATTGTCGAAATCATACTCTAGATTTAATACTGTCACATGGAATTGATGTTGATAGTGTTGAAATTATTCAGCCAAGTGATGATATCTCAGGTCATTATTTAGTTCTGTGCAAACTTCATATAGCCAAAATTGTAAATTCTACTTCTTGTTACAAGAATCGAAGAACCATCACTTCTACCACAAAAGACTGCTTTTTAAGTTATCTTCCTGATGTATCCAAATTCCTTAGCATATCCAAAACCTCAGAACAACTTGATCTAACAGAAACTATGGACTCTCTCTTTTCTAGCACTTTAAATACAGTTGCTCCTTTACGCTTAAGGAAGGTTAAGGAAAACAGTTTGACACCATGGTATAATGAGCATACTCGCACCCTAAAGAGAGCAGCCCGAAAAATGGAGCGCAGCTGGAACAAAACAAAACTAGAGATATTTCGTATTGCTTGGCGGGAAAGTAGCATATCCTACAGAAAAGCATTAAAAACTGCTAGATCTGATTACTTTTCTTCTCTTTTAGAAGAAAACAAACATAACCCCAGGTATTTATTCAATACAGTGGCTAAATTAACAAAAAATAAAGCCTCAACAAGCGTTGACATTTCCGAACAACACAACAGTAATGACTTTATGAACTACTTTACTTCTAAAATCGATACTATTAGAGATAAAATTGCAACCATTCAGCCGTCAGCTACAGTATCAAATCAGACAGTGCACTATAGACCCCCTGAGGAACAGTTCCACTCATTCTCTACTATAGGAGAGGAAGAATTGTATAAACTTGTTAAATCATCTAAACCAACAACATGTGTGTTAGACCCTATACCATCTAAGCTCCTAAAAGAGGTGCTTCCAGAAGTCATAGGTCCTCTTCTGACTATTATTAATTCCTCATTGTCATTAGGATATGTCCCCAAAACCTTCAAACTGGCTGTTATGAAGCCTCTCATCAAAAAACCACAACTTGATCCTAAAGAACTTGTTAATTATAGACCAATCTCGAATCTCCCTTTTCTGTCCAAGATACTAGAAAAGGTGGTATCCTCACAATTATATTCCTTCTTAGAGAAAAATGGTATATGTGAGGATTTCCAGTCAAGATTTAGACCGTATCATAGTACTGAGACTGCTCTCCTTAGAGTTACAAATGATCTGCTCTTATCATCTGATCGTGGGTGTATCTCTCTATTAGTTTTATTGGTTCTTAGTGCTGCGTTTGACACAATTGACCACAGCATTCTTATGCATAGACTTGAACACTTTGTTGGCATCAGTGGAAGTGCATTAGCATGGTTTAAATCGTACTTATATGACCGCCATCAGTTCGTACCAGTGAATGAAGATGTATCATATCGATCACAAGTGCAGTATGGAGTACCTCAAGGCTCAGTACTAGGGCCGCTACTCTTCACGCTTTATATGTTACCCTTGGGAGATATCATCAGGAAACATGGTGTTAGCTTTCACTGTTATGCTGATGATACTCAGCTCTATATTTCCTCGCAGCCCGGTGAAACACACCAATTTGAAAAATGTATGGAATGCATAGTCGATATAAAAAATTGGATGACAAGTCATTTCTTACCGCTAAATTCAGAAAAAAACAGAGGTGTTAATTATAGGGCCTAAAAACTCTGCTTGTAATAACCTAGAACACTGTCTAAGACTTTATGGTTGCTCTGTCAATTCTTCGTCATCAATTAGGAACCTAGGTGTGCTACTTGATCGCAATCTTTCCTTAGAAAGCCACGTTTCTAGCATTTGTAAAACTGCATTTTTCCATCTCAAAAATATATCTAAATTACGGCCTATGCTCTCAATGTCAAATGCAGAAATGTTAATCCATGCATTTTTGACTTCAAGGTTAGACTATTGTAATGCTTTATTGGGTGGTTGTTCTGCACGCTTAGTAAACAAACTACAGCTAGTCCCAAAATGCAGCAGCAAGAGTTCTTACTAGAACCAGGAAGTATGACCATATTAGCCCGGTCCTGTCCACACTGCACTGGCTCCCTATCAAACATCGTATAGATTTTAAAATATTGCTTATTACTTATAAAGCCCTGAATGGTTTAGCACCTCAGTATTTGAATGAGCTCCTTTTACATTATACTCCTCTACTTCCGATACGTTCTCAAAACTCAGGCAATTTGATAATACCTAGAATATCAAAATCAACTGCGGGCGGTAGATACTTTTCCTATTTGGCGCCTAAACTCTGGAATAACCTACCTAACATTGTTCGGGAGGCAGACACACTCTTGCAGTTTAAATCTAGATTAAAGACCCATCTCTTTATCCTGGCATACACATAACATACTAATATGCTTTTAATATCCAAATCCGTTAAAGGATTTTTAGGCTGCATTAATTAGGTAAACCGGAACCAGAAACACTTCACATAACACCCTATGTACTTGCTACATCATTAGAAGAATGGCATCTACGCTAATATTTGTCTGTTTCTCTCTTGTTCCGAGGTCACCGTGACCACCAGATCCAGTCTGTATCCAGATCAGAGGGTCACTGCAGTCGCCCGGATCCAGTACGTATCCAGACCAGATGGTGGATCAGCACCTAGAAAGGACCTCTACTGCCCAGAAAGACAGCAGAGACCAGGAAAACTAGAGCCCCAGATACAGATCCCCTGTAAAGACCTTGTCTCAGAGGACCACCAGGACAAGACCACAGGAAACAGATGATTCTTCTGCACAATCTGACTTTGCTGCAGCCTGGAATTGAACTACTGGTTTCGTCTGGTCAGAGGAGAACTGGCCCCCCAACTGAGCCTGGTTTCTCCCAAGGTTTTTTTTCTCCATTCTGTCACTGATGGAGTTTCGGTTCCTTGCCGCTGTCGCCTCTGGCTTGCTTAGTTGGGGTCACTTCATCTACAGCGATATCATTGACTTGATTGCAAATAAATCCACAGACACTATTTAAACTGAACAGAGATGTCATAACTGAATTCAATGATGAACTGCCTTTAACTATCATTTTGCATTATTGAGACACTGTTTTCCAAATGAATGTTGTTCAGTGCTTTGACGCAATGTATTTTGTTTAAAGCACTATATAAATAAAGGTGAATGATTGATTGATTGATAAAACAATATATTTAACTGATAGTATTCCCCCAACAGTTGTTTGGCCTTCAGCCTATTCTCTTCTAGCCCTTTTTACGTAGTGCTTTTCATTTACTATACGATTGCTTTACACTAGTGTAATGAAAGTAAACATTTCTTAAAGGGTTAGTTTGCCCAATTTGCAAAATTATGTCATTAATAACTCACCCTCATGTTGTTCCAAACCCGTAAGACCTCAGTTTATTTTTGGAACACAGTTTAAGATATTTTAGATTTAGTCCGAGGGCTCTTAGTCTTAATTTTCTTGTGGAGAGGAATTCAAATTTTCTTTGTCATTGTACATTGATGATTTTGAGCTCTGTAACCTCTAAGGCGCCTCACGTAAAAAGCACAAACTTTGTGGTGTCTATTGGATTTTAAAAAATTTGCCACCCGGATTCAGTTCCACTCTTTCATCTGTTTATTGGGAATTTGCCCTTAGAACAAAGGGAATTCATGATGCACATGTTACATCTGCAAAGGAAAACTCTGCTACATTTTGTGGAGTAAAAAGAGTTTGCATTTTAACAGAGAATTTATCTCACTTTCATGTTACTAGAGGCTATCCACCTGATATTAATGAAGTTTATCTTGCAAAAAAAATGTGACAAACGATGGGATAAATTATAGAACTGGTATGCTGATTTCATTTGGGTCAGCTGGTGGGCGCCCAGAGTTTGCTGAAATTCTTCAAATCTGTATTGTCAAAAGCAGTTTGAATTTTGTTGTGAAGGTACTGTGTGCATGGTGTTAAAAACATTTTAAATATAAATGATTGTTGATTGTCTCTCCTGATAGAGGTTGCCCTGGTTGATCTAGATCAGCTAACTGATGCTTATCTACTGTATGACTATATGGTAGGAGGAATACGAATGGTGACCCTGAAGAGGCACATCCTCATTTAAGGTAATGTATTTATGAGGTGTTTTTATTTCAAATTACAGCACAAAAATTGTATTACTGATTTGTACCCTTTTTTAGAAAAGGAGAGAAAAATGCAGAGTCCGGTCATTCTGAGGATTGTTTTTGGTGGGGATGATGATGCAAGAAAGCGTACACTTAAGACAGGAATCCCAAAGTCTGTGGATGACCTTGTACTTGAAATAATGACTGTTTTTGGGGTGAAGCAAAAGTTCTGGCTCCAGTACAAAGGTATGGACTTTGGAAATGATTACATGAATCTCATGTCAACCAGTCAAATTGAAGACAGGGATACCCTGAATCTGATTTTTCTATCATCTGATAACTATAACTCCTGCATGCAAGAGACCTCACCTGATGCACCTTCCTGTTCCAGCATTCTTGTTCCTTCACCCAGATCAATTCGTAGCTCTGACACTCTTGACAGAAGAGATGTTAGCCCTTGTGTCATTGACTCAGTCCAGGAATTCAACTTGTCTGATGACTCATTTTTCAGCAGTGCTGAGACTGTCTTGCATGTTCTGCTGAAATTCAGCTTCAGAGAGCTGACACAGAGTTCAACAAAAGTGGTAGTCAGCTTGATCAGGCAGCTGAAGCCTTGATAAATGCCCACCCCTTGCTTGAAGAAAAAAGGAACTTGCACTGGCCATGAAGGATGGAAACGCTACCTAAAGATTAAGATAACTAATTTTCACTCCAAACTCAGCAAGATTTGGCACCCTGAAATTACTGTGAACTATCTTAGGAACAAGCGTAAAGGTTAGGGTAAAGCAGCATCAAACATCAAAAAGCCAAAAAAAGCTGAGAGAATTTCCTTCCTTGCCATCCGAAAGGAGAAACAGCAGAAAGCATGGAGAAGGAAAGAATTGCTCTCTTGACTGAAGTGAAAAAGAAAAATAACAAGGCAGTCGTTAAGGAAAAAATGCTCTTGACCTATACCTATAGGAGGTGGCAAGAGTTGGTTGAGGACTTGCCAGTGGTTTCTGATTTACAAAGCAGGTGGCCTGCACTGTTCACAGTAAATGAAGTAAGTGTTATTCATATTAACACAATAAATACTGTATAAGTTTCAGTGATTTAGGGTGCCTAAAGAAGGGTCAACAGGGAAGTTGCTTCGACAGCTACTTTCTGAGAAGCAGGCCGAGTCAGTCGACAGAAGTTCAGCAGCAGGACACACACCACAGTCTGCAGGACATCAACACACCTGCCCTAAACGAGGAACAACATTGCACAAGAGGGCAACCTGAACCCAACCCATCAGGACCAACAGCAGAGAAGAAGATCCAGGAGCAAAGGCCATTAGTCAAGTGGCCAAAGGCCTGCAACAAGACGATGTGGAAGGAGGCCAACACTGATCTCTGCAACATGCTGGCAGGGATCAAAGGCACAGCCATGAAAAAGTTGGATAGAATGGGCGATCTTATCTATGCCTATGGAGTGGAACAACTTGGAGTGCTTGAAGGAAAACAAACTACTCCTTCAATCCCCACCAAGTCCAGAAGGCAGACAGAGATAGATTGGATAGTCAAGGAGAGGAGACAGCTAAAGAAGCAATGGAGGAAGGCCATAGAGGAGGAGAAGGAGTGTATAAACCTGCTGCAGAAAGAGATTCAGGGCAGGCTTGCAGCACTGAGGAGAGCTGAAAACCTCCTGAGGAAGCGCATAAGGAAGGAGCAAACAAGATCACGCTTCTACAAAGATCCCTTCAAATATGTGACGAGTCTCTTAACAAAGGAGAAGAGTGTAAGTCTCTCAGTGTCAAAGGCCGACCTGGAAGAACATCTGAAAAACTCCTGCAAAGATGACAGACACCAGGAAAAAGTTACACTCCCACCTGACATGCCACCAGTCAACCCACCAGAGCATGAGCTGGATATCAATCCACCTAGGTGGAGTGAGGTAGAACAAACCGTACATAGAGCAAGGCCCGCATCATCTCCAGGTCCCAATGGAGTTCCATACAGGCTCTACAAAAACTGCTCCAGATGTCCTTCGATTCCTCTGAAAACTGATGAGAGTTGTGTGGCAAAAGAATGAGATACCAACATCCTGGCAGAGAGCCGGAGGCATCCTTATCCCCAAGGAAAAGGACTCATCGGAGATCAGGCAGTTCCAATAGATCAGCCTTCTAAACGTAGAGGGAAAAATCTTCTTCAGCGTGGTCGCTCACAGGCTGGCAGGATACCTCCAAAGAAACAACTTGATTGACACGTCAATCCAGAAAGCAGGCATTTCAGGCTTCTCTGGTTGTGTAGAACACGCCAGTGTCATCTGGCATCAGATCCAGGTCGCCAAAAAGGAGGGAACAGATCTTTATGTAGTGTTCCTGGATCTTGCGAATGCCTTTGGCTCAGTCCCTCACAACCTCCTGTGGAAATCCTTTGACTACTTTAGAGTCCCAGCAGCTATCACAACCCTTGTCAAGGTCTACTTCCAGGACATCCAACTCTGTGTGACAATAGCAGAGTACACAACAGCTTGGCAACACCTGGAAGTGGGAATCATGGCAGGCTGCACCATCTCCCCACTGGCCTTTACCCTGGCCATGGAGGTCATCATTCGGGCCTCTAGATGGACAGTTGGCGGACAGCGAATAAAATCCTGGGCTGAGGCTGCCGCCGGTCAGAGCCTACATGGATGACCTCACAACTCTCACCACGACCAAGGTTTGCCCTGCACAGCCATTAAGAAAGCTCCTGGAAAATATTGAGCGGACTCGTGTGAAGATCAAGCCGAGCAAGTCCAGAAGCATCTCTATCATTAAGGGGAAGCCGTCAGACCACCGCTTCCACATTGGTGAGGAACCCATCCCAACTGTCTCCGAGAAGCCAGTGAAGAGCCTAGGTCGGTGGTATGATGCCTCCCTTAAAGACAAAGAGCAAGTGGAGCAGCTTAGGAAGGAGGTAGCCAGTGGCCTGGAGAACATTGACAGAACCCTGCTTCCTGGAAAGTTGAAGCTCTGGTGTATGCGGTATGGACTACTTCCACGTCTACTGTTGCCACCAACCCTCTATGAAGTCCTGCTGTCAAAGGTGGAAAAGCTGGAGAGACTGGTCAGCTCATATGTAAGGAAGTGGCTTGGCCTTCCCAGGTGCCTCAGCAGTATTGGACTTTACGGACAAAGGGATGCTACACCTGACCATTTCCAGTCTGGTAGAGGAGTACAAGTGTGCCAAAGTCAGACTGGAGATGATGCTACTGAATTCAAACGATCCATTTGTAGCCCAATGCTGCCCCTATCTTGGCCACCGGGAGGAAATGGACCCCCCGCTGGTTGCAACTAAGCAGGCAAAGGCAGCACTCAGACACAAAGATATCGTGGAGCTAGTGCAGGAGGGGAGGAGTGGTCTTGGACTTGGGGATAGTACACCAATATGGAGCAAGGCCTCTCTATCTCAGAGATGCAAGATGGTGGTCCAGGAGGTACGTGAGGAGGAGGAATCAAGAAGGTGCGCCCAAGCTGTGGCTCAGGCAAAGCAAGGGCAGTGGATGGCATGTGAAGGAGTGGAGAAGAGGAAAATCTCCTGGAAAGAGCTGTGGGAGATGGAGGCATTCAGGGTAGGCTTTACTATCAGGGATGCCTACGATGTCCTTCATTCTCCCACAAACCGAAGACAATGGTATGCCGAAGACCCCACGTGCCCTTTATGCCCAACACTAGCAACACTGAAGCACATTTTAGTGGGATGCAAGACAAGCCTTAAACAAGGCCGTTACACCTGGCGGCACAACCAGGTGCTAAAGTGTCTTGCAGCAGTGTTAGAAAGTCGACGGACAAGGGTGAATGCCCTTCCTTCCCCATCACCCCAGTGGCATCCAACACCATTTGTTCGGGAGGGTGAGTGTCAAGCCAACCTCACCACCATAAGATCAGACTCTGGTCAGAGCACGGGACTAGACTTGAGCAAGAAACTCTGCTTCTCAGCTGAAATCACAGCAACCAACCTGTGACCAGACCTTGTTCTGTGGTCAGCTTCGCTCAAGCTGGTTTAAATCATCGAGCTCATCATGCCCTGGGAGGGTGCAGTGGAGGAGGCTTATGAACGCAAAAGGTTGAAGTACGCTGAACTTGCAACCGATGCGCAACATAAAAGGCTGGAATGTGAAATTACGCCCAGTGGAAGTAGGCTGCAGATGGTTCGTAGCCACCTCAACATCAAGGCTTCTCAGGGAGATTGGAGTGCGAGGAAAGGCCCACTGGCAGGCAGTCAAAGACCTCTCCACGGCTGCGGAAAAGGGAAGCCTAGGCTATGGGTGAAGAGAAAAGACTCTGCCTGGGTCTTCAAGTGACTTGATGGCACCTAGCGAGTGAACCTGGGATGCTGGGATTCACTGCTGAACCCTCTGGAGGTGTCGTGGGCCTATCAGCGAAACACCAAAGAAGGAGGGCACCCACTTGACAACCCAAAGGGTGGCATCACTCAATTGACCATCCCACGGAGTCTCATCGAAGTCTCAAGTATGCATTAAGGGATGCATACTTGACAACAATGCCATCACTCAATGGACCATCCCACGGAGTCTCATCGGTGCGTCAAGTATGCATTGAGGGATATCAACATCAAGTCCTATACAACAGATCCAAAGTACGCCTATACTGTACTTCATTTCCCTTTTTTCTTGTAGATTAATGCAGAATTCATGTGGATAACGACTTGTGCCCCTTATGTCAAAGTTCTTAGCGCAGCTGGACAAATACACTGCTAATCTACAGAAGGTTTTCAGCAGCAAAGGAGGTGTTTCTAGACAGAAGATTTCATGCATTATGTCAGTTGCAGACAACATGTGGTAAATTGCATTTAAGTTCTTATTAAGTTATAATAAAAATCAGCATTTATTATAGTGCCATTTCTGATTGCTTAATTTTGTGTCAAATTTTCAGTGTGGTGACATACACATCAAACGAGATTGTGTCATCCAGAGTCTATGTGTTTACCTCAATGAGGACATTACAACAGTCATCAAAGAATTCAAGGTTTGTGTACATATGCCCTTTTTTAAGGAACTACCTTACATTGCCAGTCTGTATGTTGTAAATATTTCTTTGAAACTGAAAATGTGTTAATTTTTTATTAATTTATTATTATGAAATTATTTAATATTTATTTATCTATTTTGGCCTTAGGACTGCAACCATGAAGAAGCAGAAAAAGGAATTTTTGAGACCACTCAAAAAAATTTTTTGTGATTCTCAAAGAAGGTGCTGGTGCTGAGGATGATCCTGGTGATGTTGGAGTTGTGATAGAGGGTGCAAAGCTGCTACAACACTTAAAGAGTATTTCCTTTGGATTAGTAAAGCTATTCGGACTGATCTACGCCCTCCACTTAAAGGGATAGTTCACCCAAAAATCTAAATTATGTCATTAATAACTCACCCTCATGTCATTCCAAACCAGTAAGACCTCCATTTATCTTCGTAACACAGTTTAAGATATTTTAGATTTAGTCCGAGAACTCTCAGTCCCTCCATTGAAGCTGTGTGAACGGTATACTTTCCATGTCCAAAAAGGTAAGAAAAACATCATCAAAGTAGTATGTGACATCAGAGGGTCAGTTAGAATATTTTGAAGCATTGAAAATACATTTTGGTCCAAAAATAGCAAAAACTACAACTTTATTCAGCATTGTCTTCTCTTCCATGTCTGTTGTGAGATAGTTCAAAACAAAGCAGTTTGTCATATTTGGTTCGCGAACTAATCATTCGATGTAATCGGATCTTTTTGAACCAGTTCACCAAATCGAACTGAATCGTTTTAAACGGTTTGTGTCTCCAATAAGCATTAATCCACAAATTACTTAAACTGTTAACTTTTTTTAATCTGGCTGACACTCCCTCTGAGTTAAAACAAACCAATATCCAGGAGTAATTCATTTACTCAAACAGTACACTGACTGAACTGCTGTGAAGAGAGAACTGAAGATGAACACCGAGCCGAGCCAGATAATGAGCGAAACATTGACTTGTTCACAAGTCAAGAACTGTTTATGTCAGATGTGTCCGATTCGAGAACCAAGGAGCTGATGATACTGCATGTGTGATTCAGCGTGAAACAGACTGACACACAGAGCGTCTGAACCGAACTGTTTTTTTTGATGATTGATTCTGAACTGATTCTGTTGTAAGATTAATAAGGGAATTAAGATCAATATAACTCAAAGGGGATTGAATTACAGTGAATAAGAACAAAATTAGTATGGAAATGATTTAGGATTAATTATTAACACTTTATCATCTATTCGTCCACCGATAAATTGAGATTAGGGTATTTTATTAATTCTGGACAAAATATTATCCCGTGGCCTACGGTAATAATATCATGAAAATATGATAACTGATTATGAGCAAGGTAACAGAATCTACAGTTTAAGGCAGTAACTTGTAAATACATAGCACAAGAAACTGGTATGTAAAATCAAACAAGGCTTTATCGAAATATTCTAATACACACAAACTAAACTAACGAAAACACACAAATATTCATTCAAACAGTGACAGAGAAAAGTGATGTTAATAACGGAGGGTGAATGGAGTCCCAAGTGTCTAGCGTTAGACACTATTTCTTGATCGCAACCTGAGAGAATCATCTACTAGCACTTTAATTTTAGTTCGGTTTCTTAAGATTTGCACCAGTTGTAGTCAGCCAGAATTAGGAGATATTGTGTACTTGCTTTTGGATGCTCCTGTGGGCGCGTTGCTGGAGACGGAATCTCTGGCGCTGATTGGCTGGCAGTCGGTCGATGACGCATTCTAAAGGGACAGCGATCGATGGTGAGTGGTTGGTTGGCTTTGCCGGGTGGCACTTCGTTCGCGAGACATCCTGAATTGAGAGTGTCTCTGAGAGGGTTTTTCTTTAATGAAGTTCAACGAAGGATCTTACGGAAGAGTTGATGAGTTTTGAGTGAGCTCTTGGTGGATTGAAGCTGGACGATGGAAAGGTCAGCACAAAAATAGGCAAGAGCCCAAGTCACTGCAAGCAAGGCAAAGAGCAAGGCAAAAAGCAATGCATAGCTGCTTGTCATTGGGTTATAAGCGTGTCCTGCCAATCATTTACCCATCAAGTAAGTACCAAAACACATATACGTCCCATAGTTGAGATGGAAGTAAATAAGGATTTAGCCGAGATAAGTGTTTAACACACAAAATTACTTGAGTAATATAAAGCATGCATAATACAGAAAATATACATGTATGAGGCAACTTCTGGTGATTAGTTCCTATAACTGAGGTAGAAAACCCTACGAATAGGCTGTAATGAAAGTTAAACACACTGAAATAATTCCACAGGTTATATAGAACGTAATGATACTGATACATGATACCTAATAAATGTGTGAGGTAAATATTTGTAATCAATTCAGCTTATTGGAATCAATTTTGAGACCGTTGTTTGTATTAAACCACAAGTGGGTTAAATTTAAATGTGGAGACAAAGTCTCTGGAATTTACAGCTGCAGCAAGGAGGTGGTTTAACCCTGGTTTAAGGTTTTTGGTGATCCTGGGCCAAAGGAATGCCTTCCTGATTCCTGATAAGGCTGGGGATTTATGCATTGGGGTCACCACAGGGTTCCTGGCCATTTGGTCTTAAGTTTGGGGAACAAAGAGAAATCATTTCCTGCTGTCCTGACATCGCTTGTATGAGATTAGACAGGTACGAGAAGAGAAAAGGGGGGCTGATATCTACTTTAGCCATCTTGGCACCATGACTGTGTTCTGAACTGTTGAATGCGGTGTTGGTTTCTTTACTGAAATGGACTGTTCAAGGATAATCCTACACTGTACTAGTGTTATGAGCGTGGGTAAACCGAAGGCTTGAATGAAGGGCAATCATCAGCAATGAAGCCATTACGTCAAGCGCAAAAAAAAAACGGTGAACCGTTTTCTTCAACCGGTTTATCGAATTGAACTGTCCGAAAGAACTACTGGTGATCCGAAAACCCGATGCAACCGGTTCTTGATTAATTCTTGAGTCATTATCTGGCTCGGCTCGTAGTTCATCTTCAGTTCTCTCTTCACAGCAGTTCAGTCAGTGCACTGTTTGAGTAAACGAATTACTCCGAAATATTGGTTTGTTTGAACTCAGAGGGAGTGTCAACCACATTTAAAAAAGTTAACAGCTTAAGTCATTTGTGGACTAATGCGTATTAGAGATGCGAACCATTTAAAATGATTCAGTTTGATTTAGTAAACTTGTTCAAAAAGAACCAGTTACATTGAATGATTCGTTCGCGAACCGGAAATGAAAAACTGCTTAGTTTTGAACTCTCTCACAACAGACACGGAAGAGAAGACAATGCTGAATGAAGTTGTAGTTTTTGCTATTTTTGGACCAAAATGTATCTTCAATGCTTCAAAATATTCTGACCCTATGATGTCACATGGACTACTTTGATGATGTTTTTCTTACCTTTCTGGACATGGACAGTAGACCATACACACAGCTTCAATGGAGGGACTGAGAGACTCTCTCTGACTAAATCTAAAATATATTTTTTTGGGTGAACTTTCCCATTAAGCTACCCTCAAAGTCTCAGGTTCACATTTGAATTCTTCCAGAAGGTACTGATGAATTTAGATGGCAGCAAGCTTTCCCCAAAGGTAAAATTATTAAAATTATAATGTTTCAGTGAATAGGACATTCACTGGTTGCCTACATATTTCCAACAACTGGAGGAATATTGAAAACTATTAGACAAGAATGCCCTTGAAAGAAATATTTCTAAAATCTGATGACGCTAACTCCAGCATGCAAGAGACTGCACTTTCCTGCTTCCTGTAGCTCTGAAACTTTTAATACAGGAGATGTTACTTATATTGCTATTGAGTCCAGGAAGTCAACTTTTCAGAAAACTGATTTTCCGGTAGCGTTGAGGCCCTCTCGAGTTAACGGTTCCAGATCTTAGCCTCGTTGTAGTACTTGGTCGTTTTTCATGTCCTGCTTAAAGGAGGGGTGAAATGCTCGTTTTCACTCAATATCCTGTTAATCTTAAGTACCTATAGAGTAGTACTACATCCTTCATAACTCCAGAAAGTCTTTAGTTTTATTATATTCATAAGAGAAAGATAGTCTGTACCGATTTTTCCCGGAAAACACGACCGGCTGGAGGCGTGACGTGTGTGCGGAGCTAAAGAATCACGAGCGCCAGTAGGCTTTTGCGTTGAGAGCGAAGCTGTGACAATACCGTGAGGACAAAACCAACCAAAACAAACCATGGCTAACAGTCAGATTCGGCATATAATTATGATCCAGAATCAGATCCAGAGGCTGAAATTTAACAAGAGCAGCATCAGCAAAAACGTCTCTATGTAGTATGTACTGAAACTGTATATATTTGCTTAGCGGTTTTGGAAAATGACTAAGTTCCACTTTGTCGTCTTTTTTTTTTCTTTTTTTTTTAAGCTGTACATGTGGAAAGTGCAGTTTGATGACAACATCGCATGTTGTTTACTTGATGTGCTTACACGTCGATAGCTAAATTAACAACACAGAGATATTTGAAGCAGTTTTACTCACCGCATGCGGTTCCAACACACAATAGTGAACCTTTTTCGTTGGGACTGCATTATCCTTAAGAAATAAACGATGTGCAAATCCGGCATCAAACTGGGCCTTGTTTGTAAAACAAGCATTTTCGAAATGTAGGGGAACAAACACAAACACTTGCACAACTCCATTGATGCTCTGTAAAAATAAAATCCATCCACTGGTCCCTTAATGCTGTTTCTCTTTTGGTAATCTGTGCAGGGTTGTCTTGCCCTGGCAACCAAAAACACACTTCTTTTGTGACATTTCGCGATGCTCTCGCTCCGATCAGTGAACATCTGTTGTGCTCTCAGTGCTGTGCTATACGGGAGCGCGCGCTCTTCCGGCAGACGTGCCCTCAGGACCCATATAAGGAAATTCCACTCCATCTAACGTCACACAGAGCCATACTCGAAAAAAACTTTCCGAAACTTGTGACAAACCGGAAGGAGTACTTTTGGAACAGAAATACTCCTTCAAACTTACAACTTAATTTTTGAAACTTTGTCCATGTTTAGCATGGGAATCCAACTCTTTAACAGTGTAAAAAACTCAGTATGCATGAAATACCATTTCACCCCCCCCCCCCCCCCCCCCTTTAAATTCAGCTTAAGAGAGTGAAAACAGAGTTAAATTAAAGTGGAATGCTACTTACAGTATACCACCACCAAAACAAAGGTCTGACATTATTGAAGGCATGGCTGAGAAGGTCTTTTGGTATGCAGCATACCCCTCTGCAGTGAGTAGGACACGTTGTAATGGCCTAAATGCTGAAATGTGAAAAACTGTTATATGTATTTAAAAAAGTGTTGAAAACATATGTGAAGTCAAATATTTGCTTTTCTTTTTTCCCTTTTAATTTCATCATCATCATCTGTTTTTATTTGGGCATCAGAATTCCACAAAATCAACATAGTAACAACTAACAATCCTCAACACAACAGGCGAAACCAAAAAGGATACATGCGCAGATGATCAAGTACATTAAAACAAATAAATAAAACCGTGGATCTGATGCTCAAAAGGAGTAGGCAGAAGCTTAAGCTTATTGACGCCTACCCCCTTTTTTACGTTTTTAAAATTTAATTATTTTATTTTATTTATTTTTGTTTTTATTTTTTATTGTATAAAGGGACCATTTCCATTTTCTTTTTATTTATTTTTTATAGATCATAAGAAAGCACACTGTTTACTGGACTATGCAATAATATGACAGCGTTACCTTGAAAATGTGAAATTAATCTCTTGTTGATCCCGGTTAGTTGTGGGCACACAGAGCTAAAAAGTCAAACATGAGACATGACCAGTGGAAGATTTAGTTTTTAATTGCTTTTATTTGTTAAGTACTAGAGCTTTATTTTTTCTGTCAACTAATCTAACGATAATTTTTTCGATTAGTCGACTACTCTAATGATTATTTTTAATACAATAAATAATTAATCTAATGTTCTTTTTTTGATTAGCTAATGAATCCTTTGGATAACTTTACAAAAAAATATAAGTACAACTTCAAATATAATATTTCAACCTTTATTCATTTTCAACCAATGTGGTTGAAGGTTTTACAGTATACAAAAATAAAGAGGCAAAGAAAATTATTTTTACTATGGTAAATATGAGTTTAAGATAGAGCTTATAATTAAACCACAGTAGCCACAAATTTACAGTTGTCTGAGACGTCATGAAATGTTCTTTAGTATCACAAACCATAAAATGTAATCAGGGTTCTGCTATGGTTTAGCATGGTTAAGCGCACAGCGGCTCATGTGACAAGAACTAACCAATCAGTTTCATCCTTTCCCGTAACAATGTTGAAAGCTCAGCTAAGATGAAGGAACTGCTGATCATAGTTGTATATGGATTGCCATATTGAAATAAATTTAGTAGCAGAGCTACTGAAAGCGAATTTTACTGCTGCAAATCCATTTATCCTTTGCTGAAATTTTTCCGTGTCTTCATGGAGAGAGAGGGTCATGGTTGCTTAGCAACGGCAGACATCACAGGGGCGCAACTGCCCGAGCGCTTTGGAAAGAAGGAGAAAGTGGTGCGACTAGTGTTTTCCACGCGTTTTTAGGCGCGATATGTGAACGGCCCCTTATGCGTGTTCGAAACCCGTGCCAGCACAAACTTACTTTATTTTTTATTTTATCCTTACTTCAACCGCATCTGCTGCGGTCATTCCATCACGTCTGCAGCAGAGACCTGAACCAGGAAGTTGGGCACCAGATCACACTGTAACCAGTTAAACCCTTACACCGGACAGTGCCAGGATGTTTTCCTCTGAGGTGCTCGTGCAGATTGGATGTTACTTTCAACTGATGGACCAATTACAGCAAATAAATGTTTGAAAATGTAACGTTTTGTCCATTTATTTAATAGAATTAAGAAAATGTAAGGTGATTATATAAAGCAAGTAACAATGAGTTATTGAAAATGAGTAAAGTTTATGTATTATCAGGCTTAAATCAAAATTAATCAGTTTTCATAAAATGTATTTAATTCATTTACGTTAACTGAACATGAAAGATTGAAGCTTAAACAAATGTTAACTTTCGCGTTGGATTTTATGTGATTAAATTGGATGGAAAATTGACATCTAATTGAATTGCATACATTTTTATTTTTGGGGTTAAATATATATATATATTTTTGAGTGTCCTGTTAGAGTCACTGACTAGCAAAAGGATTCCTATTTCCCAAAAGGAGGTCTTCGTAACAGTGTTTTCAAACCTTGAACTTCAGGTTTGTGCATCATCTGCGGACAAAGTTTTAGTCTGACAAAAGAGAACATGATTTTCTCAGACTGTTTGATTTTGACCTGCAAGTTTGAAGTTTGCACAAGCTGGTGTGTAGTTTTGAGTGTTTGTAGATGTGAGAAAATGGTGACTAATGCATTTTTAATGCCTCAGAACATTGTAAAACTCACACATGCAACACCACAAATTACATATTCAGCACTTCACTCCACTCAAACACACATGCACAAACAACCCCTCAAACATTGTGTAATATATGCCACACACACATACAACACTGCAGATATAAAAAGCATGTTGATACTTACTGGTCAGTATTTTTACTGTATCTGTATTGTCATTTTTTTAATTGTTTTAAAAAGGTTTAAAAGATTTGCATTTGTAAAAAAAAGAATATTTTTCATATAATATTCACCAGTTGTCTGTCATGTCTTCCACTGATTGTTATATATAACTAATGTAAGTACTGAGCATTACCTAGGTATTATAAAATACAAAAACTTAAAATTATCAATCTAAATGAGTTAAAATTTTATAATGGGATTAGCAAGACTTTTATTGTAGAAACAACTTACATTTATTAGTAAAATGTACTTAAAATATTGTGTTACACCAACTAATACATTTGTTTACATTGTTGACTAAAGATTTTAAGGTAACACTGCTTAAAATTCCATGCTACATTTACTTGAGAAAAGAGATGCAAAAATGATGCACTATATTTTTAAGTAAATAGCATATTTTTTTCAACTGAAACATCTCATCTTTGTGGTCAAATTCAAAAAGTTTGAGGTTGACACTCGACACTCATAAAAAATAAAATTATGTTGTGCACACAGAACCCCTGTGTAACTGAATCACTAAGAAAATTAGCATATGAATTTGGAAATTCCAGATTGTGACCATTTTGATGTGTTCTTATAAAAGCTGCTTTAAATTTCTTTCTTTTCTTTTTTTTTTCTTACGCCACTAGATTTAGACTTCTTGTTCAGATAGCCGATGAGAATGTTCATATTTTACTCGTCATATTCGTTTCTTTCAACATTTCTGCTTGACATTAAAGCATAGGTCTATGTGTACACCACATTGGTCATAATTATTAGCATCTACCGAGTGGTGCACTTAACTATTTCTCCTAAATTTGCGAAATTTCTAGACTTTTTCACTGTGTTTAATGGATGCTAGATCTTATCACGCTGTATTAAAATAACATAATTTTTATTCTTTTTTTAAAAGTAGAGAATGGTGTGTTTTATAAGTTTGATTAACTTAAATGTTGAATACTTTTTTTTTATTATTAATTAATTGCTATAGTAGCGTGATGTCATTATATACTTATTTATTTCCATATTCTGTAACCCCTGAAGTCTGAGGGGGTTTGTGGGCACTGGAGATATTTTGGCATCCCCGACATATTTTTTTAAAACAGAGATAAGTCTCTTTTTAACTTGATATGTTCATGTATATGTCTGCTTGTTTATATGATTTATCAGAATGTTGATATTACACTGATATAACAAGGTACGTGTGTTATATGATGAAATTTATTGAGTAGTCAATTCAGATCGCTTAAAAACTAAATTTAATAAAAAAATGTATGTGCATGCAGTATTGTGTGGTGGTAGGTGTACAGTAAAAATATATAATTATACAGCTTCTGAAAAAGATCAGTTATACTACATGATCTTTAGAATGTTTACTGTGTTGGTACACTGTAAAAAAAATCTGTAAATTTACAGTAGTGAACAGTTTTCTAAAATTACAGTTTCTTACCATAAATTTGCACGTGCTCTGTGGGTGAGGGGAGGAATGGCAAAAGTTAGTGAGTGATACCAAATTGTCTCTGGTGATAGACGTCTTTTCAGTGGAATCTGCAGTTTTCATTGTGTGAAGTTACAACTCATTTACAGATAGCAGACCACGGGTGAAACTAAAATAAGTGTGTTCACTTTTAATCTAATTCATTGTATGTATTTTTGAGTTTAAGGACAGTGGATGTAGCTAAATTTATTCTTTAAGTTAAGTGTGTATGTGTGCTTGCAGCTGGTTGCATATTTTTGTTCTTTTATTGTGCAAAAGCTACCCTAATATTGAGGGAAATGTAAAATAAGTGCTTTCGTTGGATTATTTTATTAAATAGGTTTTTGAATTTGCCGCCTTTGGGCAGTTTTTTTACACTGTGGGGGAAAGTTTTTTACACTCTATGGGTAGCACAAGTGAATTGCACAGCATACGTCTTTCTCAGTGGAAGTCATCTGAACAGGTTTAATCTTAAATCTCATGTACAGGTAGTAGACCACGAGTAAATCTAAAATAAGTGTTCAGTTAATCTTATTAATTTACTTTTAATTTTGAGCTTTAAGAAAGTGGTTGTAGCTAAATGTATTGTTTCCTTAAAGTTAAGTGTGTGCGTACACTTTTGTTCTTTTTTGTGCAAAAGTCACCCTAATATAGAGGAAAATGTAAAATAAGTGCGTTCATATGATTAGTTTATTAGGGAGGCTCTTGAATTTGCCGCCTTTTGGCAGTAAAGTTTTTTTTTTTTTTTACGTGGTGGGGGGAAGCAAGGTTTTTTACTTTTTCACTGTACGTTATCTGCACTGATTAAATAAGTCTCGTCTAAAGCAATACGGGGTTATATACATTTTATTAGCTTGATTTTGTACAGAATTTGAGTACAGTCCTATCAACAGCATACTTTTGCACTTAATAAATTTTCTTGAACTACGTACATTGAGCCGTCGATTTAACATGAAATTTACTTAAATGTTAACATCCTTCTTAACAACAAGTTAAAACGCGTGTGTTGAAAGCTGGATTGTGCTCTTCCATACAAGAAAATGTTTACTTGCAATCTTTGTGCACACACATGCAGTACTTTACGTGCATTTGTGAGACACATGTGCATTCACATTCATGTAGCTAATGTCAGGTTTAATTGTGCATTGCCAGCTTGTAATAGAGCTTTAAAAACTTTTCAGCTTTAAAAACTCAAAGAGGGTAAATCTAAACTCAAATCTATGCCATTTACCTCATTTGAATTAACATGTCATGCTGACTCGTGTCAAGTCAAGTGTGAAACTCTGAGTAAATTTTATCAATATCTTCAAACTCACATTTGAGAGGGAAGAAGAGTTTCATGTCCATTTCAGCAATGTGACAAGTCTTTTTCAGTTGTGTCCACCTTAACAGCTCATGTAGCTAGAAAACACTCTGATTGTTCAGAGGTAAACCTGATTGATTCAGTTGCACTTTCTCATGAAATGCATGTGTTCTCTGAACAGCATCATGAAATGCCACAGGAAATTCTTTGCAGTGATACAGATGGTGTGGAACAAGACACCTTTGGTGAAAGTGTGAATGAAGATACATTTTTGAGACATCTTGCTTTATTTTATCTCAAATTGCAATCAAAGTTTCTGATTCCATCCTTCACTGTTCAAATAATTGTTGATCACCTTCAGGAAATTCATGAAATTAGTCACTCATGTGGAAGATTTTTATTGGTGGGATTTTGCTCAATCAAGTATGATCAAGATGAATCTAGTCATATATATACATACGTGTTTTATTCCATTAGAATCATATAGCCTTTGTGTGAAAGGAATGTGCCTATGTCTGCAAAAAACATCCTGACCACCACAGATAGGAAACTCTTTTCTTTACCATAGCAAGTCTCAGGAAACATCTGGAAAAACATGCAATGGGCCTCTTTTCTTTACCATAGCTTCTCCCTAGGGAGGTATCAAAATTGCAAGCATAAGGAAAAGTTTTGGAAACGCCCTGTATAGGGTATATAATGAGATGCTACCTAGCATTCGGGAGATCTTCTCACAGAGGATCTCGGCTTTGCTTCTCTCTGAAATAAAGTCTATCTTCTGGAAACAAAACCCAGAGACTGCGTGATTCCTCAGATGCATGGCAGACAAAAATACACTACATTTGGCACCCCAGATGGGACTGGAAAGGAGCAGAGTGGACGACTGCTTTTGAGCTGACTGATGAGCAACACACACACACAGTGGTGGCCACCATAGAATAAGGTAAGCATTCTTTGCTTATATAATTAGTGTGTGTTGTTGATTGGTCAGTTCTGAGTGGTAAGGACACTTAAAATCTGCTCTTCCAAATTCAGAAAAATAATATGATATCTAAATTGAAAAAGGGGTTTTACTCCCGAAGAAATAACTGCATGCACATATTTGGGTTATTAATAGGAAGGCCTTGGAAGGCAACCTCGATTTAAGACAAATATGGTGTAGGCAGAAAGACATGGCATGCTGTGTGTCTGTGTTTATTGGATAGCTGTGCCAGGTAGGACAGTGATAAACGGATAAGCAGATTAGTTAAGGAATCGCGAGGAAAAGTCCCATGGATACCGCTTTGAGAATGTATAAGTGAAATTCTCGAAGGACTGAATAGATGGGCCCTTAAGGACGCTCTAGGTAGAGCGAGCTCTAGGAAGAGCTGTGTTTTGTTGTGTGAATGTCTCTGTGTCCGGACAAATGAATGTGTGAACAAATAAATTCTGTGTTGGGTGGGTAAAAGTTGCGCACCATTCTTGGACCGTCGCTTCAGGGTGGCTGGGTGGAGTTGGACGCAACTAGTATCCACTTGAGAGGGATGAATGTATTATGAGCCTTGATAATAAAAGGACAATTAATGTGTGATTATCCCTTAGATAAAGGGAAAAAGTATGCAAAAATAAGCACTCTGGCTCAATAAAGAGTGTAGCAAGTGTGAATGGGTTTAGGAAAATAGCATCAATAAAGTTTGAACCAAGATCTATAATAGATTTTTGCATTTAGGATGTCTGTGTGAAAGGGGAGAAAATTTTCTGAGCCCAGTGTAGTGGGAGTGAGAACAAAGGAGGACGTTTCCACAGTAAAGTTGTATTACATGGGGGGAGCAAGAGGTGCTCTCCCCTCCTGGACCATCACTTGGGAGTGATCAGGTTACAGAGGCTGGTGTTGAGAAAGGAATGCAGGAGCCCTAAAACAATAAAGTTAACTGAAGGAAGGTTGTTTTAGAGAAAAATAAATACAAATTTTCCAAGAAATGGACTAATATAGAAATGGCAGATATGGTGGAATATAGAAATAATAATAAATTAATTAAAATAAGATATGCATTTATTATTGAATAACTTTTATTAATAGATGAATTTAAAGGATGCACGTGCTTAAAACTTTATATCTAATATGTGAAGACATCTAAAATTTGTATCTTGTTATCCCTGGGACACAGTATGAAAGTTAATCCATTACAGAGTTTCAGAGATTGGGCTTGTGTAAATGTCAAAAATAAAAGAAATAACTTGTGCAATGTGGAATGAAAGCAAGATTGGGTGACCAAGTCAATAGACATTTGGATTCAAAAGCTATAGGCATTTTACAATAGGAAGGAAACTAGTTGCTTAAAGAATTAGATTTAATTATTTTATTTACAATAATAGGAATTATTTTATGTTGGTTAGGAAACATTAATTCACAAATACCAGATTATTCTGAATCATGTATGCAAATATCGAAGAAAAAATATGATTGAAGTCTTTATTTTACCATATGCATGTCATGCTGATATAAAAGGAAGGTTTATTTTATTTTATTGCAGTATATTTAGATAATAAAGGTAGCTGATTTCTGCATTTTGCAAAGAATAAAATGCTTGCTATTTTCCTGCAATGAAGAACTTGCTTTACTAACAAAGAATAAGAGAACTGCTGTTTTCATCCAGATGATTTTGTTTTTATTAAGGGACTACAGTTTGGTTAGAAGTTATATAGGTACATTTGATTAATGCAGTTTCTGAGTGTTAAACTTTCAGATGATTTCTGGAACAGTGCCTTGACAAAGGAAAGCAATGAACTGGAGAAGTGGCAAAGCAGCAAACAGCTGAAGAGAGAAAAAGAGGGAGGGGCTGATGGATGTTCCCCTCCCCTCCTGAAAGAGAAGAACACTTTTCAGCATGGAGAAAGAATTAAAACAGGAAAAGGTTAATCTTTCACTTGAGACTTTTCCTGAGGGTGAAAAGAACATTATGAAATGCAAAACTCTGGCAGAAAGCAACCAGAAGCCAGACTGAGAAGAAGCAGAGAAACAACGGAGACCGTACGCCACAACATCAGGTCTTTGAGTGCCATCACAGACTGACGACCCAGTACAACAGCCCAGGCTGATGATCTGACCAGAAGGACTTCCATCCCTTCTGTGCACAGGTCCTGCATATTCAATGAACACATAGAGACTGCTTCAAATGTTAATTATTTTATTTGATTATTTTATTTACTATGTTTTAATCTTGATTATTCACTGGTCTCACAGCACTTCCTTAAATTCTGTGTTTAAACTAACTTTCTCAATCTGCTTTTCAATAGGTTCCAGTCCAGCCTCATGTCTTAAAGAAAAATAATAACTTTGACAGACAGAAGTGAGTACTTGACTCACCAATCAGATAAACATGGAGCTGGATTTGGCATAGTAAGACTGTTTCATTAAACAACTAGGGGGAAATGCACAACTAAATACTTGACAACAATTCTGAGCGCTTTGGGAAAGAAGAGAATAAAAAAATAAATAAAAAAGGGTATCCTGATGAACAATAGGAAAAATTTATATGGTTGAAAAAATAGAAATATTGGTCACTCCATTTTGTTTTAAGGTAATTTTCTAAGGTAAAACTGAATAAAATAATAATGAATAAAAGATTATTCCAAAGATCCAAAATCATGAAATCACATATACTGTCATCACTGGGGATAACCAGATGGAAATGTTGATGGCCATGGATCCAAGATATGCAGAGATCTCCAATCCTCTTCTCAGAGTCGCTCATGAGCAATAACAAAAAAGTATTTGACTTTAACTTTAAATTAGACACATGACATTTGAGAAATGATAATTGGCTCTCTCAAATGCTCAATGCCTAGGCCTAATATTCTAAACAAATTCATCTAGGAGATTTTGGAAAAAGGAAGGAAAGAAAGAAAAGAAAAGTTTTTGAAAAAAAAAAAAAAAAAAAAAAGGGGGAGTGAAAGTGTGTGAAAAAGTATGAATGATGGTGTTGTATGGCATGAAAGAGAGTGTCTGACGAGACACTGAGGCAATTCAATCAATTTGCCCAAACAGCTGTATACAAATTTGAATGTGGGCCCACAGGGCAAATTTATGCCCAGAAAAATAATGACCTTGGATGTATTTGGTTAAGTTTCCTGGTCAGTACCAAGGTCTTTGTTGTGGCAGAAAGAAAAACAGTGCCACACATGCGCAGCGTATAACACGGGAATGCAGAGCAAAGCACGCTTGCTCTGTCCACCCCACATCTAACTTTCTTTTCAGCATATCATGAAGGAGCTGATTGTGTCAAAAGGATGAAATATTATCTTTCTGACTGTTAAAATAAATACAGTGGGTTGAGTGTTTTCCAGGGCAAAAGGCCTATGCTACTGAGCAAGATAGGCCTAGATAAATTTTCCAGTAATATAGTGGAACTCAGTTTACAAAACAAAGAGATAACTGAATAAGCAAATGGTTGAGAATAAAATTGAAAGGAAAAAAAATAAATAAATAGTAAAGACAGCACTGAAATTGTGAAAACTCAAAAAGGGGCCAAGACAGCCCTCAACCCACATTACATTTCCACAGGTCACACCAAGAAGGACGACTGGCAAGATGAACAAATTAGCATGCTTGATAACACTAACAAAAAATTCTGAAGTTTTCCATTTACAGGTGACAGCAGTTCCAGTAAGACCAAGGAATGCTTCGCCCCATCAAAGAGAACCAGTGAGGGTGCAGAAATGATCTCGAGAGCCTTGCATGAATCAGAAAAATGGTTACAGAGTGACACCTGAGTTCACATCTCTAACCTTAAAATACCCCAACCAGCTTCAACAACTCCACACAGCATGAAGTGAGGGATGAAGGGCATGCTAGTAACGACCCACCCTTGCCAACGAGGGAAAGACCATTGCAACGACTCGCAAAGAGTCTCCCTGGTGAAGATGGAATGAGAGAGTGATGGGACTGCTAATGAGATCAAAATACTTGGGTGCAGATATGAGCCAACAAATAGAAAAGAAAAGGTGGAAAGAGAATTTTAAGTAATGGTAGATGAAGAATTTGAAGGTTATGAAAAGGGAAATATGGATGTAGGAAGATTTGAAGGGAAAATAGAGCAATTGGATGCAACAAATAGAATGAAAAGAGCAAAATAGAAAAGCTCAAGATTTGTGAATTGAAGAAGGAAAAGTATGTGTTAGGTTTTGGGGAAAATGCTGTATTTATAGAAGGGAGCATTTAATGAAGAACTGATCAAATTGAAAAGGCTAAGAATGGTGATAAAGAAAATGTTGGAAAAAATAATAAAATGTAAGACTGGTTTGATTTACAATTAGGAACATGTGGAGCATAGTTTACAACTAAATAGGGAAAGTTTTCAGGAATTGCATTAATGACAGGAGATTTACTATTTTAATGTATACTTCCTATATTGAGGTCACTAGTCAAAGCCACAGTTAAGCAAATTAAATTCAAAGATATCAAGATAATGGGAAATTGATACATAAGGTATCTAAGCTGAAGATCAACTCTTATAATCTTGTGATATTCAATGTGTGATGTGATTTGTATTTGTATGTGTATGTATTTTTACGCCTTTTATACAAAACTGTGATAACCAGGCAAATGCTGAACCAATTGCACATTCATGCTTTTAACAATGTCTACTATTAAAGAGGGGTTAGGGAGACTGGTTCTTTTACTCACTCCTTGTCAAATTAGGAGAGAGATGTTTGGTCCAGTAATCCCTCAGAGTGGAATTTCATAATCTAGTCACTGGTGAAAATACAATGTGACTTATTTAGTCACTAGGTAGTGTAACTAATATGACTGGATTATGGAGTAGCACTCTGGATAAGAATAATCAAATGTGAGACTTATTAAGTCTCAAAGGGGAGAATATGTGGAAGATTTTTATTGGTGGGATTTTGCTCAATCAAGTATGATCAAGATGAATCTAGTCATATATATACATACGTGTTTTATTCCATTAGAATCATATAGCCTTTGTGTGAAAGGAATGTGCCTATGTCTGCAAAAAACATCCTGACCACCACAGATAGGAAACTCTTTTCTTTACCATAGCAAGTCTCAGGAAACATCTGGAAAAACATGCAATGGGCCTCTTTTCTTTACCATAGCTTCTCCCTAGGGAGGTATCAAAATTGCAAGCATAAGGAAAAGTTTTGGAAACGCCCTGTATAGGGTATATAATGAGATGCTACCTAGCATTCGGGAGATCTTCTCACAGAGGATCTCGGCTTTGCTTCTCTCTGAAATAAAGTCTATCTTCTGGAAACAAAACCCCGAGACTGCGTGATTCCTCAGATGCATGGCAGACAAAAATACACTACACTCACAACTACTTTCTAAATTGAGAGAAAAATTGAGTGCATTGGAGGTTGCAGAAGCAGACACAAATGCTATTTTTGAAATTTTGCAAAGTGAAAATCTCTTTCAGACTTGTTATTCACAAACACTTAAAACTGATCAAAAAAGAAAGAACTTTTTGAAGAATACCTTTAACTAGGTAGCACCAGTTCCACTGTGTCTTGGGACAAATGAGGCAGGCAAAGAGTGTTTTGCTCAATATGTTTCAATTAAAGAAACAACTGGTTCTCTATTACAGTTCGACACAGTTACAGAACATCGCAAACAAGTGTCCTTCCTCACAATGTTCTACACGATGTATGGGATGGTAGAAATTTAGGTAATGAGCTGCTCAAAACAGATGCCTCATCCTTTAGTTTAATCCTTTATCAGGATGCTTTGGAAGTAGCCAACCCACTGGGATCTGGCAGGAAAAAGCATAAATTACTCTGTATATATGCAACTCTTGCAGATATTCCTCCACAACATAGATCACGCATTAATCAGATGCAGCTTGTTTTGCTTTGCAGGGAGCAGGACTTCAAGTATTTCGGCCAGGATAAAGTGTTAATCTCTCTCATCAAAGACCTTAAATAGATCGAGGTAAGTGGCATTACTTTGCCTGATGGAACAGTGTACAGGGTAACGTTACCTGCAATTTGTGTGGATAATTTGGGCTCCCATGGCATTGGTGGATTTGTGGAAAATTTCTCAAAAATTGTGCATTTTGCAGATACTGCAATATAGATAGGGAAACCTTTAAAAAAGATCCCTTGTTCAAAGTAAACGCACTGCACAGTCAAATAAGGATCTTGTTCAAAGTCAGACAAGTGATGCTAAATCTAATACCACTGGAGGTGTCAAATTTGACTCTCTATTTAATGGACTCCGTTACTTTCATGTATGTCAGCCTGGGCTACCCCCGTCGGGGGACGTGGGCTACAATCTTCAAGTCCCTTGGAACAACATGTGTCCTGAAATCCGAGCCAAATGGTTAGAGTTTTGGTTGACGAAATGCGAAAGTTTGAAGTTTTCCCCAACACATGCACAGTATCTTACTAGAAGACTGCAAGGGAGTACCCTAACACTTTTGGAGAAAAATTTCAAAATGGCTCATTAATAGGAGCGGTATATACATCTCTCCTAATTCAAGTAAAGACTTGAGTGGAAAATTTGAACCATGAGAGCAGCATTGTCTTTCATAGAGCAAAGCCAAACTGAGGATGCAAAAGAGGACCATCGGACACCTATGGCTGTGTGAGATTTGAACCGCAGCTTTCACCAGAAGAGACAACAGACACAATAGAGTCCAAACGTCAAAGACTACAGGACATATACAGCCATGAGGGAATTGAAGGTGTGGAGAGAGCAGAAGTAAAAAGTCTCATGGAGACTACATTCTGTATTATACGTCAGCAATTAAATACCATCCCAGCACCTTTAGTTGAAGACATTAGGAATCAGTGGCCGTACCTCTTCCACCAGAAGTCTATCTGTGCCCACTTCAAGTTGCTCACTGACATTGATGTTCTGAATGCTTTCGATATGTCCATGATTGAATGTGGAAATGCTATCATTGAGTACTTCAAGAACAAATCAAAAAATTAAAAGGTGAAGAATGTCCTTTCCCAGTCTGAAAACACAGAGATGGCATGTCAAGCATGTCTTGCTGCTGCATTTTGGACTAGCTGTAGTTTGTTTACTAAGCGTGCAGAACACCTACCAAATAAAGCATTACAATAGTCTAACCTTGAAGTCATAAATGCATGGATTAACATTTCTGCATTTGACATTGAGAGCATAGGCCATAATTTAGATATATTTTTGAGATGGAAAAATGCAGTTTTACAAATGCTAGAAACGTGGCTTTCTTAGGAAAGATTGCGATCAAGTAGCACACCTAGGTTCCTAACTGATGACGAAGAATTGACAGAGCAACCATCAAGTCTTAGACAGTGTTCTAGGTTATTACAAGCAGAGTTTTAAGGCCCTATAATTAACACCTCTGTTTTTTCTGAATTTAGCTGTAAGAAATTACTCGTCATCCAATTTTTTATATCGACTATGCATTCTATTCGTTTTTCAAATTGGTGTGTTTCACCGGGCTGCAAGGAAATATAGAGCTGAGTATCATCAACATAACAGTGAAAGCTAACACCAGGTTTCCTGATGATATCTCCCAAGGGTAACATATAAAGCATGAAGAGTAGCGGCCCTAGTACTGAGCCTTGAGGTACTCCATACTGCACTTGTGATCGATATGATACATCTTCATTCACTGGTACGAACTGATGGCGGTCTTATAAGTATGATTTAAACCATACTAGTGCACTTCCACTGATGCCAACAAAGTGTTCAAGTCTATGCAAAAGAATGCTGTGATCAATTGTGTCAAACGCAGCACTAAGATCCAATAAAACTAATAGAGAGATACACCCACGATCAGATGATAAGAGCAGATCATTTGTAACTCTAAGGAGAGCAGTTTCAGTACTATGATACGGTCTAAATCCTGACTGGAAATCCTAACATATACCATTTTTCTCTAAGAAGGAATATAATTGTGAGGATACCACCTTTTCTAGTATCTTGGACAGAAAAGGGAGATTCGAGATTGGTCTATAATTAACAAGTTCTTTGGGGTCAAGTTGTGGTTTTTTTGATGAGAGGCTTAATAATAGCCAGTTTGAAGGTTTTGGGGACGTATCCTAATGACAATGAGGAATTAATAATAGTCAGAAGAGGACCTATGACTTCTGGAAGCACCTCTTTTAGGAGCTTAGATGGTATAGGGTCTAACATACATGGTGTTGGTTTAGATGATTTAACAAGTTTATACAATTCTTCCTCTCCTATAGTAGAGAATGAGTGGAACTGTTCCTCAGGGGGTCTATAGTGCACTGTCTGATGTGATACTGTAGCTGACGGCTGAATGGTTGCAATTTTATCTCTAATAGTATCGATTTTAGAAGTAAAGTAGTTCATAAAGTCATTACTGTTGTGGTGTTGGGAAATGTCAACACTTGTTGAGGCTTTATTTTTCGTTAATTTAGCCACTGTATTGAATAAATACCTGGGGTTATGTTTGTTTTCTTCTAAAAGAGAAGAAAAGTAATCAGATCTAGCAGTTTTTAATGCTTTTCTGTAGGATATGCTACTTTCCCGCCAAGCAATACGAAATGCCTCTAGTTTTGTTTTGTTCCAGCTGCGCTCCATTTTTCGGGCTGCTCTCTTTACGGTGCGAGTATGCTCATTATACCATGGTGTCAAACTGTTTTCCTTAACCTTCCTTAAGCGTAAAGGAGCAACTGTATTTAAAGTGCTAGAAAAGAGAGAGTCCATAGTTTCTGTTAAATCATCAAGTTGTTCTGAGGTTTTGGATATGCTAAGGAATTTGGATACATCAGGAAGATAACTTAAAAAGCATGGTGGTTCTTCGATACTTGTAACAAGAAGTAGAATTTACAATTTTGGCTATATGAAGTTTGCACAGAACTAAATAATGATCTGAGATATCATCACTTGGCTGAATAATTTCAACACTATCAACATCAATTCCATGTGACAGTATTAAATCTAGAGCATGATTTCGACAATGAGTAGGTCCTGAAACATGTTGTCTAACACCAATAGAGTTCAGAATGTCTATAAATGCTGATCCCAATGCATCTTTTTCATTATTGACATGGATATTAAAATCACCAACTATTAAAACTTTATCTGCAGCCAGAACTAACTCGGAAGTAAAATCACCAAACTCTTAAATAAAGTCTGTATGGTGCCCTGGTGGCCTGTATACAGTAGCCAGTACAAACATAACAGGGGATATTAACATTGGTTTCTCTGGATAATGTTATATGAAACACCATTACTTCAAACGAGTTATACTTGAAGCCTTCCCTCTGAGAAATCCTGAAAATGTTGTTATAAATTTAAGCAACTCCTCCCCCTTTGCCTTTTAGACACGGCTCATGTTTATAACAGTAATCTTGGGGGGTGGACTCATTTAAAATAATGTAATCATCAGGTTTTAGCCAAGTTTCTGTCAAACAGAGCACATCTATATTATGATCAGTTATCATATTATTTACAAAAAGTGTTTTTGTAGAAATGGATCTGATATTCAATAAGCCAATCTTTATCATTTGTTTATCCATATTGCATTTCTTTTTTATTTGTTGAACCTCAATTAAATTGTTAGCCTTAACTTGGTTTGGACGTTTTTTTTGTATTTTCTAGTTCAGGGAACAGACACAGTCTCTATAGTGTGATATCTAGGTGAAAGAGTCTCTATGTGCTGAGAATTAACTGACCTCTGTGACGGGAGGCAGCTAGCAGACGGTCGGTTTAGCCAGTCTGTCTGCTTCCTGACCTGGGCCTCAGTTAGTCAAGTATAAACACTAAGACTATTTGCCATATTTCTAGAGAGAAGAGTGGCGCCACCCCAGGAGGGATGAAGACCATCTCTTTTAAACAGGTCAGGTCTGCCCCAAAAGCTCGTCCAATTGTCTATGAAACCTATGTTATTCTGTGGGCACCACTTAGACATCCAGCCATTGAGTGATGACAATCTGCTATGCATCTCTTCACCACGGTAAGCAGGGAGGGGACCAGAGCATATTACAGTGTCTGACATCGTGTTTGCAAGTTCACACACCTCTTTAAAGTTATTTTTAGTGATCTCCGACTGGCGAAGTCGAACATCATTAGCGCCGGCATGAATAACAATCTTACTGTATTTAAGAAGTATGACCATATTAGCCCGGTCCTGTCAGCACTGCACTGGCTCCCTATCAAACATTGTATAGATTTTAAAATGTTGCTTATTACTTATAAAGCCCTGAATGGTTTAGCACCTCAGTATTTGAATGAGCTCCTTTTACATTATAATCAAAACTCAGTCAATTTGATAATACCTAGAATATCAAAATCAACTGCGGGCAGCAGATCCTTTTCCTATTTGGCGCCTAAACTCTGGAATAACTTACCTAACATTGTTCGGGAGGCAGACACACTCTTGCAGTTTAAATCTAGATTAAAGACCCATCTCTTACACATAACATACTAATATGCTTTTAATATCCAAATCCGTTAAAGGATTTTTAGGCTGCATTAATTAGGTAAACCAGAACCGGAAACACTTCCCAAAACATCCTATGTACTTGCTACATCATTAGAAGAATGGCATCTATGCTAATATTTGTCTGTTTCTCTCTTATTCCGAGGTCACCATAGCCACCAGATCCATTCTGTATCCAGATCAGAGGGTCACTGCAGTCACCCGGATCCAGTACGTATCCAGACCAGATGGTGGATCAGCACCTAGAAAGGACCTTTACTGCTCTGAAAGACAGCGGACACCAGGACAACTAAAGCCCCAGATACAGATCCCCTGTAAAGACCATGTCTCAGAGGACCACCGGGACAAGACTACAAAAACATATTAATTCTTCTGCACAATTCTGACTTTGCTGCAGCCTGGAATTGAACTACTGGTTTCGTCTGGTCAGAGGAGAACTGGCCCCCAACTGAGCCTGGTTTCTCCCAAGGTATTTTTCCTCCATTCTGTCACCAATGGAGTTTTGTTTCCTTGCCGCTGTCGCCTCTGGCTTGCTTAGTTGGGGTCACTTCATCTACAGCGATATCGTTGACTTGATTGCAAATAAATGCACAGACACTATTTAACTGAACAGAGATGACATCACAGAATTCAATGATGAACTGCCTTTAACTATCATTTTGCATTATTGACACACTGTTTTCCTAATGAATGTTGTTCAGTTGCTTTGACGCAATGTATTTTGTTTAAAGCGCTATATAAATAAAGGTGACTTTTACTTTGACTATCGGGGGTTGAACAGCATCACGGTAAAGAATACTTATCCTTTGCCGCTGATGTCTTCAAGAGGTTGCAGAGAGAGCTGATCTTCACTAAATAGGACTTAAGTAATGCTTATCATTTGGTCCGCATCAGGAAGGGAGATGAATGGAAGACTGCTTTTAACCCCCCCAGGAGGCACTTTGAATACTTGGTCATGCCCTTTGGCTTGTCCAACTCCCCAGCAGTCTTCCAGGCACTCGTCAATGACGTGCTGCGAGATATGGTCGATCAGTTCATATATGTCTACCTGGATGATGTATTGATTTTTTCTTTTTCTCTCCAGGAGCACGTGCAGCATGTTCGATGAGTGCTTCAGAGGCTGCTAGAGAATGGGGTTTTTGTCAAGGCGGAGAAATGTGCTTTTCATGCACAGTCTGTCCCTTTCTTAGGGTACATCGTGTCGTCTGAGGGAATGCGTATGGATCCTGAGAAGGTTAAGGCTGTGGTGGATTGGCCAAGTCCAGATTCCCGTAAGGCCCTACAGAGGTTTCTGGGGTTCGCCAATTTCTACCGGCGGTTCATTCGAAATTTCAGCCAACTAGCCTTGCCTCTGACCACCTGAACATCATTCTGGGGGAGGTCAAGGTGGCCAGAGGCAAGGCTAGTTGGATGAAATTGCGAATGAACCGCCGGTAGAAATTGGGGCAGAGGGGGATGCGTTTGCCAAAACTGAAGGGCCGTTTTGTTTCAGCCCCGATCTTAATTACCCCTGATCCATCATGTCAGTTCGTGGTGGAGGTCGATGTGTCAGAGGTAGGGGTAGGTGCAGTGCTATCCCAACCTTCTCCTGCAGATGAAAGGATGCATCTGTGCGCGTTTTTGTCTCACCGTTTGTCCCCTGCTGAATGCAATTATGATATTGGTAACAGAGAGTTGTTGGCAGTCAAGTTAGCATTGGAGGAATGGTGTCACTGGTTAGAAGGGTCGGGGGTACCTTTTATCGTTTGGACCGATCATAAGAATTTGGAATACATTAGAACCGCTAAAAGATTGAACTCCAGGCAGGCTCGGTGGGCACTTTTTTTCAGACGTTTTGACTTTACTCTCTCGTACCGCCCGGGCTCCAAAAACATCAAGCTCGATTCATTATCACGCATTTTTGACCGTTCCAATCGCACGTCTACTCCCGAGTGCATTTTTCCGGAGACCCTAATTATCTCCACACTCTCATAGGAGGTCGAATCGAAGGTCAAGACGGCCTTACAAGGGGTAACGCCCCCGGTTGACTGTCCACCGAACCGTTTATTTGTGCCAGAGGGATTACGGTCCGACGTTATTCATTGGGGGCATTGTTCCAATGTAGCTTTAAATTTATCGGCCCGTTCACTGTCACCAAGACCATTAGTCCGGTGGCAGTCCGCCTCAAACTCCCTCCAGTGTACAGGAGGATTCATTCCACCTTCCATGTTTCCAAAATAAAGCCCGTGTTTCACTCCTATATTAATCCGCTTGTCCTCTACGTCCAATTCCTTCTCAGGGGGTTTTAGGTGAGTATAAGATTTTTTCACAGCTCTTTTTCTGATTTCCTCAGAAATCTGAGGGGGATCCTATTTATCTGAGTGAATCCAATCCGCTGCCGCTGCTGCTGGGGAAACCCTGCCCCACAAGTGACAGACCATAAGATCTTTCACCCCAAGTTCATAGGTCACCAGATAGTCACACACAGACTAGATTTATTTGTCACCTAAAGGACATGGGTCACGTACCGGAGGTCCGGAGTCTATTTTTCAAACAGGTGGCCGTCACACTTGTGATTAGGATAATCCCTTATGACATTATATATTATGAAACAGATGATGGGTTACAGCTGCCGATTATTCACGGATGATGTCATTTCATGGCTGATGATGAATAACCTTGATTTATAAAAAAAAACATGGTACAATATATCTACTACTCTGGAAGTTCAACATGGCAACTTATGGCAAAGAACTCTCTGCGGATCTGAAAAAACAAAAACAAAGATGGCGTAGACTATAAGAAGATTGCCAAGACCCTGAAACTGAGCTCCAGCACGGTGGTCAAGAGCATACAGCGGTTTAACAGGACAGGTTCCACTCAGAACAGGCCTCGTCAGCATTGCTGCAGATGTTGAAGGGGTGGGGATCAGCCTTTCAGTGCTCAGACCATACACAGCACACTGCATTAAATTTGTCTGCATAGCCGTCATCCCAGAAGGAAACCTCCTTCTAGAGATGGTGCACAAGAAAGCCCACAAAAAGTTTGCTGAAGACAAGCAAACTAAGAACATGGATTACTGAAACCATTTCCTGTGGTCTGATGAGACCAATATAAACTTATTTGGTTCAGATGGTTTCAAGCATGTGTCGGCAACCAGGTGAGGAGTACAAGTGTGTCTTGCCTTCAGTCAAGCATGGTGATGGGAGTGTCATGGTCTGGGGCTCTGGAGCCAGACTTGTCCCCAAATGCTTTTGGGTCGTGTTTAGGTTAATGTTCAATGAATAGCTTTGGGTTCGTGTCAGGCTGGGGTTTGTAGCTAAACTAAAACTATATGCAGCAGGCTACGCTGGTTAGACGCACGGACACACAAATGTTGCCTACAGATATCAGAGATCACACAGCGAATGGACACTTTTATTTGTAAAATAGCTTCAACAGGCTACTGACTCGCAGTGTTATATTTCTCTGCAATGAACGGATAAAAATTGTAGCTTTTGAAGAAACTAGCCTCATTGCTTGTAGAGAAAGACACGCAGACGCAGGTTCACATACTCAACTTTCATCTGTCTCTCTCTCTGTCTCTAATTCAAATAAATGATATAATTAAAGGGGGGGGGGGGTGAAATGCTCGTTTTCACTCAATATCCTGTTAATCTTGAGTACCTATAGAGTAGTACTGCATCCTTCATAACTCCAAAAAGTATTTAGTTTTATTATATTTATAAGAGAAAGATAGTCTGTACCGATTTTTCCCGGAAAAACGCGAGCGCCTGGAGGCGTGACGTGTGGGCGGAGCTAAAGAATCACGAGCGCGAGTAGGCTTTTGCGTTGAGAGCGTTTGGAAGCTGTGACATTACCATGAGGAAAAAAAAATCATCCAAAACAAACCATGGCTAACAGTCAGATTCAGCGTATATTTATGATCCAGAATCAGATCCAGAGGCTGAAATTTAATAAGAGCAGCATCAGCAACGACGTCTCTATGTTAGGGCTGTGCATAAAATCGAATCAGATTTTTTTGTACATCTCATCAGTAAAGACGCTCCTGTAATTAGAATTATATCTCCAGCACGTGTGTTCAGATCAGGGTTGCCAGGTTTTCACAACAAATCCTGCCCAGTGGCTTCTCAAAACTAACCCAATCCCGCTTCCAGAAGGTTCCCCGATAAAACATTGCTTCCCGGGGTTAAAATATAGGTTTTTTTAGCAGGGTTGCCTTTGTAAAATTCATCTTTTTGGGCCTCAATATCACGTTATTTGTATTGGGGTCACTGTGACCCGCGGACATGAAAAACAACCACCACACACTTGGCAACACTGGTTGGCATTTACTACACCGAGCCGTAATTCACTGATAATCTACACAAAATCGATGTTAAAATTCTAAAAGAAGAAGAAGGGGAAAAAACACTCAATAATGTAAGTTCTTTGCATGACAAGGCACAAGCATAAAATTGTCTGAAATGCATGTAGGCACAGCCGAAAGTTTACCCCTTTTGTCTTGCCATTAATGTTGAATGTATGAATTAGTTACTATAACAACAGTCTGCTCTACTGTATTATCCAGTGATGCAAACTATTATTTTATTTTTTTGGTCAATTTCCGCTGTTTTAATTGAAAGTTGGGCTGTCATTTATATGATTAATGTAATTCATAATTATTGTGACGAAAATAGCATTTCTCGCATTTACAACATAATTAGGAATACTACTAAAATTGAATGGGTGAATATCTTAAAATAAAAATATTATTTTGCAGATACAAAAAATCTTTTATTTTATATTAATTTATTTAGTTCATAAACTTTCATATCTGGGTTTTTTTTCTTTTGCCTTGTGAACTGGCTGAGCCTTAATGAATCTTGTTTCTTTACATGTATTATTTAGGATATTGACAGTATTATAGTTTACTTTAGTTTAGTTTATTAGTTTATGATAACATGGACAGTCTCCTTTCATAAAAAGAGCAGCTTTAGCCTCTACAGCTAATTTCCAGCTGTAGTCAGTTGTTAATAGGCATACATCAAATAAATACATTACAATTATATTCATATTTACAGCATAGCTAGACAAGGAGTTAGACATATGAGCAAAGTGGCACATAATTAAGACAAGCAAGCAAAAATTACAAAAGTATAAAAGCAGTTCAAGCAAGTAGAGGCCACATTGCAGCACATACATCGAGTGGCAGAAGCATGACCATGTCACATCTAATACACATTACATCTATCAGATTAATGTGTGGAGTTATAATTGTCAGACAGACAGTTTTTAAGGTGTGTAGTAAAAGTGGAGTATGTATGTTTTTGATTGTAGTGGGCAATGCGTTCCAGTTTTGTATTGCCTTAACAGAAAATGATAATTGACCAAACGTGCTTTTCCTGAATGGGATTAGAAGGTCACATTGTGTAGTGCTTCTGGTATTTTGACTACTATTATTATGTTGGATTATGAACAAATTAAAAAGAGCAGGAGCAGTATTATGTTCAATTTTGTAGACCAGACAGATGTTTTTGTATTTCATTACATCTTCCCAGCTTAGCAATTTATGGTTATTGAAGATAATACAATGATGTGAAATGTTAGGCTTCTTGTCCAAAACCTTGAGAGTTTTTTTTTTATTATTATTTTTATAAAGAGTTGCTAATGGCTTTAGTGCACTGAAAAAAATTAATCTGAGTGGATGTAAATGTTAAGTAATTAAAATGCGTGATATCAACAATAAAATGTTAAATTTGTGTCTTTACATTAATATATCTAGCTTTGAATTAATCTGCATTTGTTCAAAACACAAGACAATGTGTAATTTATTCCTTTACAAAATTAATCTAAGTAATCCCAGCCAAGCTTTTTAGGTATACACGCACAACAAACAATACCTTGTTTTATTTGCTTGCTCGGTACAAAAAAAAAAACACACACACACACACACACACACACACACACACACACACACACACACACAAAAAAAACCTCCCCTTCCTGTTCCGTTGGTCTGGAAACCCCTTGCATTCCTAACGAAGCCGAAGACGAACACGCGGACTGAACTTAAGGTCAGAATAAAGCTAGCAAATTAACAGTTAATGTTACTTGGGTTGGTACATTCTTTACGGTTTTCGAATTGCTGTACAAAAACTAGGCTTTAAATGTAATTTGAAGATTGTTGTACGTGGATTTTCTAATTAGCATTAGGCCTACCATGTGGTTACGCTGGTAAGTTAATGTTAGGTGGCTAACTTAGTTGCTTTAACGTAATGGAGGCCTAATTGAAACTTTGCAAGTGGTGATACAATAGTTTTTTGTAGTGTAATTTGAAGCTTACATTAGAATGCAATAAAATAAGTCATGTAATGCTGTGATCACACCAAACATGAATAGAGTGTCAAATTCGCGTCTTTTTTATTCGGATAATTTTCAAAATATTACTGTGATAGTGTCATGTAATTTAGTTTTAAAAGTATTTCAGGCGAGAATGTAGTTGTTTTAAACTCAAATATGCAGTTTATTTATAAAAACAGCATCTATTTAAAAAATGTGTTTCGCTGATTTTGGAGATTAGCTTCATGCGATCAGCAGGAGCTCCGTAATGATTTATGCGCCGAGAGCAGCCTCACCTCGGCTAGACCTTCTGACATTCGCCGCTGGTGCTGATGTCTCTTTAGTGGTTCAAGATAAAATATAATTTGTTTGTGGTAAAACGAAACGTTTCTTATCTTTGGCCCTTATTCAATTAATCTATCAATATGTTATATATATATATATATATATATATATATATATATATAGGTCCTTTTTATTTCCTATCTCTATAGAAATATTAACTTTTGTCATATAGCTCCGTCTGACTGCTTACTGACAACATCAGTCGTTCCTCCATGTTGAATGAGTGACTCCTAGCAGGCTCCTGATTGGTTAAAGTTCAAATTTTTCAACGCGTCTTCTGCGCCGCGCTAAATGCCTCATTCGCGACGCGAGACCTCCAGACGCGCGTAAACGCGCCTTTGCATTGACTTAACATTGAAATCATTCATGTTTGGTGTGAACACAGCATAAGGTAGTCTAAGCACATGGATTTTTAGAACATCCACGATCCATGTATAATGTAGGGTAACGTTGTTGTTTTTTCAATCAGGGTCTTATTTTATTCTTTAAAAATATATAATGGGCAATTGCGTATCTTTAATTTACATCCACAAAACCTGCTTATTTGCCACTGACATGCTCAGATTATTATTCTAAGTGTCTGACAACATTATGGAAAGGATTACTACTGAGGTCAACCCGTTTGTTATAGAGTAAATACTTTTTATTTAACCTCTTTAGTTTATGTAGAAAAATTATTGTTTAATATTCACTGCACGTTAAAACATTTACTTGATCGGACTCATGCTTGGATATTTGGACACTATCTTATGATAAAACTAGGTGGTAGCGACATTTATTTGATCTGATCGGCAGGTCAACTACCTGTAGTGTTTGTGGAGAGAAGAAAATGTGAAACTATTTTTAATTAGTTATAGTTACATGATTTGCTATGAATTGGGTTTCTTGCATTGGTCAGTTAGTAACCATTATCTTACACTGTGTACTTAACCAGGTGATTTTCCTGACAATAGGCTACACTGGATAAAGGTATGTAACTTTCAATAAATTTTATTTAAATTATATAATAAATTTATAGTAGTGAGGAAACTGGGGGTAAAGTTATAACCAAGTATGACGTTTTTTTTTTTAATTATTTTTTATTTCACAGAGTAAATTTACAGTCCTGTAAAAAAAAAATTGTACAAAAAAAAGTGATGTGTATGCACCATATGTTGCTGGTTGCTCAAAGTCTGCCATTGTATTAGTTCCCATTGCCATGATAATCTTTTTTTGTTGATCCCATGGTTACATTAGCTAAAAAATACAAAAAAACTTAGTTTACTTCCACCATTTTAAAGTCACATCTTTCTATTTAACATTGATGAGGCTGTGATAAAATCAAACCTACCTGATTACCTGTGGAGGAAATAACAAGATGCTTACCTGATGAAGCTGTAAGAATGAAAAGAGAATGCAACCAATCTGTATGCTTGCTGTGGAAAAAATATAAGTGTGTTTACCTGATGAGGCTGTCAGAAAAACATCTGATCACCTTATCAATGATGGAGTAATTTTAGATTATTTTCTTTTATTTCGTCAGTTGCATACTCGGGCCTCAATATTGTCATATTTGACCAATCTACTTATGTTCAGTTAGTGCCCCAAAATGACTAAGAATATGCTGGGATGTGTGTGATGCACAGGCACCATAAATTAATGTAAAAGTCAAGACACTCACACTGAAGACACAGACAGTTTTGTTTAAAGATGTCATAGGTGTTGAAAGTAATCCTTCTCTGTAAAGTTCACAATCAAAACAAATGACTTGTGCTGACTTTTTAGTTTAATGTTTCTTTAACAGATGTGATTCAAGGGAATTCCAGGATGGACAAGGGCAATCAGTATGTAAACAGGCAAAAAATAGCTGCCGTCTTTCCTTAATTTGTAGTATTGTTTGGTTAAAGGGGTGGTATAATATCCCTTTTTACAAAATGTAAAATAAATCTCTTATGTCCTCAGAGTATGTGAAGTTTTTGCTCAACATACCGCACAGAATTTTTTTTATAACGTAGTAAAAAAAAGCTCAGTTTTTGTATGTCCCTTTAAATGCAAATGACCTGCTGCTCCTGGTTGAATGATCCTTGGGGGCAGGATTTATGTAAATTTTAGGGTTAGTGATGTCACCAACCCGAGTGGAAGCCGTTGTAGTCTCTACCAGCCATTTGTTGTAGTCCTTAAAAATAGATTTATCTAAAATAATATATCTCCCTTTGCTTTGAACTTTGAATGTCGTAACTTTGCAGATGTTGTTTATGCTCAAACAGCAACATTACACACTAACTAAAGTAAAAAAAAGTTAAATCATAATCAACCATCCCTTTAAGATTACAAATGATTGACCTGATAAATAAATATATTTTTTCTCTTTACATTTTTGAGGACAGACAAGCAGACAGAGAGGCAAACACAACTAAATGGAAGCTGTGCTCCTCACCGCTACCAGTATATGACGAATCTCGAAACTGACTTCCACCACCCTCAGAGAGACCACCCAATTTGCTCCTCATTTAGGGTCTGGATGTACTCAGATCTAGCATCTGGATTATATGGGATGGATTTGCAAGATTTGTACTTTTGTTGCCCCTGTAATAAATGAACTTTTGAGACACTACAGATTAAGGCACAACCACAATGTCCAGTTTTCTTCTAGCTACCTGCTATAGCTCAGTAAACTCCCCACTGGAAGGGTTTCAGGACAAGCATGGTGGATACAACTCGAGCCACTTTTTGAGCATTTATTGAGCACACATACACAGCTCGTCATATGTGACGTTTAGCTCGTCAGTTAACTAATCACTATAGATCGCTGAGTTGTAAACCTGCAATGAAAACCAAACAAACATCAAAGAACTAATGAAATTACACAATCATGCAATATCATTTTTCGATCTGAATTACTAGCAATGCCAGTTTACAGACACTTACCGGCAAGCGTACCAGTCCTGATCAATGACAGAATGAAAATGAAAAAAAAAAAGGCGGCGCCTCTGCACTCACTAACTACGCATGTACAGATTCACAATCTGGTGACTAGGGATGATAAGAGGCATATCTGCGACCTAGTAATATTAGAACATATATAAAATATAACATAAATGTGCTTGCATTTAGAATAAGATGGTAAATGTATAAATTTTTTCTCAAATACCCAAGAAAATAAAAATAACATCCATCACTTGTAATACACATAAACAAACAGTAGTGACACCTGCTGGAAAGTTCTACACCTCCCACTTGGTCTACTGATTCTAATATCCAAGTAGGCCACCATAACCAAACAATTCCCTTTTAGACATAACATTTCTCCATAATCATGCAAATAACATTGCATACTTCGATATGAATAAACATATCACGTTATAACATGAATAATTATATCTTCAAGATGGTTTTAATGTCTGAAACAACACAAATTGTTCTTGATGACATAACAACCTCCTTTACCGAAACAGACTACCAGCCTTGAAGAGGATGGTAGTGGGGAAAGTCTTCATCCTTCACCGAAACACACCATGGTGGGGAACCTTTACCGAAACACATCATGGTGGGGATCCTTTACTGCTCCTCCACTGGAAGCAGAACCACCAACCTTCTAACATCCCTGTGGAGAATGGTGGAGGGATAGTTTTCCTCAACTCGGTTTCTTTTGGATTGCCCACCGGAAACTGGACAACTTCGACATGTTGCCACTCTCACATCTCGTACTACACCCCTCACATCAGGACACACTTCCACGACTCGACCCAGCCTGAACTGGCCCCTCAGTGCGTTCTGATCAGCTAACCTTACCAGGTCACCCGCTGCAACATTTCTAGCAGGTGCATGCCACTTTTGCCGGATGTAGAGGTTTGGACCTGCCAGCTGACTCCAACGCTTCCAAAACTTATTAACCTCAATCTGGATTGTTCTCAGACGCACAACGGGGTAAGTTGGATACTCAAACCCTCGTGAGTCCCCACTGGGTCCTGCACGACCAAGCAGAAGTGAGTTAGGAGTGATTACTTCCACGGTCTCATCTTGTACCTGAGCTCTGGCACCGATAGGTCTCTCATTCGACAGATTAGCAGCCAGGTACAGAAGGGTTTGGAACTCTAGCGCTGTCAGATTACATCCCTTGCCAACACTACTTAACGCCCTCTTGAGTACACGAACTGCTGCCTCAGCTGCTCCATTTTGATGGGGAGAGTCTGCCGGGTGAAACACCCATGTCCAATCGGTTCCTTCAACTACTGCTTTCCTCTGGACCTGATCCTTGTCAATGTTACTTAGGAACTCATAAAGCTCCTGTACTACTGGTTTGGCACACATAAAGTTGGTCCCTTGGTCCGACCAAAGCTTTCTTGGGTGACCCCTGAGAGCTGTGAAGCGCTGGTATGTTTTCAGGAATCCTTCCGTGGACAGATCTTCTACAATGTCAGCATGTATTGCTCTTGAAGCCATACAGCTGAACACCACACCCCAGATTTTCATCTCCATTCTTTGTTTTACAGTATCTTTAACAACATAGGGACCGAAAAGGTCTAATGTTGTAAACTCGAATGGTGCGGCTGGTTTAGTTCGTTCAAGGGGAAGTTCACCCATTACCTGTTTACACATTTTTGCTTTGATCTTCCGGCAATGCATACAAGAATCAACAACATTTCTGGCAATCCTTGAACCCCTAATCACCCATGCTTTAGATCTCACACGAAGGTGTGTGCCAGCAACCCCTTCGTGGTTAGCTTCATGAGCCTCTCTCGTGAGAAGAGCGCTGATCCATGCCTTGTAGGGAACCAAAGGTACACCAATCTCTCCCTGGGTCAAATCCTGGACTCTACCATGACATCTCAGGAGCCCTGAAGCCTCATCCCTGCTGACAACAAGCCTGTTTAGGGTGGTCACAGGAAACATAACTCCATTAAAGATACTGTAAAACTCCATCATGGCCTAATGGTTGGGTGGGTTGGACTCCCAATCGAAGGGTTGTGAGTTCTAGTCTCGGGCCGGACGGAATTGTGGGTGGGGGGAGTGCATGTACAGTTCTCTCTCCACCTTCAATACCATGACTTAGGTGTCCTTGAGCAAGGCATCGAACCCCCAACTGCTCCTCGGGCGCCGCAGCATAAATGGCTGCCCACTGCTCCGGGTGTGTGCTCACAGTGTGTGTGTTTGTGTTCACTGCTCTGTGTGTGTGCATTTCGGATGGGTTAAATGCAGAGCACAAATTCTGAGTATGGGTCACCATACTTGGCTGAATGTCACTTCACAATCACAATCACAATCATTTTGGGCAGCTAAGCACAGGTCTTGGAATGCAGCTTCGCGTTCCTTAACTGTCAATACTGCCTCCCACTTTGCTGACTTGGAGGTCCTGTGTATACGGGCCAACCACTTCTTTACAGCTCTGTGGACATAACCAACTATTCCACAAAGTCTAGTTAGAGAACTGCACCTTGTTGGATCCACTTGGTCTATGAGTGCGGCTCCCCACAGAGTCTCCTCTTCCTTAGTCTCAGTTAAGGTTACTTTCTTCCCTTTTTCAGAGGACAGTGAAGCCCCGCTTTCTCCATCTGTGACTATTGGATCTTCACCACCAAGACTGCCAAGATTTAACAATTTCTTGGCTTGAACTCTGGTAAGAACTGCTGAAAAGGCTTTTCTCTGGAGCTTACTCACTACCTCTCTTGCATCAGCTGACACTTCTGAGGCTGACTTTATGGGCCAATCCTCGACTGGATTAGAAAGAAACTCGGGACCTTTCTGCCACTCAGAATGCTCACCCAGCAGATCAGGAGCGCACCCTCTTGTGACTTGATCAGCTACATTGACTTTGCCTGGTATCCACCACCAGTCAGTTACAGGTCCAGCCTTCTGAATCTCCCCGATTCGGTTCGCAAAAAATGTCTGGAAACCATAGCTCTCTCTCTGGATGGCTCCAAGCACTGTCTGACTGTCAATGAAAAGATACCACTTCTCCACGTCCAACCGTCCATGCTTAAACATGTATCCTTTCAGGCGTGTGGCAAAGACAGCCCCACATACCTCTGCCATAACTGCATCACCTTTCTGGTTGAGAGGAGTTAACTTGGCCTTTGACTCCACTAGCCGAGTGACTACACCATTTAATGTCTCCTATCTTAAGTAAAGTACTGCACCATAGGACTCACAGCTGCCGTCAGAAAATGTGATTCCCCAGGGTCTACCTTTCCAAACAGAAGGCATGAGGCTTCTGTAGAACTTAATACTACTCAGACGAGCGTACTCCTTGAACAGCTCAATTGCCTTGCCTCTGAGCTCGTCAGACAGAGGTTCATCCCAGGAATCATTAGTAAGCTTACCAGCTTCCTGGAAGGCTCTTCTAACAAGTATTACTCCTTTCTGCTTCACAGGAGTTACTAGACCGATCGGGTCATACAGTCCAGTGATTTGACTCAGTAGAACACGACGAGTAAGTGGGTTTGGTGTTTTCACTTCTACTTCCCCTTCAGTGAGGTCAATCTCAGTTCTCATCTTCTTCTTCCTACTGGAGAAGTTAATAGAGAGCATCACAAAGAGTTTATCCTCTTGCACAAGGTAACCAACTCCCAGGGCTTTGTTATCTTCCTCCCTTAACTGGTTGGGTAAAGTCAGAGTCACTGTTTTGGACTTGGTTTCTTCTCTCCTCCCACTTTGACCAGACCGGATACAAGGCTTGAGGTAGAAACCTCCTGTTTTTAGTATCTTCTCCACTCCCTCTTGAATCTTGTTTAGACGGTGTGGGTCATTGTGGGATGTGAGGAGATCATCGACATAGGAGTCTTCCTCGATTACCCTTCTTTCCTCCTTCATCTCAGAGAACTGGGGTAACTTTGCGGTCTCTCGCATGGCAACCTGCGCAATACATCCCGCAGGTTTATCCCCCATGTTCACCCTCACGACAGCGTAATCTTCAATCTCATCCTCCGGTGAGTCCCTCCATAGGAATCGATGCACATGGACTTCCTGTTCCTCCAGCCAGACCGAATTATACATATTGGTGATGTCTCCGATGGCTGCATGTTCTCCCACCCGAAATCTAAGGAGCACCGCTCTGATGGGATTTAAGACATCTGGGCCTTTAAGCAAAATACTATTCATACTGACCCCTCCAAACTCCTGGCTACTGTTCCAGACGAGTCGTACTGGCGTAGTTATTGAATGGGGTTTTGGGGCAGTTAGGTGACTCACCCACCACACAGCACCCTTCCATAGGGTCCATAACATCCATAGTGAGCTTAATAGCAGCTCCCCTCTCTACCATCTCGTGGACTTGCTTTGTGTAAGCTTCTTTCCACAGAGGGTCTCGCATGAGCCGCTTCTCCGTTCTCAGGAATGTTGCTTCCACAGCCTTTCGGTTGTTAGGAAGAGAGACTGGGTTTTCCATCCAGGGATACTTCGCATCCCAGTGGGGCTGGTCGCTGTGTGCATCTCCCTCTCTGAAGGTTAGACCTGCCTTTATTATCTCCAGCTCTTTCTCATCAGCTAGGGACATCTCCTTTCCTCCCCGCGAGCACTTTCCACAGCGACATCCTCCACAGATAGGATCACAGGCAGCACCGATGCTGTCCCACTTTAGCCACTCAAGGACCTCTTTATTGCACACTGCTGTCGTTCGAACTTCTGCTCTGTTTCCTTGCTCCCAATGGCTTCCTGGCCTTACAACCAAGTGTTCTTCAACTTTGACTGCTACCGTCCTCATTGAATGAGCAAAGTGCGTCTTCGACCGCCATGCAGCCACCTCCACATCTTCAAAGAGGTCTGGATGCACACCACTCACGATCTTACCCAGAGGACCATCCCACAACACTAGATCGCCGACCCTTTGCAGTCTTTGTGGAGCTAATCGCCCTTCACGAGTGCTGATTAAAAGATCAATCTTTTTTGGGCGGGCCAATTCTCCTGGCTTTACTTCGGGGAAAAATTGCTCTAGCCGCTCCGATTTCACCACTCGATCCACTTTAGCGATGTCTTCCATCCCATAGCAAATCATCTCGTGGAGTTTCAGAGTTCCTCGGGAGGTCCACACTTTTACGAGATACCTTTTTGTATCAACTCTCACCTTCATCGCCTTGTTAATACAGGCTCTGCGGACAGCTTCCAATTGGAAAAATTCCAACTTTCTCAAAATTTCCAACGAACACAGCCTCTTGCTCCTCTGTTGGACCTCGAGCTCCCCTCTTTTCCTCTTCTTTATTTTCCCTTTTAACAGTGTCCTTCTTTGTTGACGCCTTAGGGCAAAGGAAATAGTGGTGGTCTGCTGGAGTGTCGCCTTTCTTACACTCATCTTTACGACAGAGAAACTTTGGAGTACAGTCACTCTCGACCCCGTGAACATCCAAACACTTTGTACATGCTTTTACCTTTTTCACTTGAGCTTTCTTTTCTGACAGATTGGCTTTTCTGAAAGTTTTACAACGAAACAGTTTACCTCCGTGATCTCCATCACCACACATGGCACATGGTAACTGTTTGGATTCTCTTTTGACTTCACTTGCTGTAGTCTTAGTGAAAGACTTCTCTCTCCATCTGTCACCTGGTTTCTCCCGGTGGCTTGGTCTCTCAGGAGCATTAGCAGGCCATGGTTTGCTGGGCAGCAACTGCTCCAACCTCACGAGCAATGACTTTTGGTCTTCCAGGAACATCAAGAGCCTGTCAAAACGGTTTCCAGGATGGACGTCATTTACAGGATTTCTCACACACATGAGCCACTCTCTTTTCATAACATCAGGGAGTTTACTCTCCAAAGACCGAATCACAAGTTGATTGCGTACAGCATCTTCGCACCCCAGGTCTGAGAGGTCCAGTACTGCCCTCTCCACTGCTAGAATCAACTCTAACGTTTCTCGTGGCTGATGGTTCTTTACAGCAGGTCGTGACTGAAGCTCCAACACAATCTCTTCGGCCGTGTGTGCTTTGTCACCATAATGGTTCTCCAATTCCCTGAAGATATCATTTGCATCTCTGCACCGATATAGCCTGAGTTCACTTTTCACAGACTCACTTATACTATCCAGTAAGTGAAGTTTCTTGCATTCCCTAGACCCTGTAGGTTCTGCTTGTGCCTGGATACTTTCCCATTCAGCCTTCCAACGCCAATAACTCCTCCGGTCACCGGAGAATTTAGGTAAGCTTATTGGTGTGAGCTTTATTCTTGGTCGGGCCCACTGAGAGCTGTTATCTGCACCAGCGTGCGAACCAGGGTTACTATATGGCATGCTACTACTTTGTCCCATGCTGAGATCAACAGGCGGAGTAGCATGATCGCTCAACAATTGTGGCGTGCTGGCAAAAGTTGAAGGTAGGGTGAAACTGACACCAAGCCCACTATCAGACCTTCTTGACTGCAGAATGGGCTGTAACATTTGTTGGGGGGCATTGTGTGCAGTAGCTGCGCCATACCTGCATTGAGGTAGACTAGTGGCTGTAGAACCTTTGTCAGCACAAGTAGAGATGATTGCTCTGTCTGTAGACATGAATGAAGGAGAACTTGTTACATATACAGTTTCCTGCCCCTCAGCGGGTGGACTGACAACAGCAGGCTGACTGTTAACAGGTGGAGTAGTAATAGCAAGAGTTACTGGTTGGGTAAAGGTGATGCTACAGAGATGCTCACAAGTCTCTGAGCTAGAGTCCAAGTCAAGTCTCAAGTCTCTGAGCTAGAGTCCAAGTCAAGTCTCAAGTCTCTGAGCTAGAGTCCAAGTCAAGTCTCAAGTCTCTGAGCTAGAGTCCAAGTCAAGTCTCAAGTCTCTTTATTATATTAAGTCTCTGGTTATAATAAATGTTGCATCACGTACAGCGACCCATCCAAGCTGCTTAGAACACTGCATAGCTATATATAAGGAATTCAAAACATTGTAATATGTTATTATGACAACTCTATCTATTAGCATACAGTATCAACTTTGATTTTGGTAAATAATCAGTGTAAACAGGCTATTGCAACATGACAAAAACACCAAGAATGCTTTACTTTTAAGTTAATATCTGTATTTTGCATTTATGGATTCAGTAATGGCCTTCTGTCTGTCCTGGCTGTATAGCTGCACACCTCTTGTCTGGCTTAAGAATGAACAAATCTACGCTGACTTATGTTATTCATACAATACCTACTCACAAATGAACATCAAAAACAAAGCCGGCTGCAATGAATTTCTGTGCAAAACAGCTTTTACTACAAACACTTCCACACAAGAACATTGTTATCACACAAGAACATTTTGATAGAGAACCAAAAATATTTAAAGTAGATAAAATTAGAATAAATAAAATGGAAATGTCTACATACTATTACTACTGTAAACTTTGCAAATAGGACATCAGCCCCTTCAAGTCAATGAACAATAACAAAGTGGGCTGCAATGAATATCTGTGCAAAACGTCATGGCTCCGCTCCTACCCAATGACAGAGGCACGCAGGTTTTTTTCCACTGGAGTACTCACGTGAAGGATGCGTGCACAACTAATAACTAATATCATCACGCTATAAAGGGTTGGCCTGCGCTGGGTGCGCCCCTCCCCCTATAACTGTTCTGTCTCGCGGAGGAGCTCATTTGTGTGCATCTGTGTGAAACACACGCTCTGAAACACGCATATGAAAAAAGAGCGACAGAAAGAACGGCTCCCCTCCAGCCGTGACTCGGCTCCCATCGTTCATGTTTATGAGCCGCAGGCCCGTCGTCAAGGGGGGGCATCGGGGGGCAGTGCCCCCCCAAATGACTTTTTGTGCCCCCCTAAACGTAACGCACAGAACAATTAACCAAACTTGCATTACTGTGCATTCACACCGCCGGCGTCGAGAGCGTCAAAGTGGCCAGAAGTCATTAATTTTCAATGTAAACCAGCGTCGAGGAGCGGCGCGGCGCGACTTGGCCTTTGAGAGCGTCGAGCAGAGTTGAAATCAAGGAAACTTTATGGTAATGAGCTATGACGCGGTTGGGCAGCAACCAATCGGAACGTAGAAGTCAACCGCTTGAGAGGATTTCAGAGGACGCAGCTCCGATCACATTAGTTCCCAAGCAAAATAAAGGACAGGTTGATTATTGCCGTTTCGCGTTTGCAGTAATCTATGATGTGTCCCTGTTTGCGTACAGGGACATAAAAAAATAATTAAAAGTGATACGTGGGCCAAGGTGTCTGAGATCGTTCATTTTAAGTAAAGGATCTTAATATTTCGTCCATAACAACATTTAATGAGATCAACTTATAACGTTAACCTCCTTGTGGTTAGTCTGCATAAGATCAACAAGTCTTGTTGCTTTGCGGCCACTTTAAATACAAAATAAGCATTCGGTCTACATCAGAGCATCTGAGCACTCACGAATCTATCTGCAGCGCCGTGAGCAGAACGGTACAAGCGACTTTCGACGCTCCCGACGCCGCCGGTGGGAGCGCGCAGTTACACGTTTATTATTGAATGTTATTGACTTTGGTCATTGCACTATAGAGTTGTGACGTTCGCGAACGAACCGATTCTTTTGAACGGCTCATAAACATGAACGATGGGAGCCGAGTCGCGGCTGGAGAGGAGCCGTTCTTTCTGTCGTTCTTTTTTCCTATGCGTGTTTCACACAGATACACACAAATGAGCTCCTCCGCGAGACAGAACAGTCCTCCGCACCCAGCGCAGGCCAACCCTTGTGATGATATTAGTTATTAGTTGTGCACGCATCCTTCACGTGAGTACTCCAGTGGAAAAAAAACCTGCGTGCCTCTGTCATTGGGTAGGAGCAGAGCCAAAAGTTTACAGTAGTGATAGTATGTAGTATGTAGACATTTCTTTTTATCTACTTTAAATATTTTTTGTTTTCAATCAAAATGTTCTTGTGTGGAAGTGTTTGTAGTAAAAGCTGTTTTGCACAGAAATTCATTGCAGCTGGCTTTGTTTTTGATGTTTATTTGTGAGTAGGTATTGTATGAATAACATAAGTCAATCAACGTAGCTTCACACACACACACACACACACACTTTGTACTAAAGGTAAATCCAAAATAGTGATGCCACTGTCTAAGCAGAGGGATTTGTGCAACCCTATGGAATATAGTCCACACATGACAAATGAGGTAATAATCAATATTTCAGAATAATTCAAACTCAGATATTGGTGTGTGATATCTGAGTTTTAATTATTTGACTACAAATCTCCCCTCATCATTCCTCCCAGTGATTATTTCCAGGATAAACTGAGATGCCCCCAAGCTGGCTTCTTAAAATTGACTAAATATTTAAAAAGAGCCAAAAGAGCCATTCTTTTGAACGGCTCTTTGAAAGGAACGGATCGCGAAGATCCGGATCCCCTCAAAGAGCCATAAATCCCATCACTATTGCACTACTAACGTTGTTTCAGCAGAACAGCAGGAACAGTAATCACTACAACGGTAACACTAGAAATGCATTACACATTACCTTCAGAAATTATTCAGACGATTCATTATTCAACGCATTATTACACAGAACATAATTTTAAATATAATTATATTCATAAATGACTGTTAAAACATCCCAAAAACAGCACCCAAACCTTGCAAAGACCTACCTCATTAATTATTCAAATACAAAAGCCAATGGCAAGTCTCCAGCAGCAGACCTTTCAATATGTTATTTTTGTGTTAGTAGTTTTATTAATTCAAATTACAATATGCAGTTTCTGTGTAAGTATATGTATATATTAATCATGCAATTCATTTAGTTAAGCATACAGTATTGTATTGTTTATACGCAATTCCTTTGCGCAGCTCAGCATGCGATCTCAGAATACATTTTTGGCGGTTTTGGAAATGTTAAGAGACAATAAACAGAGACGTTGAAATCAAACGGTGAAGTATTTTATTTGAATAATTCAACAAAACAAGACTATTGTGGTCTATTTTAGTTATAGCCTAATATGGGTTTATGTTATGGTCTGTCTCAGATCATTAAAAAAAGTGTGCCCCCCTATGAAAATTAAATGCCCCCCCATTTGGTTTGTTCTGGCGACGGGCCTGATGAGCCGTTCAAAAGAATCGGTTCGTTCGCGAACGTCACAACTCTAACAGCGAGCTCATCTGACGTTTACTAAAAATTAACATTGTTCACGAGTCCCGGAGCTCGAGTCCGAGTCGAGTCTGAAGTCTTTCGAGGACGAGTCTCAAGTCGAGTCTGAAGTCACTGTTTGTGCGACTTAAGTCGCACTCGAGTCCGAGTCTCAAACTCGAGTCCCCATCTCTGTGATGCTATCTGCAGTTGTAAGGCTGTTGATATCTGTTATAACATGCCCACCGACCACATCATTGCCTCCCTCATCTTCATCCTCGGCCTCCTCACCATCGCCTTTTAGTTCTGTACTGTCCCTCTTCATAACCTCATCCTCACATCTGTATGTCCACCCATCCATCAGTTGCTCTTTATCCTCTCTTAATGATAAAAAGAGCATCCACTTGTCTCTTCCATATGGTCAATAATCTCTCCAAGTGTACACAGCATCCCTGAGCTCATGGAGTTTCCTCTCCAGTTTACCACTTTCGACCCTTTGCTGCACCCAATGGCACTTTACTTGTGCCGAGTGCCTCAGCTCGATTAAAAGCAGATTTGAACTGTTTTACAATAGCGTCTATGTCTGGCTCTGCATACTTGGTCCACAGCATTTCCATGATTTTACTCTCAGTTTCAAGGAATTTTTGCTCACTGGCATCTCTTCTCGCCAGAGCGTCCCGCGACTCACTGTCATCACCTGTAGCATCTATTTGGCTTAGTGCATCAACATACTCATTACTGACATCAAGGAGTTTGTCATAATCATCTTTCTACTTCACTAACTCTCCTTACAATTCAGCTTCACGTAAACAGCCAACACTGACATTAAGGCGGTTTATTCTTGTTGTAAAGATTCGTTGTGCATTTGAGCGTTTCCGTTTTAAACTCTCCAGATCTGGTTTTTCATCTGCCATTTCTGTATCTTTTTTCCTCTTCCTAGTGATCAAAATCACTAAAATCACTTTTTAGCAAAAAGAATCGTTCAAAAAGAATCGTTCAGAAGAGTCGACTCAAATAACTTGTTCCGAAAGATTCGCTCCAAAAGGTTAGACTCAGCGGTTACGGCTGATAGTCGCGTTGTTATAGCTCCGCAGCTGTTATTAATCACACAGTCTTACTCACAGTTATTCAGCACTTTAACGGCCCCATTAGCTCTTGACTTCGGCTCTTCCGTTGCAGTGGTGTTGTTAACGAGCGCTTCCTTCTCAGTATACGGGTCTCCGATCCCGACTTCTGTCAACAACAATGGCTTCTCCCCCGCTCGGTGTCCGTGAATTCCCTAGCACGGCTCCGATGGCGGTTTACAACCGTCCAGTTTTCTTCTAAGCTACCTGCTATAGCTCAGTAAACTCCCCACTGGAAGGATTTCAGGACAAGCACGGCGGATACAACTCGAGCCACTTTTTGAGCATTTATTGAGCACACATACACAGCTCGTCATATGTGGCGTTTAGCTCGTCAGTTAACTAATCACTATAGATCTTTAGGTTGTAAACCTGCAATGAAAACAAAACAAACAACAAAGAACTAATGAAATTACACGATCATGCAATATCATTTTTCGATCTGAATTACTAGCAATGCCAGTTTACAGACACTTACCGGCAAGCGTACCAGTCCTGATCAATGACAGAATGAAAATGAAAAATAAAGGCGGCGCCTGTGCACTCACTAACTACGCATGTACAGATTCACAATCTGGTGACTAGGAATGATAAGAGGCATATCTGCGACCTAGTAATATTAGAACATATATAAAATATAACATGAATTGTGCTTGCATTTAGAATAAGATGGTAAATGTATACATTTTTCCTCAAATACCCAAGAAAATAAAAATAACATCCATCACTTGTAATACACATAAACAAACAGTAGTGACACCTGCTGGAAAGTTCTACACACAATGAATTTCTTCCCTGTTTACATGCTGATTGCCCTTGCTCCTTCAAAACCTATAGTGCCCTAAAATCACATTTGAGAAGGACACATTCAACTGAAGAATCAACACCAGAAGTACTTTTTTTTAACTGTGAACTTCTTTTTTCTCCACTGAGAAAGATTACTTCCAACATCTTGGAGTTCATCTTAGGAAAAATGAAACTGTGCACTGTGTCTTTAAAGACTGTGATTTTCATACTAATGTGTATAGAACCTCTGCCTCACACAGATCCCGACAACACGCAACATATTCTTCAAGTGACTTTCAGGCACAAGCTGTACATAAGCATATAGATCAGTCAAATATTACAGATAATATTGTTGAAGAAGCACATTGTTCTGATGCGTGTTTGGGAGAGGATGACTTTTTAGGAGAGTATGAAACTGAAGAATTGAAAGAGGATGAAATTGAACTAAAACTAGGCCACCTTCTGTAAAAATTACAGAGCATTTACAATATTCCAAGCAAGTGCATTAATGAAGTTGTAGCAGAGCTCCAGTTCATATCCTCTTCATTGTCAGGTCCTGGCATAAAAAAAGACTGTAAACGCATGTTTAAGGAAACATGACTGTGCTTGATGACACTGTCATCTCAGATATAGTCAAACAGTTGAGGGAGTCCAACTCTATTAGCACAGCTTTAAGAGCTGATGGTCCTCTAGCCACATCTTACAGAAGACAGCAGTTTTTTAAAAATAATTTTCATGCGGTTGAGCCTGTTGAATTCATTCTGGACAAGAAGGAAGGTCGAACCTTACAATATATTCCCATTCTTCAGTTATTGTCACAGATATTAAGCGTTAAAGACATACAGGAGAAAGCTTCATATGCTACTCATGAGAGTCGGTACGAGTCATTTACTGATGGAACACATTTTAAAGAAAATGCACTTTCTGAAGACCTAACACTTTCTCTACTTCTCTACATTGATGATTTTGAAGTGTGCAATCCTCTGGGAACATCCCGAAAAAAGCACAAGATTACTGCAGTGTATTGGGTATTGGCAAATGTTCCACTACAGTTTTGTGCAACACTTAAGTCAATTTATTTAGCTGTACTTTGTAAGGCTGTAGATGTAAAGAAGTATGGTTATGAGGCAGTGCTTGAGCCATTGTTAAAAGACATTGTTTAATTGGAAGAAGAAGGACTCTTTATTCCTTTGTTTGGAAAGAAAATAAAAAGCCACAATAGTTAGTGTAGTAGCTGACAATTTAGGTGCCCATTCACTCGGTGGATTTTTGGAAAGATTTTCTGGATCTCATGTCTGCAGGTTTTGTTTGGGAAAGCTGTCTGAGTTTCAGGTAAAAGAAGTGAGGACTGGGGCCTTCCAAGCAAGAACGAAGCAGGAACATTCTTTTCATGTACAAGCAGCTTTAGAAAGTCCCACTGTCACTCACTGCTTTGGTGTGAAAAGGCAATGTCCCTTAACTAAGAAATTAAAATACTTTGATGTTTTGTCAGGGTATCCCCAGACTTGCTCAACGACCTATTCGAGGGAATAGTACCTTTGGAGTTGGCTTTGTGCCTTGATCTTCTGATTAAGAAAAAATACTTTACGCTATTTCAACTGAATGGCCTAATCAGCCAGTTCCCCTACAAGTGGACTGACAAATCTGACAGCCCACAGCCTATCCCGATGAACTTTGCCACCCGGAAAAGCATAGGTGGAAACGCTCATGAAAATTGGAGTTTATTGCGACTACTCCCCCTTATGATTGGTTTCAAAGTGATACTTGCAGGTTTTTCCAGAAGCAAGAGTTCTGCCAAAGCACCATTATCAAGAGCATTACCCACAACTAATCAAGGATTTGGACCGCTTGTAGCCATGTGGACCATGCGTTTGAAGCGAAGCATAGCTTTTTCAAGCGAGTTGTTCGACATACCAACTGTTTTCGTAACATTTTACTGTCTCTTGCTGTTCAGCATCAATTCATGCTGGCTTACCATCTGCATGGCACAGATGTACTCAAACCTGCCTTCAGTGTCTCAAATATGTTCACATTGCCTGTGGATGTCCTCAAGGAAAACATACAGGAAGCAGTGCTTAAAAGGTTTCCTGGAGAAACATACATTCAGGTTGCCAATACAGTGACCTGTCATGGCACCACTTACTCAGTGGGAATGATTTTGCCATATGGATCCACTGGAGGGCTTCCGGATTTTGTTGAACTAAATCTGATCCTTATTGTGCATGGCCAGCCTGTATTTGCTGTCAAGTGTCTACATTCATGGTAAAGTGAGCACCTTAGGGCTTTTGAATTGGAATCCACAAGACAAGTGACAGTCTGCGAGCAACTAGAATTGACAGACTCCTATCCCCTTGCAGCTTACGCTGTTGAGCAAAAGCGATTTGTCACCTTGAAGCGTCATATACCCATACAAGATTAGGTATTTATATACAGTATATATTTATTTTTTCGTTTGTTTCTAAATCCTCAATTCACTGTCATTAGTTAAGTGTTTCACATGACTTTCAAACTTACTGGGATCTGAAAAAATGCAAAACTACCCAAAAATGTCACCCAGAGGCATCCTTTACAAGTGACCCGTATCTAAATTAAAATTGTAAACTTTTTGATTCACTGCATGCCTAAATTTAACTTAACCAAACTTTTTTTTTTTTATAACTACAGAATCATCATGTCTGCCCGACTTCGAGTTATACTGGAAGAAGAAATTCGCAAGCTTTCCTTGCCTTCAGGAATACCGCAGACTCTAGAGGAATTGAAGCATATTGTACAAGAAACATTTGCAATACACCAAGATTTTCGTTTTCAGTTCCAGGACCAAGATTTTAATGGTCAGTTTTTTACTCTCCTTGAAAGTAATGAAATAAAGGACAAAGACACCATCAAGGTGGTCCTTGCTGAACCAGTTATCACAGTAACTTTTCGAGATTCTTCTAAGGATCAAGGAGTCCCGGATAGCTTTGATAGCAGTTGCACTGAGTTATTGGAAGATGCTGGTACCTGCTCCACTGCATCCAGCGATACCACAATTCTGTCTTCTCCAGGTAGCACCTACTTCCTTTGTTCTGTGCCTTGGCCAGCTCAGTTTGTAATTCCTACCTTCTCTTTTGACACGGAGCTCATTCTTCAAGCAGCAAATGAAAATGAAATTCTGGAAAATGGTGGCGCTGGAGACTTAAGGGTTCCTGATGATTTCAGACTAAATTTTTCACCTTAAGGATTAGTTCACCTCAAAGTTGAAAATTGTCACCATTTACTCACCCTCAAGTTGTTTTAAACCTGTGTGAAATTCTTTCTTCTGCTGAAAACAAAGAAAGATATTTTAAAGAATGTCGGTAAACAGACAGACTCGGGTCCCATTGACTTCCATAGCAGGAAAAAATATATACTATGGAAGTCAATGGGACCCAAGTTACAGACATTCTTCAAAATATCTTTCCCAAGATTCAAGATTGTTATTGTTTATAAATGTAGGCAAATCCATGTGGGAAAAAAATTTGCTTAAATCACAACACTGCAGCAACCACATAATCCCACCCAGATTTTTGTTCAGATGGAGAGCAAAGAGCTAAATGCATTCTTCACGTTAGCAAACAAAGACAATTTCTCAGGATTTTTTCAATGCACTTTCTCAAGTTACACTAATCCTATTTCATATAGGGACCATGTTTGTGAGTCTGTTAATGTTAAAGGTGCAGTTGAAGGAAAGATGACAGTTAATAAGTCAGAATCTATATTGCACCATGTGAGTTTTTTTTTTTCAATAGAAACCCAAAGAAACTGAAATGTAGGTTTCTTAGAAGATCTCCATTGTCACACGGGGATCATCGTGTGCAAGCGTGTTACTGTACAGGACTGAAAAACGCAATTGTAAAAAAAAATATTCTGTAAATGTCTCTGAATTGTTTCTTCTGAAGACAATAAAGCCTGTCAACTTTCACTTAATGAGCTTTCCTCTAGCACCACCATGAAGCACAATTTTCTATTGTACACAATGTCTCAACCTGTGAGGTGGATATATTTTATAATACTTTGTTTTATTCTGACCTTGTCAGTTTTTACTATCAAATGGCAAAAATGTCAGCTTTATGTAATGTAATAACTAGATTTCCATATTTGATGAGTACATTCTACTGGCATTCTGTTTACAAGTACCAGTGTTGAACTTTTACTATAGTAGTAAAATAAGTACTATTTGCATAATTTATACCTTCAGTAGAATTACTCAGTTGCTAATTAGAATATCTGAGTACATGTAACTTTTAAATACACTAACAAATTTTGAAAACAGTAGATACCACTTGAAATTTGTTATATTGAAATGTAAAAATTAAGTTGGATTCAATCAAAAATACATATTTATAATTCTTAAAGTTGTGTAGATCACACACACACAACTGATTAGATCAATGCTAAAATTAAGTTAACTTTATGTGCAAATTTTATTTCAACAAACAGAAAAAGTAGTTTGTACAAAGACTATTCTTGTTGGATCTACATAATAAAATTATGCAAAAGAATTCATAATATTTTTTAAGTAAATCTAGCAGATAATTTTTATCACTGTGCTGAGCTGTTAATTTGTCCCCAGCTTATCAGACAATGTTAGATGTGAAATAATCATTGCGTCCATAAATAATTTAGCATTAAAAGTAAGTGCATTTCTAATACAGTATTGTTCAAAATAATAGCAGTACAATGTGACTAACCAGAATAATCAAGGTTTTTCGTATATTTTTTTATTGCTACGTGGCAAACAAGTTACCAGTAGGTTCAGTAGATTCTCAGAAAACAATGCTGTGCAATTGGGCAATTAGTTGAATTAGTTGAAAGGGGTGTGTTCAAAAAAATAGCAGTGCTGCATTCAATCACTGAGGTCATCAATTTTGTGAAGAAACAGCTGTGAATCAGGTGGCCCCTATTTAAGGATGAAGCCAACACTTGTTGAACATGCATTTGAAAGCTGAGGAAAATGGGTCGTTCAAGACATTGTTCAGAAGAACAGCGTACTTTGATTAAAAAGTTGATTAGAGAGGGGAAAACCTATAAAGAGGTGCAAAAAATGATAGGCTGTTCAGCTAAAATGATCTCCAATGCCTTAAAATGGAGAGCAAAACCAGAGAGACGTGGAAGAAAACGGAAGACAACCATCAAAATGGATAGAAGAATAACCAGAATGGCAAAGGCTCAGCCAATGATCACCTCCAGGATGATCAAAGACAGTCTGGAGTTACCTGTAAGTACTGTGACAGTTAGAAGACGTCTGTGTGAAGCTAATCTATTTTCAAGAATCCCCCGCAAAGTCCCTCTGTTAAAAAAAAGGCATGTGCAGAAGAGGTTACAATTTGCCAAAGAACACATCAACTGGCCTAAAGAGAAATGGAGGAACATTTTGTGGACTGATGAGAGTAAAATTGTTCTTTTTGGGTCCAAGGGCCACAGGCAGTTTGTGAGACGACCCCCAAACTCTGAATTCAAGCCACAGTACACAGTGAAGACAGTGAAGCATGGAGGTGCAAGCATCATGATATGGGCATGTTTCTCCTACTATGGTGTTGGGCCTATTTATCGCATACCAGGGATCATGGATCAGTTTGCATATGTTAAAATACTTGAAGAGGTCATGTTGCCCTATGCTGAAGAGGACATGCCCTTGAAATGGTTGTTTCAACAAGACAATGACCCAAAACACACTAGTAAACGGGCAAAGTCTTGGTTCCAAACCAACAAAATTAATGTTATGGAGTGGCCAGCCCAATCTCCAGACCTTAATCCAATTGAGAACTTGTGGGGTGATATCAAAAATGCTGTTTCTGAAGCAAAACCAAGAAATGTAAATGAACTGTGGAGTGTTGTTAAAGAATCATGGAGTGGAATAACAGCTGAGAGGTGCCACAAGTTGGTTGACTCCATGCCACACAGATGTCAAGCAGTTTTAAAAAACTGTGGTCATACAACTAAATATTAGTTTAGTGATTCACAGGATTGCTAAATCCCAAAAAAAAAAAATGTTTGTACAAAATAGTTTTGAGTTTGTACAGTCAAAGGTAGACACTGCTATTTTTTTGAACACACCCCTTTCAACTAATTGCCCAATTGCACAGCCTTAAGAGCGTGCATATCATGAATGCTGGGTCTTGTTTGTTTTCTGACAATCTACTGAACCTACTGGTAACTTGTTTGCCACGTAGCAATAAAAAATATACTAAAAACCTTGATTATTCTGGTTAGTCACATTGTACTGCTATTATTTTGAACAATACTGTATATCTAAAATTAGCAAAGTCTTTGCTAATTCTCTCTGCTTTAAAAGAAAGATTTGAATCAATAATAATGCCCAAATACTTAAATTGTGGCACAATACCAATGTTTTGACCTGAAATCGTTATGTTTGACACAATGTTACATTGTCTTTTTGTGAAAAACATTCCCACACTTTTATCTACATTTAGTTGAAGGCACAAACGATTTAGCAAACCTGTGATCTGGTCCATGGCTGTAGTCAGTTTGTCAGCAGCCAGATGTTTTGTCTTGGCATGCACATAAATTACAGTGCCATCCAGATACATTATTTTATTAATATCAGGGCAAACAGATGGCAGATCATTGATATATAGGCTAAACAAAAGCGGGCCAAGTATTGATCCTTGTGGCACCCCGGTGCATAAATTAAGAGCTAATGAGCGATGGGTGTTCACAGAAACGTAATTGAGTTCTACTAGTTAATTATGACTCAAACCATTTGAATGCAGGAGAAAAATTAAAAGTAGAGAGTTTGGCAATAAGGACCTGATGATTGACGATGTCAAAAGCTTTAAAAGATCTAAAAACACACCACCAACAACACCTCCTTTGTCCACCATTGCTCGAACAGTCTCAAATAAACAGTTTGCAGTTTCTGCAGAGTGATGGGCCCTGAAGCCAAACGGCATCGGATGGAGAAAGTGAATGGACTATTATTAAAAAAGGAGACAAGCTGCTCTGATACACATTTTTCAGCAAACTTGGAGACCACAGGTAAAATACTAATTGGGCGGTAGTTAGATATGTTCAGAGGGTCATCTGACTTAAATATGAGAGTTACAATTGCAGTCTTCCAGGTAGTTGGAAATATCCCCTCAAATACTGACTTATTTACAATTTGTGAAATAGGGTAGGCTAGATGTTCTTTCAGGAATTTAACAATTTTAGAGTACATTCCATAAATATCTTTTGTTGATGAGATTTTAAAAGAATTAAAAATTGCCTGGGTTTTAATTTCAGAGATAGTTTGAATGCTAAAACAAGGCTTGCTTTCATCTAACAATTTGACAATTTGACATTTGACAATATCTCCAGTTTTAGGGGAAAATTCTGTGCGATTTCATCCACAGAATTGATAAAATATTCATTTAAAGCTACAGCTATTTGTGCTGGATGTTGTAATAGTTTACCATTCATGTTCAACTCTAACTGGTTTCTTAGCCTATGGTTAATTCCCATCACATTAATCTGTTCCCAGATTAGCTTTGTATTACCCTTTCCCTCATTAATAATTGTCATTAAAAAATTGGCTTTAGCCTTTCTGATCACTTTGATTACTTGATTACGTAATAAAGTGAATCTATGCCTATCACTATTTAACTTTAATAATGTTTTTAATGATATTTTTAAAGTAAAGTCTCTTTCTTCCATCAAATTAAATATTTCAGTATTGAAAATGATCCATTTCATTCTTTGAAATCCTAAATTGCTCCTCGGGTTTATGATGAAAGCGCTTTCTTGTAAGTTTTCTCGACAGTAATGTCAGATTATGGTCAGACAGTCCAGTAATAAAATTAAATGTTTTTACAATTCGTTTAGGCTTGTTACTGAATATTAAATCTATCTGTGTCTGAGATGATGTGGTTATATGAAAATCATTATTAGAGGAGGGTGGATGATGAGCACAAAAGACATTTCAGATGAGAGCACTATATTTTTAACCCAATACACTCCAAATCATGGTCAAAAGGCCAACATATCTGATCACAGTTGATGATATATTTTATGTAAATCATGACCTCTCTTCCTTCAGACCTGTCCCGTCTAAAAATATTATTCCCTGGTACCTGTAATGCAGCAGATGGAGAGTTGTTATGTAACCACGATTATGTCAGGCCTAAAAAGTTTAAGTGAGTAAGAAGATGATGTGCTTGTTCAGACTTTGATGTGAGGCTATGTTCATATGGCCTCCAAAGAGACCCCTAGGTTTGAGCTGATGATCCCAAATCAGTCGTGAGTGATTGACAGTTTTAAAAAAGTTCAGTTGGCAGTGTTTTTTCAGAGCAGGTTTTATAATGCTTTTGAATCAACTGTAGGTTGAACCATTTAGATTTTCACGCTTACCTTGAGCGCAATGACCAGTTACCGTGACATCCGGACGATGATCCCGTAAGGTCAGAAACGTAGGGCAAGGAGATGTTTGCTCCTCCACGGCGAAAGCCCCGCCGCCGTTGATCCACGCGCCGACAGATGGCAGCCCAGGCCCTCGGCGCTCACCAGGCCCAGCGTCACAGCACTCGCTGTCCGAAATCCGCTCCCCGCCACTAGTTTATCCACCTCCCTCAGTGGCGGTTGCAGCGAGCCCTATATGGGTGTGCTTACGACCTTGCAGCTGGTACCGCGGGGAATCGGACCTATAGGCACGGGTGCACCCCAGCAAACACGTCCCGAACGTCCGCTTAGGTCCGCAGTACGTCCGCTTTTTTTTTTTCGGAGGACATTCGTCTGAGATAATTTGTGAACGTCGCTGTTTCGTCCCCCATCTGCCATTTCCATTCAAACACTTGAAAAATTCAGTCCTTTATCTTTTATCATCAGACCTGGCCAATGTTGGGCAGTAGTTACATGTAAATAAATTACGTAATTTAATTGCAAAATAAGTAGCTGTAATCTGTTACAGTTACTGAAAAAGGTGTAATTAAAATACAGTTAATTATGAAATTGTTAATGATTACAAAGGGAGTTACATTTGAATATTTTCACACATATACATATTTAAAATATGAGACACCAATGTTTCTGTAGTTGAAGACACAGAATATGACAAATTCTTATTCCATAAGTGTTATTTCCTATTTTCCTATTTTGTATATGATTATTTATTTTATTTATCTATTTATTTTTTAGAATAACTGCCTTTTTCCAAGGCATTGTTATATGCCAATGTTTCCTTACATAGCTATGCAAAGATTTAATTTCAAAAACAGTATCATAGCTATTAAACTATATGATTTTAAATCTGTATTAAACTTCAAAAAGATTGCAAAGTAAAAAGAGCTGCTAAAGTCCTATTTTGAGGTGGTTGTACTTTACAATTAAATTATAGTCTTAATTCAAGTGAAGAAGGATTCGGAAAGGCTGAGAGTAATCAGTGTTGAGTACCACTGTAACATTAACCCTGCCTGCTTTAAATGATTCAAAATAATCACAATTAGAAAACAAATTTAGAAAAGTAATCAAAAAGTAATGAAATGTAATCAAAAAGTAATGAAATGTAATCAGTTACATTACTTAAAGTCACATGAAACAGTGACACTATATTACATTTTAAATAAGGTAATTTGTAATCTGTAAACTATAACATTTCCAAAGTCAACTTCCCAACACTGGACCTGACACCTTGCAACTCAGACAAAGAGAGTTGACAAAATCAAACTTATATAAACTCATATTGGATTTTAAAGGGTATTATTGTCTAAAACAAAATCCTTAAAAAAAAAAAAAAAAAAAAGTCATAACTTAAAAAAATAATAATAAAAAATAAACAATTGTTTTGATTTGCAGATTGATATTATTATTATTATTATTATTATTATTTTACTAAATAGATTTGAATACATTGTAAAATAAAGTTAATGTTAAATTAATACGTTTCATTTCTGGAAAAAGAAAATAGGAGTAACTTCTGTAATGAAAAATAACACAGGTAAGACAAATACATTAATTATTTTCATTTACGTATTAAACTGTTTATTTGTGCTATATATTGTATAAACTGTTGGTAAGATGACAAGAAAAGTTATTTAGGAAATATATTATTTTAGTTATTGCATTTAAGACTGCTAAACTACATAGAGCTCTAATAAAAAAGTAATATAGCAACTCTGGAGATAGGATCCAAGCAGCTGTCAATCAAATGAGCACATGACCGAATGACGTCACTTTAGGGCAAGCGGCATGTGTCCATGTCAACGCTAAGCCGCGTGACAGTTGACCGTCATCCGGTGATTTCCTCAGACACAGTTTTCGCTTTTGTTTGGTCGAAAAGGTATTTATTCTTTTATATTATTAGACATTATAGCTACTGTAACTACTGTTTATCTCCTAATGCTTACATTTGATGAAGTTGACCTTTTTAAACCTTTGCTTGCTGATGTTGTCCCGCGTGGCTGCTGAGGTTAGGCTATTGAAACACTTTCGAAGTTAAAAGGTTAGTTCATCCAAAAATCATAATTATGTCATTTATAACGCACCCTCATGCCGTTCCAAACCAGTAAGACCTCCGTTTATCTTCGGAACACAGTCCGAGAGCTCTCAGTCCCTCCATGGGCTAGTTGCATATCTCCGCCATCTTGGATTTGCGGTCTTGCGAGTGTGTGCGTAGGTATTTCCGGTTGTGCTTAAAGTCAGTGCAGAGAACCGGAGAAATCCAAATATTACCTTCTATGTTTACAGGATTTATAATATCACTTCATATGCAAATAAGATACACTGCTATTATCACTATACTACAAATGTTAACTGAGCCAGTGGATTTGAAACTTGTGTATGTTTGGGTCTGGTGAATGAATTAAATACACTAATGTTCACTATTGTTCACGAGATGAAAGTTTAACTCATGGTGTGTATACAGAGCTATATAATGTATTTTATCTTACCAAATATGTAAATGTACAAATTACTTATTTCTCGAAGATGTTTGCATTGTTATTATTATTTTTTATATTAAATATTTACCTCGTGAGATGTGGGCTGCGATTTATCTTCAGAAGTATCCATTTCTCAATTGTACACATACATCAGTCTGTTTCAGCGTTATTTTCACAACATATTTTATTATTTTACACAATAAAAAATACTTGACTAATTTTAATATCTGTTTAATCTGATAATTAATGCAAAACAATAACAATATACATGGCTGCTCATCGACAGATAATGATTTATGCTGCAGATCTTTCACAAAACAAATAAACAGATAAAAACACACATGAATGCAAACAGCGATCTTTTATTTAAGGCAAACCTACCATAATTACTGTATATTACGTTTAATTGTACAGTTAGTTATAAATTATGTTATCAAATAAAGTTAATAAAACGCTTTATCAGAAATCTCTGTGCGTCTGACAGTCAGAAACATTTATCTTACATAACAGAACAAAACCAGCTCTTCGAAAATGAAAAGTATTGCATATTTGAGAGGTTTGTGTTTGAAAAAAGAAATCCCTGTGTACCAGACCGGACGCTGATCCGCATAATCAACAGAAGAATAAAGCAATCTCCGCGTTGTATCTTGATGAATTTCCACACATATAGGGAGGATGTTTCCCCATGTTTTTGATAAACCACTCTCGGCTGTTAAATTTGAAAATCTTTGATTATATACATCTAGCCAAGTTTCGTATGTAAGTTTCTCTTACAGTCAATGCGAGCATCGCAAGACCGGAAATAAGTACGCACACACTCGCGTCGCTGAAGCTCACCGGCGCCATCTTGTGCACCTAGCCCATTGAAGCTGTGTGTATGGTCTACTGTCCATGTCCAGAAGGGTAAGAAATACATCTTCAAAGTAGTCCATGTGACATCAGAGGGTCAGGTAGAATTTGTTGAAGCATCGAAAACACATTTTGGTCCAAAAATAGCATAACTACGACTTTATTCAGCATTGTCTTCTCTTCTGTGTCTGTTGTGAGAGAGTTTAAAAAAAAAGCAGTTTGTGATATCTGGATTGTTAACGAATCATTCGATGTAAACGGATCTTTTTGAACCAGTTCACCAAATCGAAAGGAATCGTTTAAAACAGTTCACGTCTCCAACAAGCATTAATCCACAGATGACTTAAGCTGTTAACTTTTTTAATGTGGCTGACACTCCCTCTGAGTTCAAACAAACCAATATCCCGGAGTAATTCATTTACTCAAACAGCACACTGACTGAACTGCTGTGAAGAGAGAACTGAAGATGAACACAGAGCCGAGCCAGATAACGAACGAAAGACTGACTCGTTCACGAGTCAAGAACCGTTTCTGTCAGACGTGTCTGATTCAAGAACCGAGGAGCTGATGATACTGCGCATGTGTGATTCAGCATGAAGCGTGAAATTTCGGACCACTTGGTCTAAATCCAAACTGTCAACAGTCTTTACAAATCTTTTGTCAATGGATAAAAGATAGTCCTAGACATATAAAATCATAACACTACTGAATGTGTTAATTTTGTTGTTTTGGGTTAGAAGACAATGGGAAGAAATGTCATCGACTAACCACAGCTGACAACCAGAGACACGCCGACACACACCCACCAACAGACACACACACACGAAAAGAGCACTGCAACTTTACGTTTGTTCAATTAAAATAAACATATTTTGCTTCATACAGTGTGTTTGTTGTCTTTGATTAGCTTAAAAGTACAATAAAAGGACATTCAAGTCCCCTAAACGTCCCGTTTGGCCGCTGCATGTCCTGTGAACGTCCGGAGGACGTAAAGTGGACCCTACACACTGACGTCCGGGGGAAATTCGCAGAGGCCATTTAGGGGACGTCCTGGGGACCTTTTTTTTGTTAGCTGGGACATCTCCGGACAGCAGCAGGTAAAGTATGATGATGATCCCACTGTCACTTTGGCATTTGCCCTAGACTGCATTACCCATCAGAATGGGATAACTTCGGTTAATGTGCATGCATTTAATTTAAACATCACTTCAGCATACAGTACCTGAGATTACAAGAGGTAAATGGCATACCCCTTTATGAACCGTGTTTTTATTAAACCTGGGCCTATCAAAAAAGCATACCCCTGTTTAAACAGTATTTTTAATTAAAATTGACAAGAATCCTCTATAAAACCCAACTTCTGGTTTGCTATTCTGACAAAGTATGCTACATCGACAGAACACCGCAGTGTTTACACATTTAAACGTTTGCATTAAAATATGCTTTCCGTTTCCTAAGTGCTTTACTGATGTTGTTTCCCGGTTAACTGATATATTTTGGGAAACTCGCTTTGTGTTAACAAACGTTCCCGAATCTGTAAAGTTTAAAATAACTCCAAAAACGAAAAAAGTGCCAGGAAAGCTCCTGACGCACCTGTCCCCTGAATGCCGCCATTTTTTTATTTTTCAAATGTAATATATTAAGAATTAATATATGGACATATATTTCAAATTGATTTATGGACAAGTGTGATATCTAAAGGTATTTACATATAAAGTAAATAAATATATGTAAATATTTCAGATAAAAATATATTAACATTTAATGTGAAAAATATTAAAAAGTGGACAAAAGCAAATATTTTTATATATATTTTAATATACATCTCAAAATATTTTTACATATATTGAATAAAATATATTTTCATGTACATAAATGTAATATGTGAACAAACATTAGAAATAAATATAAGGACATATATTGGAAATGTATATATTCACATCGTCTGATATCTAAATGTATTTAAATATAAAGGAAATAAATATATGTAAATATTTCCAAAACAAATATATGTAAATATTTCCAAAACAAATATATTTACATATATTTAATATATGTGAAAAATATTTAAAAGTGTTAAAAATCAAATATTTTATATATATATATATATATATATATATATATATATATATATATATATATATATATATATATATATATATATATATTTAATTTACATATATTGTATAAAAATATTTTCTATTTGATGAAGACATTTAAATATATCAAAATCTATTTATTAAAAATATATTTCAATGTATGTGACTTCTGTATGGGGAACTTCTGAGACCTTCTGAGGATAAAAAAAGAAAACTTGATTTGGGAAAACAAACCTTGGGCGTTACTAACTCTGAAAACAAATGTCATTCCTTAGCACAGATAAACAGACAGCAGTCTACTACTGAGTGAGGACCTGTGGCCTTAAAGGGATACTCCACCCCAACATGAAAATTGTGTCATCATTACTCAATTACCTCCATGTCGTTCCAAATCCGTAAAAGCATTGTTCATCTTTGGAACACAATTTAAGATATTTTGGACTGTGAGGCTTGTGACTGTCCCATTTACTGCCAAGTAAAATACACTGTCAAGCTCCAGAAAAATATGAAAAGCATTCTCAGAATAGTCCATCCACCATCATTGATTCAACCGTAACATTATGAAGTAATGAGAATACTTTTTGTACACAAAAAATAACAACAAAAATAACATTGCATGGTATAATCATGTATACTTGAACTTAGTTTCTCATCAACTCTAGCTGTTCCATGCTATTCTAGTCAGAGAAGTATACTCCTAAAGATAATGTGCACTGCTTGGTGTTTAGAGGTGTCTGAGAAACTTCTGCAATGACATTTCTCTTAGTTACTACAAAACATAGGTTAAGACATTTGTGGCACATTTAAGAGAAATATTCAGTTATTTCTGTATGTCTCTACATGCTAAGTGAAGTAGCAACACAATTGTAAATCTGTGTTCTGTCTGGTGTAGTTACATGTGTTTTGGCAGTAGTGAGCACGTGTACACATACAGTAAGTCTGCTTGGTTACACTTTGTTTCGATAGTCCACTTTAGACATTCTACTAACTATAAGTAACTTTGCAACTACATGTCTACTGACTCTCAGAGTGACTGTTACCAGAACCAGAAACATATAAAGTAAATGAACAAATACAATCTTTAAAGTTTGGGCTCATAAATATTAGATCACTCATACCCAAAGCAGTTATTGTAAATGAAATGATCACAGATAATAGTTTTGATGTACTCTGCTTGACTGAAACCTGGCTAAAACCAAATGATTATTTTGGTCTAAATGAGTCTACTCCACCAAACTACTGCTATAAGCATGAGCCCCGTCAGACTGGTCAACAATATATAGTGATATTCTCAATGTTACCCAGAAAAGAGGATACAGGTTTAACTCTTTTGAAATACTTCTGCTAAATGTTACTCTGTCAGACATGCAAAAGAAATCTAATGTATCTCTTGCTCTGGCTACTGTGTATAGACCACCAGGGCCGTATACAGAATTCCTAAAAGAATTTGCAGATTTCCTCTCAGACCTTCTAGTTACAGTTGATAAAGCGCTAATCATGGGAGATTTTAATAGTCACGTTGATAATACAAATGATGCATTAGGACTTGCGTTTACTAACCTAATAAACTCTTTTGGAGTCAAGCAAAATGTCACCAGCCCACTCATCGTTTTAATCATACACTAGATTTAATTATATCGCATGGAATCAATCTTACTGCTATAGATATTGTACCTCAAAGTTATTACAGACCATTTCCTTGTATCGTGCATGCTGCGTATAACTGATATTAACTATATGTCTCAGCGATACCATCTGGGCAGAACTATTTGTTCCAGCCACCAAAGAAAGATTCGCAAATAACCTGCCTGATCTATCTCAACTGCTATTTGTACCCAAAAATACACATGAATTAGACGAAGCTAGAACTAGAAGCTGTTGCCCCCATCAAATTGAATAAGGTGAGAGAAAAATGTACTGTGCCATGGTAATAGTAATAACAGTAATACTCACTCTCTCAAGAAAGTAACTCGTACTCTTGAATGCAAATGGAGAATTGCACTGGAAAAACAGTATGTCCAGCTATAGACAGGCTCTAAAAACTGCTAGGGCAGAGCATATACACAAACTCAATGAAAATAACCCAAACAATCCAAGGTTTTTATTTAGCACAGTGGCTAAATTAACAAATTACCAGACGCCACCTGAATCAAATATCCCACCAACATTAAATAGTAATGACTTTATGAATTTCTTCACTGATAAAATAGATAACATTAGAAATACAATAGTGAATGTAGATTCTACAGCATCTAACACTTCAGTTTCATCCATCGCACTCAAAGATAAACTGCAGTGCTTTACAACCATAGGACAGGAAGAGCTAAATAAACTTATCACTGTATCTAAACCAACAACATGTTTATTAGATCCTGTACCCACTAAATTACTGAAAGAGCTGTTACCTGTAGCCGAAGAGCCGCTTCTCAATATCATTAACTCGACGTTATCTTTAGGACACGTCCCAAAACCATTCAAGCTGGCGGTTATCAAGCCTCTTATTAAGAAATCAAAACTACTCAATTGAGCTCCTTCCTGAACAAAAATGATCAGTATGAAGAAAAGGTTTCCAGGCCCCACCATAGCACAGAAACTGCACTTGTTAAAATTACAAATTACCTGCTCCTTGCGTCAGATCAAGGCTGCATCCCATTTCTAGTTTTAATTGATCTTAGTGCTACGTTTGACACCATAGATCATGAAATACTCATAGATCGATTACAAAACTATACAGGTATTCAAGGGCAGGCTTTAAGATGCTTTAGATCCTACCAGTCCGTTCACTACCATTTTGTTTACTTAAATGGGGAGTCATCTCATTTATCATCAGTAAAATATGGAGTGCCACAAGGATCCGTCCTAGGTCTCCTTCTATTTTCAATATACATGTTGCCCCTTGGTAATATTATTAGAAAATACGGGATTAGCTTCCACTGTTATGCTGATGATACTCAGCTATATATCTCAAAGAGACCAGATTAAACTTCTAAATTATCTAAGCTAACAGAGTGTGTTAAAAATGTAAAAGATTGGATGACCAATAATTTTCTCCAATTAAATTCGGATAAGACAGAGATATTAATTATTGGACCAAAAAACACTACACAGAATTTTGTAGATTACAATCTGCAACTAGACGGATGTACTGTTACTTCCTCTACAGTCAAAAATATGGGTGTTATATTAGACAGCAACTTGTCTTTTGAAAATCATATTTCCCATTTGACAAAAACTGCATTCTTCCATCTTAGAAACATTGCCAAGCTACGAAACATGTTATCTGTCTCTGATGCAGAAAAGCTAGTTCATGCATTCATGACCTCTGGACTGGACTATTGTAATGCACTTCTAGGTGGTTGTCTTACTTCTTCAATAAACAAGCTACAGGTAGTCCAAAATGCAGCAGCTAGAGTCCTTACAAGGTCAAGAAAATATGATCATATTACCCCAATTTTACAGTCTCTGCACTGGCTACCTATTAAGTTCCGTATCAGTTACAAATTATCATTACATACCTATAAGGCCCTAAATGGTTTAGTTCCTTTGTTGTGGCACTGCCCCAGTAAAGCCCTGCACTATGCTCACTTAAGTTAGGTTGATTTTGAGCTTTTTCCAAAATCTTTTTGTTTGAGGGGGACTTTTGTTGGCTCCTAAGGACTCTTATTATGATGGGCCTACTGATAAGAGGGAGAGGGCAGCCATTTTGGAAAAAAAAAACGTTTTCTGGGTGAGGTGCTTGTTTTGGGGCTAAGGTAGCTCTGGGTAATTGTCCTAAGTGACCTCTGGGTATAGGGACATTGCATATTAGACTTTGAAGCCATTTCATATGGGCACGATCTGGTCTGGGATATTCATTTTGGACGATACTCTGGGTACCTTTCCTTACAGCTGGAGGATAACCTCTTTTTTGGTGGGGCCTGGATCCAGTGGATATATATATATATATATATATTTTTTTTTTTTTTTTTTTTTTTTTTTTTGGGGACGTTGGTTTTTCATCAGGACTTCAAATTCCCTCCCTACCCCAAAGACTGTTGAGTATCATCTTTATTATTATTTTTGGCTTGAAAAGACTATTGAGTATCATCTTTATTATTATTTTTGGCTTGGAAAGGACTGTTGGGTTGTGGGCAATAAGCCTACTCATGAACTTTTGCTATATGTCGGTTTCATTTGGGTTTATAAAAGGGTCAACGGATTGGGATATCTTTGCATGGGTCTAACCAGTGTCTAATTTGCCTCATAATCGTGTTTGCTGTTTCTGTGATTTACATTTTTGATAAATGAGTAAAAGGAAACAATATTCAAATCCCCTTGTGATAATGATTCAACACTTTTGTAAAGAGTTAGAATCGTTATAGATGGTGGCCAGTACAGGGATTGAATTATTGTGTGATACTGTTTAAAGATTGATATTGTAACTTTTATATTTTTGTAATAGTATCTGTCTGTAATCATGGATAATCCATCAGATAAGGCTGGTGAGCAGGCAGTGGCAAGTGAGGGGATAGAGTGTCCAGAGGACCGTCCTTATCAACCTCCCCCTGGAGTTGCATACAGAGAACCATTGCCGGTAATAGAATTAAGTTCCATGATGAGTGATATGTATATTGATAGTCAGGCTGGAGGAAGTGAAGAGGATGAACCCCCAATGTTGAAACCGAGAGGAGAAATGTTGGAACAACTTGAAACTCAAATAACTAAACTCTCTTCAACCCTGCAGGCTCTGCAGACAGAGGTGCAAGTGGTCAAAAATGATTTCATGGCCAGCAACGACAGCATTGTTAACAGGGAGGCCTGTTTCAGGGATGCTATTGATCAACGTTTCGAAGCACTAGAAAAGGGAATGAATAGATCTTAGGTCCGTTTAGAGACAGAGATGGTGAATTGTCTTAAGCGGCGGGATAAGCACTGAAATAAGGAAATGTCACGAGTAAAGACAACAAGTACCCCATTATCGCCCCATCCTTTTAGCCCTAGCTTTTTGGATCAAGGACCTCCTCCCTCTGTGATTCCTTCTCTGTCAGCACCCAAACCTCCTATCAATCTGGACTTTCCTACCTTCGGACAAAACCGGGAAACCTGTGATGTTTTGGAGTTTATTGAAAAGTGTGAAAACTTCCTGTCGCTTAGACCTCTCACAGATGTGGACTTGCTTGCCACAATCAATGCAGTGCTAACAGGTCCTGCGAGGAGTTGGTGGGCAGCCGGAAAGTTAAAGATACACAACTGGGATGAGTTCAAACACTCCTTCATGTCTGCCTTTCTTTCTACCGATTACCTGACTGAGTTAGAAGATCAGCTAAAGGCTATGATTCAAGGCCCAAACCAGAGTATACGTGACTTTGCTTATGATTATAGAGCTCGGTGTATGAGATGGAGGGATGACTTGCCAGAAGAGGAGGTGGTAAGAAGAATTTTAAATAGTTGTAACCCTTCCCTGGCGAGCAGTCTCAGAGGGGCAGTGCATACTGTAGAGCAGCTAATTAAAGTGGGATCTTTGGTAGAGAGGGACTTAAATTCAAAGAAGGACTACTGGGCTCGAGTCAACCAACTCAAAGTAACTAATGAAGCGAAAAAGAGTGCCTCATTCCGGCATGACCAACAATCCAAATCACCAAGTACATCAATGCATCATGTCTCATTGATTCAAACAACCACACCTCCTCTGCTGAAAGTGGCCATAGATGTGAGGAATTACCATGTCGAAGCCATTGTCGACACTGGTTCAACCTACTCCTTAATGCAGAAACAGCTATGGGAGGCTGTAAAAAAGCCTGATGAAAGACTGCTGCAGAGTTTGAACAGGACGTTTATGGTGGCAGATGGAAAGTCTCATATATCAGAGGGTAGAACTCCGGTGGTTTATGAGTGGCATGGAATGGTTTGGACCATTGACACCTATATAATGTCAAATGATCACCTGGCATTTCCTCTGATCCTTGGACTGGACTTCCTGAGACAAACTGGGGTACAGCTGAATGTTGCTGAAATGAGCTATGAGCTCAAGGTCAAAGGGCAAGTTCGGGTCTACCCTTTACTCCAGCAACCACAGTGGGAGCAGCAGTAAATTTTGAAGAGGGAAACGGTTACATCTTTGTTCATGGCTGTGCCAATGGAGAAGGGTGAAGAGCTGGAGATAGCCAGTGCGATAGCCACTAGCAGAAAAGACATTATAGCAAGTCATCCGCTGGAAGTCCAATCCTTCCTAAATAAATGGGCAACAGTCTGTTCCGGAACTCTAGGGAGAACTAATCAAGCCACCCATCGGATTGTAACAACCGATGATATACCAGTTCGGTCGAAAGCCTATAGAGTTTCTCTCTTAAAGAAAGAGGTGATGGAAAGGGAGATCGATAAGATGATGCAAGAAGGCATCATTGAGCCATCTCAATCCCCTTGGGCCTCTCCAGTAGTATTGGTCCCAAAGACAGATGGCAGTCTAAGGTTCTGTGTGGATTATCGCCGACTTAATTCCAAAACGCCCCAAGATGCTGACCAGATGCCTCTCATCCACAATATACTGGAGTCGTTGCAAGGTGCCCATTACTTCAGTACCCTCGACTTAAAATCTGGATACTGGCAGGTTGAAATGGAAGAAAGCAGCAGGGAAAAGACAGCATTTATAACCCCTTTTGGATTATTTCATTTCTTGACCATGCCCTTTGGGCTAAAAAATGCGGGGGCCACATTCCAAAGGTTGATGGAGAAAGTGTTGGGTAAGTTAAGAGGAAAGGTGTGTTTCATCTACATAGATGACATTATTGTCTACTCCCCAAGCCAAGAACAACACCTAAAAGATCTTGAAGCTGTCTTACAGAAGCTGAAAGAGGCTAATCTTACCCTAAACCTAAGGAAATGCCACTTCCTGAAAGCAGAGCTCAAATTTTTGGGACATGTTGTGTCCGAGGAGAGAGTAAAAGTTGACTTGAACAAGATCACTGCCATCAGCGATTACCCAAGCCCAAAAAAACTTGTTGGAACTTCAGAGGTTCTTGGGGCTGGTTGGGTGGTATCACAAGTTTATTCCCCACTTTGCTGACCTGGCTGACTCATTGAACCACCTTAAGTGAAAAGGGGTGAAATGGACATGGACCAAAGAAACCCAGTTGAGCTTTGAGAGTCTCAAGCACGCGCTGCAACATGCCCCTGTACTAGTTCAACCTGATCTGTCGCAGCCCTTAGCATCCAGGTCCAGACGGATGCTAGCTCAGTTGGCCTAGGAGCAGTTCTAACCCAGAACATCAGTGGAGAAGAAAAGGTGATTGCATATGCCTCGAGAGGTTTGAGGGGAGCAGAGTTGAATTATTCAACCTCAGAAAAAGAGTGCCTTGCAGTGGTGTGGGCCATCGAAAAGTGACACCACTACCTGGAAGGAGTGCCATTCGTGGGGGATACGGACCATGCTACATTGACTTGGGCCTTTAATTCACCCAAAACTACCTCTCGGTTGACGAGATGGACCTTAAGGCTCCAGCGGTTTCACTTCCAGGTACAATACCGGAAGGGACAGGTGAATGTAGTTCCCGATGCCTTGTCAAGAGCTCAGTATTGCAACGTTCCTTTAGCTGTGTATGTTGACGAGAAATCCTCCCACTGGAATTTGAATATTCCATCAAACATGGCAGAAATATTAAAAGCCCAGAGTGAGGATGTGGAGGTGAATGAGTTAAGGGGGGGGGCTCGGAGTCTCGGATGACATCAACCGCATTAGGTGGGAAGTCCAGCAAGGGGTGTTATACAGAGTGATGCCCTTTGCTGCGGGTACAAGGTACCAGCTAGTATTGCCCAAGACTCTAACCACTATATTCATCCATTATTTCCATAACAATCCACTAGGGGCACATCTAGGAAGAATGAAGACACTTCTAAAAATCCTAGAAGTCGCCTGGTGGCCGGAAGTGCGCAAAGATGAATGGAAGTATGTGAAAGAATGCGCAGTGTGCCAGAAATACAAGCCCAGCAACACTAAGCCCTCGGGTTTACTTCAGTCCACGGAGGTGGAGGAGCCAGGGTACATGTTAGGGGTGGACCTTATGGGGCCCCTTATTTATATATTTATATATTTGTACAGTTCCAAGAGGGAGACCTGGTTTGGGTCCGCACTCATCCATTGTCAAAAGCCGATGATTTCTTTCCAGCTAAACTAGCCCCTAAATGGGAGGGCCCTGTGAAGATAAAAAGGAAGTTGGGGCCTGTGAACTATCTTGTTGAATGGGGTTTGGGGGTAAATGTAAATGTGGTCAACCTTAAACAATACTTTGGCGGGGAATCTACAAAATATCCTTCGGCTGGGGGGGGGGGGGTGGGGGGGGTTGGGGGACTCTGTGGCACTGCCCCAGTAAAGCCCTGCACTATGCTCACTTAAGTTAGGTTGATTTTGAGCTTTTTCCAAAATCTTTTTGTTTGAGGGGGACTTTTGTTGGCTCCTAAGGACTCTTATTATGATGGGCCTACTGATAAGAGGGAGAGGGCAGCCATTTTGGAAAAAAAAAACGTTTTCTGGGTGAGGTGCTTGTTTTGGGGCTAAGCTAGCTCTGGGTAATTGTCCTAAGTGATCTCTGGGTATAGGGACATTGCATATTAGACTTTGAAGCCATTTCATATGGGCACGATCTGGTCTGGGATATACATTTTGGACGATACTCTGGGTACCTTTCCTTACAGCTGGAGGATAACCTGTTTTTTGGTGGGGCCTGGATCCAGTGGATATATTTTTTTTTTTCTTTTTGGGGACATTGGTTTTTCATCAGGACTTCAAATTCCCTCCCTACCCCAAAGACTGTTGAGTATCATCTTTATTATTATTTTTGGCTTGAAAAGACTATTGAGTATCATCTTTATTATTATTTTTGGCTTGGAAAGGACTGTTGGGTTGTGGGCAATAAGCCTACTCATGAACTTTTGCTATATGTCGGTTTCATTTGGGTTTATAAAAGGGTCAACGGATTGGGATATCTTTGCATGGGTCTAACCAGTGTCTTATTTGCCTCATAACTGTGTTTGCACTCATGCTGTTTCTGTGATTTACATTTTTGACAAATGAGTAAAAGGAAACAATATTCAAATCCCCTTGTGATAATGATTCAACACTTTTGTAAAGAGTTAGAATCGTTATAGCGTACCTAACTAGCCTTCTACCACACTACAACCCATCCCGCACCCTAATGTCACAAAACACTGGACTTTTGGTAGTTCCTAGGATAGCAAAGTCCACTAAAGGAGGTAGAGCTTTTTCACATTTGGCTCCCAAATTCTAGAATAGCCTTCCTGATAATGTTCAGGGTTCAGACACACTCTCTCTGTTTAAATCTAGATTAAAAACACATCTCTTTCGCCAAGCATTTGAATAATGTATCTTAAATTGTGAGTGTAGTTGCAACTGATTAAATGCACATTATTATCCTTTAGCTTGGGTTAAATTAATTAATTTTACTTTGTTAGATCAGCAGCTATGCTAATGATGTCTGTATTTTGTTTCTATGTTTCGCCACGGGATTTACATCCCGTGGTAACTAGGATTTACACAAGCTCCAGTCTGGATCCAGAACACCTGAGAAGAGATGATGCTGACCCTCAGAGGACCTCAGATGATGCTAACCCTGAATCAACAAACAGAACTAACTAATATTGCTACAAGTGTGACTGCATCATATAATAATTATTAATTATTAATAATATTAGTAATGTTCATCATCTGGCTGAGTACGTCTTGTATTAATTTTTCTAAAAATCCTGTCATACTTGCACAAACTGACAGTCACCACTTAAAACCTTTAACCTGTAAAGTTGCTGTTAGGGTAGGTTTAGGGTTAGTATTCGTGGCCTAACAGTTAGCGACTCAGACACGTAATAGAAAAGTTGTGGGTTCTAGTCTCGGGCCGGCAGGAATTGTGGGTGGGGGGGAGTGCATGTACAGTTCTCTCTCCACCTTCAATACCATGACTTAGGTGCGCTTGCGCAAGGCACCGAACCCCCAACTGCTCCCCGGGCGCCGCAGCATAAATGGCTGCCCACTGCTCCGGGTGTGTGTTCACAGTGTGTGTGTGTTCACTGCTCGGTGTTTGTTCACTTCGGACAGGTTAAATGCAGAGTACGAATTCTGAGTATGGGTCACCATACTTGGCTGAATGTCACGTCACTTTTTTTTTTTTTTTTGGTATAAGTTCATCTTAACTCAAGTTCACTGCAACTAGCTTAAATTTAGTTCATTTGAAAAGAACATTCTTCGAGAATTATAATACTAATAGTACAAACAAACCCTCTTCACTCTAACATCTTTGAAGTAATTACATTCAGTCACATTCATAAAAATAAGAATATGGAAACTAAAACTACAAACCTTTTTCCCTGTATGCGCTGGACTGTCATCATCCTCCTCTTCTTCATCTGTTGTTTGCGGATCGGAGTGTTGTTCATCAAAGTTTAGTGCAGTGTTACTAGGCTCACATAACTTTTCACATAAAAGATTACCTTTCATGTTCTGCAGGGGTACTTTAGAAGTACTCACAACAGCTGTGATGAAGAGACTCAAAGCAGCAGTTGTTCAGCACAGAGCCCCAGGGACTTTAATCACAGACAGTGGACTTCAGTTCACTGCATTAGAATTGGCAGATGTGTTAAAGACTGTAAAATGTGATCATGCAAAGAGAGATGATATTAAGTACATCTTTATTACACCATGACAGTCTCCAAATCAAGATCATAAGAAATTTAGCCAGAAAGCTACAATTAGACTTGAAGATGAGAGCTCTGGAAACAGTCCTACAGCCTCTGTTTCTTCTCAGAAACAGGTTTAAATTGCGACTAATGCTGATTCTAAAGGCTGTTTATGAATTAACAACATACTGTGTAGATGGAAAATTCTCATATATTATCATATATAATTCAAATTACCAGGATATTTGCATTTATTGTGTATTCCACTGTAAAGTTTCTTCTGCTAATGTCTTGTTGTGTATAACAAACTGGAAGGCCTGGTATGAGAAAGTGTCATGATATCCTGCTTGTTCTTGCTTGTGGAGGAAAAATAGGATATCATGTCAATGTTGGGAATTCAACAGCAGTTAAACAAAATTAAGCGTGGTTTAATTCCAGACTGCAGGTCTCAATAACATCTTTAACAAGATAGTGGCGCGTGTATTTTGTCTTGGGAGTCGCAGTGATTTTGTACGTCTGTGTCTACTTGTCTTTAAGCACGCATACAGCAGTGAGTTTCTGCTGGATGTCGGCAGAACCACATTTTTAGAGTAAAACTCTGTGCACGCCGAAGAGCTGCGGGACCTCGGTCTGCTCCGGAGGCCTACACCATCACAGACCCCCACTACTACATCTCACCCACAGTGGAGGCGCCACAAGCGGTGTGAGAGGAAGCAGAAGAGGGGTAAGTGCGGAGGTATCCGGGCTAGGCTAATGGCTAACCCACACAAGTCAGCTATCCCCACCATTGTACTGGCTAACATACGCTCTTTGGACAATAAACTGGACTACATTCGATTACTACGCTCAACTCAGAGGACTGTAAGAGACTGTTGTGTTTTTGTGTTCATGGAAACATGGCTTAGCAACAGCGTTCTAGATGGCGCTATTCAGCTCAGCTGACATGCCATCAAGCGGACAGAAGCGGGAGGAAAAACCCACAGCGGCGGGCTTTGTGTTTACATCAATGACGCGTGGTGCTGCGATACTGTTGTGATCTGCAAACAATGCTCACCCCTGGTGGAGTTTATGATTATTAAGTGCCAGCCGTTCTGTCTGCTGAGGGAATATAGTGCCATACTGTTCCTTTCAGTTTACATTCCACCGAACAACAGCAACAGCAACAGGAACGACGCACTAAATTAACTGTACCAGTGAATCAGTGAGCAGCAGACAGCACACCCCGATGCTTTTCTCGTCATAGCTGGGGATTTCAACCATTGCTGACTTAAAGAGTTCGTTTCCAAAAATACACCAACACATTAACTTTCCAACATGAAGTAATAACATCCTGGAACAACATTCCTCCCCCACCTCGGAGCCTCAGACCACTTCACTGTCATGCTAATGCCTGCATACAGACCGCTCATTAAAGTCGCCAAACCAGTTCAAAAACAGATTCAAGTGTGGCCAGAAGGATCATCAGAGTAGAGCTGCAACTAACGATTATTTTTTCTGTCGACTAATCTAACGATTATTTGTTCGATTAGTCGACTAATCTAACGATTATTTTTATTACAATAAATAATTAATCTAATGTTCTTTTTTTATTAGCTAATGAATCCTTTGGATAACTTAACAAAAAAAAAAGTACAACTTCTAATATGATATGTCAACCTTTATTCATTTTCAACCTATGTGGTTGAAGTTTTTACAGTATAAAATAATAGAGGCAAAGAAAATTATTTTACTATGGTAAATATGAGTTTATGATAGCGTTTATAATTAAACCACAGTAGCCATAAATTTACAGTTGTCTGAGACGTCATGAAATGTTCTTTAGCATCACAAACCATAAAATGTAGTCAGGGTTCCTCTATGGTTTAGCATGGTTTCCAGAGATCTGGAGCTGATTCGGGGTAGCTCTGTGGTTTGTGACTGTTGTCTCACGGCGCGCTGTCTTTTAAGGGGCCGTTCACATATCACGTCTTTTGTGCGCAAGTTCGTTATTCCCAATGTAGGCGCGCGATAAGCACGCTCATAATGGAAGTGATGCGGTCGCGATGCGCTCATTTGTTCCAGGTGCGTCCGCACCGCATCGAGTTAAAAACATCTCAACTTTTCAGAATGCCGCAAGCGCAAGAATATCAGACCTGAACCAGGAAGTTGGTCACCAGATCACACGGTAACCAGTTAAACCGTAACACCGGAGAGTGCCCAGATGCTCCCCTCATCTTGAGTAATCTTGGTGCTCGCCACGGACCTGCTGTGACAACACCCACCCACTTCACTCGCTTTGAGCAACAAAACAGCACCACTGTGCTGTCAGAGAAAAGCAGAGACATTTCAAGTCTCTACTTCCTCCGCAAACTGAGGAGAGCCAGAGCCCCACCCCCCATCATGTGCACCTTCTAGAGGCACGATCGAGAGCCTCCTGTCGAGCTGCATCACTGTGTGGTATAGCGCCTGCAACGTGTCCTGCCGAAAGACTCTGCAACGCATAGTGAGAGCAGCTGAGAAGATCATTGGGGACCCTCCCTCCAGGGCATATATGTAACCCGTTTCACCTGCAAAGCCCTCTGCATTGCAGATGATCCAACACAGCCGTCACACAGCTTCTTCAGTCTGCTGCCATCAGGGAGGAGACTGCGGAGTCTCCAGGCCAGAACCCCAGGATCCCACATCCCCCATCCCCAGGTCCTTCCATAAAGCAGACTTGACTTTACTTGAGGCCAGATTGTGCAGAGGATTCGTCTGGTTACTGTGGTCTTGTGCCGATGGGTCATCGAGGTGATGAGGTCTTCACAGGGAATCTGTCTCTATCGCATCAATTACTTCAGAAAATCGTTGTCATTTAACGGTCTATCGCTGCATTAGGAAATACAACTTGAATCTGTGTTAGACAGGGAGAAAGATAAACATCACTCCAGCTGGGAAAAACAGACATCAGTTTGTCCTCATCAATAATGAAAGGACCATCCAGATTTCTATTTTAGAGGAATGTCACCGTATGAGATTCATCAGTGCCATCGCATACAGGTTTTTGTTAAATGTTGGTCAAAATCATCACAATTAAAAGAACCAAAGACTTAAACTACTTCAGTCTGTGTGCATTTAATTTATTTAATGCCCCAGTTTCTCAATTTGAGTTGAGTTACTGAAATTAACTTTTCCACGAAATTCTAGTTTATTGAGATGCACCTGTATGTGTGAAGATACCGTTGAAGCGGAGGCATGTGTTTGGATTGTACAGAGACATATGCTGCTGTCAAAATGACATCTTTTCCCAGGAAGTCCATGGTTATTAGACCAAGACAATGTCAGGCATCATGAAAAACAGATGGGTTTATCACAGACTGACTTTGAATCTAATTGCCTGCGCAATCAGTGTGTCAGGACAGAACTTTGTATTCATGGCATGACAGCTCTTGCAGTGGTTTAGCATGAAAATACACATGGCACCGTTCATGCGATTGGTCTTGGCAGAACAGATGTGCTACATATCTATTAACAAATAGATGTACATTGATGATAATGAGATAAGAACCCTAGCAACCACCTGAAGCAAAATATCATGTTCTTTTGATTAATTTGTGCAACAGTACCGTGAGAGTAAAAGTTGCACACAGTCACATGGGTGCGGTGCAGTGCTACACAGAAGTATAACCATTTTTTCCAAACCTAATTTTCAGATACTCAAGAAGCAAAGGAAATCACTCCTGAATATACTTTCACCTTAAAGCTTGTGCCAGTTTTAGTTTGCAAAATTTGGGCCAAAACGATCAGTAAAGATGTTAGATTTAGCTGAACATTAAAGGAGACCAGCTCATGGAGATGAAGAACATGGTGGGATATCAGGTCCATTTGAGACGTCTCTGCCAAATTACTGCATCCTTTACATACTGATATTAATGTCAGAAGTGTATACAGTTAAGAACAATAACGGCGAGCAGAGTTTACCTGTTTACTCTGAGCAAGCTTGCCCAGCGAAAGCTTTCTGAGGAGTTTCAGACAGGTGATCAGTATGCAAACAAGCATGATAAAGAACAGAAAACAGCAGAAAATGACTCGGATTCAGTGCAGCAGAAGACATGGGTTTATTGGATTATTTGGCAGTCCAAACATAGTGTCCCAACATGATTTAATAGCTTTGTTCAATGATTTGATACTTAAGTTGACACACATCGTCCACTATAAAGGTGCCTTAACATTGCCACATGACTTACTTTCACGCAGTACACTGAATGCTTCTCACTCCAAAATAACCAGAACGTTCCATTCCATTTATGGTAGAAGTGCTTCAAACGATTTTATTAATTGACCTAGAGCTTCAAAGTGTTTCTTAACAAATAAATAGCATGTATAAGAGAAGCCCCATAACACCAGAGCACATTCAGTCCCAACACTTCCTCTCTCTCTACGGCAGACTCGCACGCTGAGGCTGCTCTAGGTTTGTGCGAAATCTTTCCAGAAAGCGTGAGGCAAGCTCGTCGTCCACTAGACGCCCGTCACTAGACAAAGTCACCGTCATTAGCTGCTGAGTGTGGAGAACGGGGCCATCTGGGTCCTGGGGGGCCAGCCTCAGCTCAGTCCTGGTGCCGCCCACGGCTAAGATGCAGGCTTGAGGTGGATTGATGACAGCACTGAACTCACTGATACCAAACATCCCCAGGTTAGAGACACTGAAACAAACAAACAAACCATTTGAGTGACTGATAAACAGGTCTAATACAGGGGTGTCCAGACCTGTTCCTGCAGAGTTTAGCTCCAAAGTAACCAAGGTCTGCAGACTCACTACAAACTTCCAGACAGGTGTTGGAGCTAACACTGCAGGACCAGACGATCTGAATTACACCAAGCACGATCTATTAAAGCTGTTGTGACACGAGAAGTTAAAACTGTGCAAGTTAAAACTGCCTTCTCATTCGAAACAAAGCACTTATTTATTCAAGCTCCTAAAACAGCTCGTTTGAATATTGGGGATCGTACTCACAAGGAAAACTGAGGGGGAGCTTGAGACCGTTTTCTATCTTCAATTATGTTAGCCAATAAAAACAGAGTTTGTTTACTGACAAGCCTTAGAAGACCCGCCCCTCAAGAGCCCATCATTTCAGACAACGAGTCAGAATGAGGGCTGAAAATCATTATTTTTCCACATGTATATTAGTTTTCTGTGCAAAAAAATATTTAAATATCGACTTAATAAAAAGGAATCATGATTTTATGGGGTCTTTAGGTGATAAATCTGATTGTGATTATTGTGCTTTGGGTGTGATTTTATTATTGCAATGAAAACACTGACCAATACAATTCTTTTAGAAATTGTCGGAAGAAAGTTATCCAGGTTTTACTTCAAATAATAAAATGGTATTCACCAGAAAGATCCTCCCTGATACTCCTCTGGTAACAGTTTCCCGTCCCGAGCTTTCTGCGCCAGAGCCTGAAAGAGAACACAGCTCTTTCTTCAATAAGCCAATGATGCAACAACGCCCCAGATCGAAATCAGCGTTATACTCCCTGAAGGAAAACCTCCATATGCACTCTGAGCTTAACTCTGATGATTGTTATGTTAAATGACCTTTGCGGTAGCAGCGATCTCCTGCAGCCCTTTGTTAGCAGCGTCTTTGAGGATGGGGGTTATGAGGCCCCGTGGTGTTGCCACGGCGATGGAGATGTGGATGCAGTCAAGAGCCTGGGGTCCGTCACCGGACCACGTCACATTCACCTCCGGCATCTCCTGCAGGACACAAGCATTTGACCAAACTCAAGAAGACAACCAACACAGGGAACGGATCAGGTGTTGCTTTAGAAGGGCAGCACAAATATATAAAAGATCCTTCATTTGGGTAAAACTGTGTCCCTTTTAACACTAACAGTGGCCAATGAATGACATCACAGTTTAATTTCCCATAAAGAACGGAAATGAAAACCACAGTGAATGAATGATTTGATACAGTCCTGTGATTCATGACTTACTCTGAGTGAGACGGCAGCCGCTTTGATGATGAAATCATTGACTGACACCTTGATGTCCTCTGAACACACAAACACACAAAACTGATGTTAGCACGAGGCTAAGCAGCTTTCCATTCATCTCCTTCAAAACACATGAATCTGAGCTAAATCATCAGACGGTCTCTGTGCATCAGACAATCATGTTTCATCACGCAGTTTGACCAGTGTAGACCAAACACAGTCAGAAAGTCTGTGTAAACATACCTTTACAAAAAAAATAATATATTTATTACTGGAATTGTTTTTTTTTAACTGACATTCTGGGTTTTTGGGGAACGGAGATGTGTAGGAAGGTGGGGCGGCCTGAGGAATTATCCACTGATCAGATATATTATTGCAGAGCAGCATATAAACGTCACTGTCCTCAAAGCACAGGCAGTTTAATACTAATCCTCTGTCTTGCTGTTCTGGGTGGATTATCATGTTGTAGCGTGATGTAAGGGAAGGTGTCCCACCCGTGGCCAGCTGTTTCCGCAGCTTCATGACGGGCCCGAGGTCACAGTCGACCGAAGCGTACGCGTGAGGAATGGTGCTCTTGGACTGTGTCAGTCTCTGTGCAATGACTCTCCTCACATTAGAGGCCGGGATGTCAGTGAACGTGCCCTGAAACATAACGCATCCCAAGAGTCATCACTGCAGCCACTCCTTATATTTTAAGCACATTTGTTTAGAATAAACTCTCCAAGGCCACATCCTCTGCATGATACTGATTGAAAATTGTATTTTACATCAAAGCTTAATGCTACATCGTTCATTCCTGGGAACTGTGTGCTTTAAAATGTTTGTTTTTTTTCATTCCAGCACGACAATATAAAATGAAACAAAGGATCCGCTCACCGGCATTCCCGGTTTTCCGGGCACAGACAGGGGTGGGAAGGAGGGGCGTCCGGTGCTCGGGGCGATGGGTGGAGAGACGGTGACGGGGGCAGGAGGAGCGACCGCAGCTGCTGGAGGAGCTGGACGCCTTTCATCACTCTGATTCAACAGCTTCACAGCATCTCTGAAACACAAATCACTTCAATCAGGCACAGAAAATTACTGATTACTGATCACTTTCATTTTGACACGAGATATACAGGAGTTTCTAAAGTAAATTCACCAGGACTGCATGCAGTGACTACTCTGATAATCTAGACAATAAAAGGCTAATTTTATTTATTATTGGGGCTGGTAGGTGATTAAAATTTCTAATCTATTTAATTACATGATGTGGTGATTAATCTAATTAAATCACAAATCAAATTTGAAGATAATTACTCTGAAAAGATCATTTAGTCATTTGTTGAGCAAAACATCAATAACTGTTTAAAAAAAGTAGGTTCAGCAAGTAATATTTTGTTTGATTACATATACTCTTTGGACCACGTAAGTAAATTATGTTATTTTTATTTTTGGTTGGGTGAACTATAACTTTAATAATTTATTTTCTTAATTTTATTATTATTACTATGAAAATATACAATTATTTCTTTAATGAAATGATACTTTAACTAATAAACTAAAACTGCCGAAAGGTGGAGGTAAATGTCTTAATGATTAAGTCATCGAGTCATTTATTCATTCGTTCAAATGTATGATTCATTCAGGAGTGAAGTAATTGGTTCTTCATGAATGGTTCATTAAATCATTAGTCTTGTTCGAGCGGATCATCACCATCAGACCGATCGGTGTGACGTCAAAGAACTGCGAGAGCTTAAAGAGCAGACGAGTCCTTGTGCATCTGAATCACTCTTGCGCTACTTTGATGTCATACAGCGCCACTTCAAAGCCAATATGACTATGGCCAATGGTTCAACGCGCCAAATGGTTCACCAAATTCGTTCAAAACGTGGATTAAGAAATGAAATGCCGGTGTGGGCTCCTTTGTCTTGCTGGTGTTAAGAAGCAGGTTATTGTCAGCACACCATGTGGCCAGGTGCTGTAGCTCTTCCCTGTAGGCAGTCTCATCATTGTCCAATCACTGTGGTGTCATCTGCAAACTTAATGATGGAGTTGGATGCATGCACAGGCTTGCAGTCGTGGGTGTAAAGCGAGTAGAGGAATGGGCTCAGCACACAGCCCTGTGGTACGCCGGTGTTGAGTGTGATGGTGGTGGAGCAGATAGGCCCATGTCTTGAATTTCAGGCATATTCTCTAGGTTCCCATCACCCAGTAAGTTGTTAGCTATCCCATCACCCTCATATTAGCTATCAATCGACTGTATGAAATGGTAGATAATCCACACAAGTCTGGGCCGGGTCAAGTGCGTCAAATGCATTAATAACTTTATAACGCATTATTTTTCTCCATAATTAATTAATCTAATTAACGCATTAAATAACCAGCCCTATTTATTATATCTCATTACAGAAAGAAGCCACACCGGCATCTTAACAAATGTTCTCCTCCATATAGTGTGCAAACTGAAGTCACTATATAATATGTGCAAACAAAGGGTTTGTTTAAAAATTGCAATTTGAATCGCAGGTATCTTTTCACACACAAAATAAAAAACAAAAACAGCAGGACAGTGTAAAATCACAGAATTATATTAACTGATGATAAAGAGGCATCAATGCAATAATAATAAGCAGGAACACACACACACAGTCCTCTGATCAGCGTAACAGTGTTCCTGTAAGTGAAATGTCTTTTATTAGTGCTCTATCCTATCATCAGCGCCTCTGCTCTGGTTTTTACTCTTCACATGCACAGCGGTACACTACGCTACGAAGACACCGCTCATGGCAGGAAAGAGATTCTCTCTGAGCTACAGTTCAATGAAATCAGTAGAAATCATTTAACATCAAGACTTTGAATTCAATGAAAACATTTTTAGTTGTGATCAATAAATGACTGTAAAAGCCTTGTGACTCAAATATTTCACATTTAAAAAAAAAACATGAAATTGTCCAATATTTTTCTGACAATCTTTTTAAATCTGATTGTTTCCATCTCATCCTGCTAATAAGAGAAGCACACTGGATTTGGACTGAATGTAAGAATGTGCCGCAGCTTTGAACAGAGACCGAAGGACAGATCTTCATAAAGATCTTTTACATTAGTGTCAGCCTGGACCGTTTCAAACTCTGTAAGCCTATGTGTTTGATTGTAGAGCCATCAGCACTGTCAGTCTTTCTGATCTGTTCAGCCTTTAGGTGTTTAAGTGTCAGAGATTTGGTAAAAGTGGTCATAAAGATCTATTTAAAACATATTTGGCACTAGAAACTTAGGCTGATGATAACAGACCAATCAAATTTTCATGGATACATTTTTTATATAATATGATGATGATGTCACTACTATTATATAACCGAATCTCTGGATAATCTAACAGGAATGCACATTCTTCTCACAGCTGAACGGTCTTCCTCAGATCTTCAGATTCGAGTTATTATTAACAGGGGTCAGTTTCTCTGTTTCTATGGACACCCGGGAGGAGGAGGCTGCATTGCCATGGTAACGTGTGTTAGTATTGAGCCTGCTCTCTGTGTGTGTGTGTGTGTGTGTGTGTGTGTTAGTATTGATCCTGCTCAGTGTGTGTGTGTGTGTGTGTGTGTGTGTGTTAGTATTGATCCTGCTCAGTGTGTGTGTGTGTGTGTGTGTGTGTGTGTTAGTATTGATCCTGCTCAGTGTGTGTGTGTGTGTGTGTGTGTGTGTTAGTATTGATCCTGCTCAGTGTGTGTGTGTGTGTGTGTGTTAGTATTGAGCCTGCTCAGTGTGTGTGTGTGTGTGTGTGTGTGTTAGTATTGAGCCTGCTCAGTGTGTGTGTGTGTGTGTGTGTGTGTGTTAGTATTGAGCCTGCTCAGTGTGTGTGTGTGTGTGTGTGTGTGTTAGTATTGAGCCTGCTCAGTGTGTGTGTGTGTGTGTGTATGTGTTAGTACTGATCCTGCTCAGTGTGTGTGTGTGTGTGTGTGTGTATGTGTTAGTATTGATCCTGCTCAGTGTGTGTGTGTGTGTGTGTGTGTGTGTGTTAGTATTGATCCTGCTCAGTGTGTGTGTGTATGTGTGTGTGTGTTAGTATTGATCCTGCTCAGTGTGTGTGTGTGTGTGTGTGTGTATGTGTTAGTATTGATCCTGCTCAGTGTGTGTGTGTGTGTGTGTGTGTGTGTGTTAGTATTGATCCTGCTCAGTGTGTGTGTGTGTGTGTGTATGTGTGTGTGTGTTAGTATTGATCCTGCTCAGTGTGTGTGTGTGTGTATGTGTTAGTATTGATCCTGCTCAGTGTGTGTGTGTGTGTATGTGTTAGTATTGATCCTGCTCAGTGTGTGTGTGTCTAACACCCTCCATTGTTAAACTAAAAATAGATTTACTGGAACACCGTTTATGAACATCTACAAGATTGTGCACACACATATACATACATACATAAATAATCAAATAAATAAATGTGTGTGTGTGTGTGTGTGTGTGTGTATATATATATATATATATATGAGAGAGAGAGAGAGAAGAAAAGTTCACGGTCCTTAAATTTCGATCTGTGCCTGTCTTTGTATGAGAAAGTAGGGAAACACTGACAGATGTGATATGAAACCTGCACAGCTGTGTGTGTGTGTGTGTGTGTGTGTGTGTGTGTGTGTGTGTGACTCACTCTTTAGTGATGAGCCCACGTGGACCTGTAGCTTTTGCCAGATGAGGATCCAAACCATGAGTGTCCAAAATGTGTCTTGCTGCTGGACTCAAGCGTAATCTGTCCAAAATCACACATGAACACAGTGATGTCAATGCCACACACACAATACAGAGCCAGTGAATGCCTGCACTGTCACGTGAGACCAGGATGACTGTTATCGTCACCTCACATTCCTTCAGTGAGCGCTGGAGAGCCTCATTTCTTTCTGAACCAAGCCACAATGAAAGTGCTACTATACATGATGTTAGTGTTTCTCTGAGCTTCATGACTCAATCATAAAGCGGCGTCAGAAGAGTCTGTTTAACACACGTGTAGGTACACCCTCCAGAGAGTTACCAAATGAAACCATAATCAAGCCTTCACTTCAGCTTTCAGTGAGTGTCTCAGAGCTAAAGCTGAGAAGCGTGATTCTCTTCTCTTCTCTTCTCTTCTCAGACTGCAGCAGCTGAAACACACGGCTGTCCTCCACACAGGAAGCAGACAGACTGACATGCTTCAGTCTTCTTAAAGCCCAGATTAACAGAATGAAGACTTCGAGGGGTCCACACTCTCCTCATGGGACAAAGACTATCATTCTGCATCCAAATAATGTTCACCATGACGAGGTGGAAAGTATTTTACGTGTCACGTGAACCGTGCTCTAGAATGTTCACTTTGGTTGAATTGAATCAAGGCTGTACTCATTTTTGCAAACTTTACCTGAAAAATTATCTGATTTACTAATATTACAGGTATTGATGACTTTAAGTATGGTTAATACATTGCAATTTTGTCTTAAACTGTCATTGTAGCTATTAAAATATAATATATCTTTATGTCCAGAGGGGGTATTCTGTATATAAAAACATTAACAAACAACATCTGTTTGCAGACACTGACTGTTTGGGTGCTGATGGTGTGGTGGTCCGAGGAGGGGCGTGGTCAGTGGCAGGGGGCGGGGCTGTGGTGGGCGGAGCTGTGGTGGGCGTCACGGGCTCCAGCGCTGGGATCTCCACCTGCTTCCAGTCTTCACCTTCATCGACCATCAGTGCTATGAGCGTCCCCAGACGCACACCTCGACTGCCCTCCTGCACCTGACACAGACACACCCATAGCTTTCTTTTTATTGGGTCAGCTGCACATAGTTTCCACATTAATATGCAAACTGTCATTTTAAAACAGAGGTGTATGATAATATCTGTGCCCACTAGCATCACCAAACAGTCTCTAATTTAATAGTTGGTGTTTGCTACTGACTTCCATAGAAGAAAAAAAGACTATGGAAGTCAGTGACCACCACCAACTGTTTGATTACCAGTAATCTTTAAAATATCTTATTATGTTCAACATAAGAAAACAAATCATACAGGTTTGGAACATGAGGGTAAGTAAATAATGACAGAATTTTAATTTTTGGGTGAACTATCCCTTTAAGCACAGCATTGAATAGAGATTTATTTGAATTAAAAATACATAATCTTTGTTTTATTTCCATACATACAGGGTTTGTTTATCCGTCTCAGATCTCATAGTCTCTTCTGTCATAGATTGATATTAAATGTCAGAGTTTGGGCATTGGTTCAATATCTGTGTAATAAACACACTTACGAGTATTTTAGCAAGGATCCCATCATCACTGGACTCCATGACCACCACAGCTTTATCAGTCTCAATCTCACAGAGAGCGTCACCAACAGCCACTTCATCACCTGCTCACACACACACACACACACACACACACACACACACACACACACACGGGGGTGTCAGTCAAACCAGCATTAGAGCTAGAGAAGAGGTTTGTCTAATTGCATGATCTCTCCTGCACTGCACTCAGGGGTAAACAACAGATCCTGTCTGGAAGACCGAAGGGGTCAGTGGCTTGATGATACTCCGTCACTAATGCACAGAGATAGGAAGGGGCCAACCATAACCATTTTGCTCATATTATGTATTTTACAGCTCATGCAGACCCACTGTACACATTTATCCAACAGTTACACCACTGACCAGCCTTTTGTTGAAAGATTACAGTTTTTTATACACAGTGTTATTTTATTGTGGTCCCTTTAAGTACATATGATATGAAATGTTCCTTTTGTAACTTTTTTCGTTCTGTAACCGTTAACTAGTGCGGTTTTGTTTCCTTGCTGAAACCCCTCTGTATGCCCCTGGTAACCCCAGCGGATGTGTCTAGATCAGTAGTGTACATGCTGAACGTCACATGACCAAACCCAGAAAACAGATCGCTGCTGCTCACAGCCATTATTAATAATAGACAGATCTGTGAACTTTTAAGATAATCAGTTTTATTGGTGATGGTTTATTTAATTTTAGTATATATATGTTAGTGAAAAGAATAAATAAAACACTTTTAGACATCAGTCCACATATGTGATGGGTTATAATAAGCTTTGAAGGCATCTTGAGTGAAGCTGCTTGATATTTAACGAAGAATATGTAAAGGACTTGAACCGAAAGTCTGTTGCACATAACTCCTAACCTGCCGTGTGTCCGAAATCACCCCCATACCATTAAATAGGGCACTATTTGACAGGACAGCCATTTTTATTGGTGTCCAAAACCAATCAATCCCACAATCCACCACAATAACGAGTATACAACTGATGGCCGCTCAACAGCTAGATAATACCCATAATGCACTGCGAGAGTTCAGCTGAGTCTGTAATTTCACCTCAGTATAGAATGCTTTTATGATGGGAGATCTAAAGTTATGAGTTATTTTAGGTTCAAGTGTGTGTAAACGAGCAGAGTATAGCTGTTTCTTAAACATGCAGCTCCATTATAACGCACTTTTCATCTGAGATCTCAAAGTGCTACAGGTAAAAAAAAAAAAAAAACTTTGCTAAAAAGAAATGTCTTAAGGCCTTTTTTAAAACAGTGAGTGGATTGAGGTGCCCTCAAGGAGTCAGGGAGGGCATTCCACAGATGTGGGGCAGCAGTACAAAATACCCTATTAGTGACTGTTGATGAGAGGGGAAAGTTGGTGTGAGAAAAGGTGATACTGGTTATGGATGATGATTTGATCTGGTGAGAAGTGCCCACCAGAATGGCTTTGGTTTTGGAGCAATTGAGTTGAAGGAAGTTGTGCTCCATCCATACCTTTATCTCCTCCAGACAGGAGCTGAGTTTAGATGGGGATGACTGTGAGGGTGTGGTTTCAGCTGTGGCATGTACATAGAGCTGCATGTCATCGGCATAGCTGTGAAATTAAATTTTGTGGCAGCTGATGATTTGGCCAAGGGGAGTGAGGTACAGAATGAAGAGGATGGGGCCAAGGACTGACCCCTGGGGAACACCGCAAGTAACTGTGTGTGGATTTGATTTGGAGTGACCCAGGGAGATGTATTCTGTCTGGTTTGTGAGGTACGATCTGAACCAACTGAGGGCAATGTCCTTTAGTCCAGTAGTGAGGTGGAGCTGGTTTAAAAGAAATGCCATGGTCGACAGTATCAAATGCAGCAGAAAGGTCCAGGAGGATGAGGAGGGAGGGACAGCCAGCATCAGATGACAGAAGGAGGTTGTTGTGACTCTAACGAGGGGAGTCTCTGTGCTGTGAGCAGAACCGAACCTGACTGGAATTTTTCAAAAGAGGTTATTATGTTTGAGGTGGTCCTGAAGATGGGTGGAAACTGCTTTCTCAAGCACTTTTGATATGAAGGGGAGATTGGAGATGGGCCTATATATGTATAGGACTTCCGGATCAAGAATCGTTTTTTGAGCAGTGGTGTAATAATAGCGTTTTTTTAAGACAGGGGGAACATGAGCAGTTTTGAGGGAATGATTTATAAGAGTAGTGATCAGGGGACTTAGGACAGTGATAGGAGTTTTTCCCATTGAGGTTGGGAGAGGGTCCAGGAGACAGGTGGAGGATTTCATCTTCCTGATTATTTAAGGGTTTGGAGACGGTATATGTTGGGGGAACAATTTGGGTGGGAGGACCGGAGAGGACAGAGTGAATATGTGCAGAGTGAATAATATTTTGACGTGAAAAAAATCCTTGAATTTATTGCACTGCTGTTCTGTAGTGGCAGTAAGTGGAGGAGATTGTGGTTGGAGGTGGTGGTTTATAGTGGAAAAGAGCTGCTTGGAATTTCCTGGGCTGTTTCTGAAGGCACCAGAGTAAAGCTGAGATCTTGCCTCTTTGAGAGACAGTGCATATTTTTGTTGTTGATTTATTTGTGGACAGTGAGGCTCTGAAACGCCGCTCAAGGACCCACCTGCTGACTTCATCTTACGAAGCCCATCTGTGAACCAGGGTGCTGAGCGGCTGAAGGAGACTGCTCTTGTTTTAACAGGGGCATGAAGGTCCAGGAGGCTACTCAGATGGCTGTGGCAGTAGTCCACTGCTTCGTCGGCTGATGAAAAATGTGTGGAAAGATGCTGAAAGTCTGCTGCCAAGATTTCTGGGTTTTTGATTTTTAGGTTTCTGAAACAGATATTCCGCTTCGGTTTGGAGAGGGTGTGATCAGACACACCTAGGTCATACACCTGCAGGCTGGTGAGAGGGGCAGAGTTGGTAATGACCAGATCCAAGGTATGCCCTTGGTGTGTGTGGGGACACCTACAAGTTGTTTTAAGTTAAAACAGTCCAGTAGTTGAAGAAATTCAGCTGCAAAACGGCAGGAGGGGGTGTCAACATGGATGTTCACATCACCTTAAAGTATAACATCGGCGGAGGATGTGCAGAAAGTTGTGAGGAGATTCGACATCTCAGTGATAAATGAAGGGATGGTTTCGGTGGTCAGTAGATGAGGAGGAACTGCACATGGGAAGGGGACTTACATTTAAACGCAATGCATTCAAATGAAGATAATTCAGGTAATGGTTGCAGATAGCTCCAGATCGCTGCGATGGATGACTGACAGGCGCCACCACGCCCTGAGCTGCGAGCTGTCTGGAGGTAGCTGTATCCTTGCGGACAGCTCTCATTTAAAGAAGAAAAGGTATTCAGTTGATGCCAGGCCTCTGTAATGAATCCACTCCACGTTTTCCTTTCAGCTCACTGAGAGGTGCTGCCATGGAGAGGTCCAAACTACTCATCCGGTAAGAGACACCGCTCTGATCACGTGTGCCTGGAGCGATATTTTGTGTTGCTGACACAAGGTGGAGGAGCCGGCGACGGCGTGGAAGACAGTTGCTTTTAGCCGCGCAGCAGCAGCGATGAACGATTCCAGGGAGTCTCCGGGCAGGTGGTTTGCTAGCGGAGACAGGTAGGACACTCGAAAGCTACCTGATAGCTATCCAGAACGGTCCACAGTTGGGTGATACGGAGGGCAAACAGGTTTTTTTCTTTTTCTTTTTAAAAAGGTCACTGGTCGGTGGCAAGGATAGTAAAAGATTAGTGGATAAAAACTTGGCGTTATTTTGGCACGACTGGAGAACTGACGTTTACATTTATCTGCACCAGCACCAGCGTCCTCTCCTTGAGTCCGAGCACAGAGCTTATCCTCTGTTCATGTTGATACACACACACACACACACACACACAAGTACTCATGCAGAATTGTTTTGTTTTAAAATTCTGATTTTATTCCCAAATTAGCCTGACAATCCATGTCATCCCAGCATAACACAGAATTAGTAAAGAGACTCATTTAAAATAATTGACCTTAAAATAATTGGTAAATTAATATTTCAGAAGTGTGAGTATTTGGATGAGCCCTTTATCTTCCTCAAATATTTTAATGTGCAGCTGCTAGAAGTAAAGCATTTCAAAATAAGAGTCCTTGTGTATTTCAGGATTAAGCCCACAATCCAATGTAGATTGACCAATTATTAATGTATATTTGTGCTGGTCTTAAAAAGAGTTCGATTTGATTTTAAAAACTCTGCCGAAACCCTGGCATCCTTCTCATCGGTGTGTTTCAGAGAATGACTAACCTTCTTTCTTCAGCCATTTGACAAGGTTTCCCTCCTCCATGGTGGGCGAGAGCGCTGGCATCTGCACCTTCAGAGGAGCGAGCCCTGCTGGACACACAACAGTCTGCTTCACAAATACACATCAAATCCAGAAGCGACTCAATCTCTAGCATTTAAAGACCAATATTATTCAAAGATCATGCAATCCTCATCGATAGTGACATCAAAACACATTTTAGGCTTAATATTAAGAAATGTGCATTGTGTACAAGTAGTACTCCAAACATTACACCGTTTATATCAGTAAGTCTGGACTGATGTGTGTCCCTGGAGCACAAAAGCAGTCTGAAGTCTGGGGTGTATTTGGAGCGATAGCCAATAATACATTGTAAGGGTCAAAATTATAAAAAAAAAAAAAAAAAAAAATGTATGCCAAAAATCATGAAGATATTTTGTAATTTTCCTACCATAAATATATCAAAACTTAATTTTTGATTAGTAATATGCATTGCTAAGAACTTCATTTGAACAACTTTAAAGATGATTCCTCAATATTTAGATGTTTTTGTCTCCCTCAGATTCCAGATTATCAAATAGTTGTGTCTCAGACAAATATTGTCCTCCGAACAAACCACACATCACTGGAGAGATCATTTATTCAGCTTCAGATGATGCAGAAATCTCAATTTAAAAAAAAGACACTTAAGATTCAAACTATACTTGGTATGAAATAAATATAATTTAAGTATATCAGGTCTTTTCGGTTCTTGTTTTTCTACTGGAATGTGTTTATGACACAAAGTGCACATAAATAATGATTTTCATGGATGTTAGTCATTTATATGACATTATGACATTGGTGACATGCAAATCAGCTCAATTTACAACAAAAGTGATCAAGTTATGACAGAAAACTGAAGTCTGAAAAGCATAAAAACACATGATCAAATGTGATATTAAGGGATCAACGTGTCCCAAGACAGCTGTGCTTCATTTGTGCCATTTAAACTGTTCCAGATTAGACGATTCAAGGTTGTATTTGATCGATTTTATCATGAAAAATAGCACTTAAACGAATGAAATCCTGAGGAAATACAACTATGACAGCAGAGAGCAATTACACAATAAAGCAAATATTGATCAGTGTCACAATCATCTGATACTAACCTGCGTGACAACAAGATCAGGGATGACTGGATGAGACCAGATACAAGTGTAAGTGTGTGTGTGTGTGTGTGTGTGTGCTGTTATGATGTAAACTGAGCTATAATTAATAAAAGTGAGTCTTGTCCTTCTGCTGATCTGCCAGAAAAAACACTCACCACATACTGACGGCGATTGAAACAAGTGTCTGAAGCCGCTTCTGGTCCAGCCTGCTGTCCGCTGGCGTTCATTCTGAATTATTAGTCTATTCTGAACTGTCAGATTATTGGGTTTTATGGCTCTGAGAGCAATGAAAACGGCCCTCCGTCCGAGTCTGATGGACGCCGCCATCGCTGTGCCCTTCCACTGCAGCACTTCTTCTTCTCTGCCGCTGCGACCTGCGGGCGGCTCAGAGCTCGGGGACGCGCATTAGCGCCGCCTAGCGGGCCGTTTTCTTCGCGCTCGCTCACGCTGAGACTGGAGAATGTAGCAGTTGCGTGGCTCCAGAGGAGGGCGCTAGTGACACACCCCGCGCTCAAGCTGCCATTGAAGCGCGAAGAAGCGGCACGTGACGTCATTATGATGCCAATGAGCAGCTGAACCCGGAAGAGAGAGAGACGCTCGAGCGGAGACACATAAACAAACGATTATAGCTGAAAAACATCGAATTAAACCATCAGACCTCATAGAACCGCAGTGAACAGTAACATGGACGGTAAGAACACTCTCGCTCCGTGTTGTCACTGACTTTATTAGGAAGTCATTCGATCAGATTTTCTGACATGAGATATGATCTTGTTTCAGGATTATGAAGCGATGTGCTGTGTCATCACACACTCACGTTACTCGGGTGTTTATTATTGTTATCAGTATTAACTCTTAGCGCTGCTGTGTCACTGGTGTAGTGTGATCAGTTTGTTAATGTATTAACTCTCAGCGCTGCTGTGTAAAACACGTTAGATGTTCACTGGTTCTGATCATGTTCACTGATGATTGATTGATTGTGTTTCTCTCACGCAGACACACTCTTCCAGCTCAAGGTGACTATATTTCTGTCTTTCCCTCGCTCTGATGATGGCCGTCTCTCTCATCTGATCTCTCAATCTCGTCTCTTTCACAGTTCACGGCGAAGCAGCTGGAGCGACTGGCCAAGAAGGCAGAGAAAGACTCCAAATCCGAACAGGCCAAAGTCAAAAAGGTAGAGCAGCAGCTGCGTGACGTCACGGCCGCAGGGTGTGTTGTGACGGTGACGTCAGCTCGGTCTGTCATAGCCATGTAACAAAACATTATTTTTAACCAAATCACCAACCCTGCCTGTAATACCTCAATCAGAGGCGTGTCCGTCAGCTCATGGGTAAAGTCACAGGTTTGTCTCTAAACAAGGTTCAAGTAGCACAGGTCTGTTTGTAGAAATATGCTAAAGAAAAACACCTTGTATGGGTCAAAATTACAGATTTTTTTTTTTATTTTATGCCAAAAATCATTGGGATATTAAGTACAGATCATGTTCCATGAAGATATTTTGTAAATTTCCTACCGTAAATATAAAATCTTTAGTTTTTGATTAGTAATATTTTTGCTAAGAACTTCATTTGGACGACTTTAAAAGGCATTTTCTATATATTTAGATTGTGTTTCGACACAATCTAAATATAGATTCCAGATTTTCAAATAGTTGCATCTCAGACAAATATTGTGCTCCTAATAAACCACACATTAATGGAGAGATGATTTATTAATTCTTGTGCTTTCAAAGCTAGCTCACTATTGCTCCCCTCTCTGAAATCACTTGTGCTCCTCATTAATGATGAATGATCCGCTCTCGGCTGAACCTGATTCACGTGTTGGTTGTGTTGTAACTCTCCAGGCTCTCCAGCAGAAGAACGTGGAGTGTGCGCGAGTGTACGCAGAGAATGCCATTCGTAAGAAGAACGAGGGTCTGAACTGGCTGCGTATGGCGTCTCGTGTGGACGCCGTGGCCTCCAAGGTCCAGACGGCTGTGACTATGAAGGGGGTGAGATGACGACCGTGTCCTGATCGTGTTTCTCAACAGCTCTAAGAACCGATCTGACCCCAGCCTTTATCCTGCTTCATTCCTAAAGGTCACGAAGAGCATGACGCAGGTGACCAAAGCTCTGGATAAGGCTCTGAACTCCATGGACCTGCAGAAAGTGTCGGCTGTCATGGACAAGTTCGAGAGCCAGGTCCAGAATCTGGACGTTCACACCTCGGTGAGTGCTGAGATCCTTTCTGTGGTGAAGCGTGTAGCCCAGACCGTGGTCTCTGAGGGGGTCTGTGTCTGTGTCTGTGCAGGTGATGGAGGACTCCATGAGCTCGGCCACCACGCTGACCACGCCGCAGGAGCAGGTGGACGATCTGATCCTGCAGATCGCGGAGGAGAGCGGCCTGGAGGTGGAGGACCAGCTGAGTCAGCTGCCGGCGGGAGCCACGTCACTGGGAGAGACGTCTGTGCGCTCGCAGGACAAAGAGGACCAGCTCTCCAGACGGTACCTGCTCCTCTCACAGTAGCCTGAGGTTTCGTCTGGTGTAAGACTGCTGTGATTCATGACGACTGATGCTGATGTTGTGTTACAGGCTGGCAGCTCTACGTAACTGACGGCGCTCAGAGATCCGGTCAAACGTTTCCTGCCTGGAGGAGGCTGGTTTTTATAATCCAGTCCATTTATACACATTATACCCCACACTTTATGATGAAAACTGTCTCTTTGTCTGCTCTTTATTTCTTAGTGTCTCCATCATCAAACGTGACTGTGCCTTTCAAAAGAGCACAAGTCATTTCCCCTCTTTATTTCTGGATGCAGTGTGTGTGTTGACTGAAGTCTGCATATTTATTCAAACCTGTTAGAGACTGGTCTGTTCATAACGTTAGTGAGATGCAGAGCGGCGCATGATCTTCTCCTGAGTTTGCTTCGGTTCCTCATGCCTTACTGGGGTGCTTCTTGCGTTCAGTGCCTCCGTCATATTACGAGAGTGTATGAATCCCCCCCATACACACACACACACACAGCATATTGTAATGGGAGTCTCATGTTTCTGTAAGCCATGCTGTGTTTCCTCCGGATCAGCTCGGGTGTGGGGTTAGATCGGTTTATCATGTAAATAAATAAAATCATTCTGATATCAGTTCTCAGATGCATCTTATTTGGCATGTTCCAGTTTTTAAAGGCTCTTAATCTGTTAAATAACAGTTGAGAGGATGGTGTTTACAGCTCGTTCATGTTAAAGATCTGTGAAGCTGTATATTTCTGGGGATGAATCCTCTCTGTCTGCGGCTAGCTTCGACTCGGAGCTCATTTGGACTGAAGGACCCGGTCAAAGCCACAGAAGCTCTGTTACACGTCCAGATATCACACGTTCTTCACCTGAGTCCTGCTGGTTTACAGCGTGGGAGGACATACGGTGATGTTAAGTGTTTGTTTGGGATATGTCTCCTCCACTCATAAATAACTAATGTTAGTAATGTTCCACTACACACACATGCTTTATTACCATTACTGTATGTTTATTGAAATCAATTATATAATACATTCTCTGATCTTTCTTGTCTGGGTGTTTTTGTTCTTTTCGCTGAATAAAACTACACTTTTTAATGTTTTTGAAACAAGTCAAAGGTTCAATGGTTTATATTTATTCATTTAGCAGACACTTTTATCCAAAGGACTTACAAATGAGGACAGTGGAAGCAATCAAAAAGAGCAATGATATATAAGTGCTATAACGAGTATGGGTTAGGTACAGGTAGTACACATAACAAGAGCTTTTAAATAATATATAAATAAAAACAAAATGGAAAAAAAGAATAGAGCAAGCAGAGGTCTTTTTTGCTATTATTATTTAACCAAAAATACAACAAAACAGTAATTTTGTGAAATACGTGTACGTGTACAATGTAATGTGTGATGCTCCGCTGTATTTCCAGCATCATTCCTCCAGTCTTCAGTGTCACGTGATCTTCAGAAATCAGAATAATATGATGATTTACTGCTCGAGAAACATTTCTGATTATTATCAATGTTGAGTGTTGCACAGTACAGTTGTACTGCCTTTATTTTATATTGTTTGATTGGTTTAGGAATTGGCCTTTTTTAATGAATAATCAAGTAATCATGTAGTAATGTGTGATTAATTTAGAAAGGTGGCTCCATTTCTACATTCAAGAGCACTCGAGTGTCGTGGAACAGCGATTTATAAACCTGTCAGCAGAATGATAAAGTGACACATTAAGAGGTAGATGACAACATTAAACAGTGTTAAATCAGCCCAGTAACACATGAAGATACAGATATCAGTCGTTGATGGCAGCTGAGGTATCAGGGCAGCTAACAGTGCATGCGATGGTTTCTACAATATTTCTGTAATATTTTGATTCTGAAGTATCTCAACACAAGTTTATTGTGTTATCCGTGTTTTCTGAAGAGTTGTATTGTGTTTCCGTGTTTTCTGAAGAGTTCTATTGTGGTTCCGTGTTTTCTGAAGAGTTCTATTGTGTTTCCGTGTTTTCTGAAGAGTTCTATTGTGGTTCCGTGTTTTCTGAAGAGTTCTATTGTGTTTCCGTGTTTTCTGAAGAGTTCTATTGTGGTTCCGTGTTTTCTGAAGAGTTCTATTGTGGTTCCGTGTTTTCTGAAGAGTTCTATTGTGTTTCCGTGTTTTCTGAAGAGTTCTATTGTGGTTCCGTGTTTTCTGAAGAGTTCTATTGTGTTTCCGTGTTTTCTGAAGAGTTCTATTGTGTTTCCGTGTTTTCTGAAGAGTTTTATTGGGCATTTCTGTCCAACCCCGGAGTCCATGAAACACATGATGATTCCTGCTGGGGGCGCAATGCTGCTCAGACAGCACAATCCTTTCACATTCCTGAGCACATTTATGCTTCACTTGACACATTTCTACACTGAAGCTATAACAGTTTAAATGTGTCGTTTTTAAGAATCGGTGCCCAATTCACAAACGCAGATCCGCTGCTGCAGTCTTTCTGAAACGATCTAATACAACGTCTCGACATGTAATTATAAACCGCTGTGATTGGTCCATCCTTGAAAACGTTGAATAAAGAAACGGGTACCACGTGACCAACACCGCGTTTCAGCTACTGTTTGGATAATAATTTACATTTGAATAATGATGGAAAAAGACTTTAAAATACTCTGTATTGGAATTTCGAAGTGAAGAGTTGAATTATGAAAATTATAGCTTAGACTCATCGTATACGACCAATCAAAGAAGGGGCTCGCGCTGCTAAACCCCGCCCACCTCCAGACGTGGCTTCCGCTCTGCTGCTGTGGTGTTTCTACAGGGAGTCGCCCATAGTAACCGCCCGAGCCGCTCAGACCGGAATCACGAGCTCAGAGCAGACATGACGGGAAACATTGATCCCCACACACGGAAATACAGTCTCTGAACCGATCGCGCTGGATGTTTCTGAGTGTTTCCAGTCCACGCCGTCATGAGATGATTGTGAGTCTGGTCTTTGTGATCATGAGCAGATTTAAAGGTGTTATTAGCGAAGCGCAGCTGTGTTTGAAGCAGTAATGATTCGGTGATTGTACTGGAGACATGAAGACAGTGCTCGTGTTGAGCTGTCTGCTGTTACTCGCTCGAGCAGAGGATCCCGAAGAGCCCGATCAGAGCCAGAAGCCCGTCCAGTACCTGTCCATCGGCGACGGCTCGTCGCAGCAGTTCGAGTTTCCCCGGGACACGCCAGGAGTGATCGTGATCTCCAGCCGGTACCGCAGCTCCGGAGGCCGGAAGGGTCGCGAGAGCCTCAAACAGACGGTTCGGGTGAGGTCTCTGGACCCGCACGTGATCTCCATCCTCAACGTGAGTGACAGCGGCCGCTCGGGCGCCGTCAGCAGTTACGTCATCAGCATCCGGTCCGGGGCGCCGGGCACGGCTCCGTTACTCATCCAGCTGCTGGACTTGTACAGGGACTCGGAGCCGGTTCTGATCGAGGAGCGGAGCGAGTACTCCATCAGGGTGGCGTCCGGCAGCGATGACCCCGCGGCCCGGCTCCTGGAGTCCAGCGGGCTGTCGCACTTCTCCGAGAACCCGGTGCTGTTCGCCCTGCTGCCGCTCATCTTCATCAATAAGTGTGCGTTTGGCTGTAAGGTGGAGGTGGAGGTCCTGCTGGGGCTGCTGCGGAGGCCCGTGCCGCTGCTGCTGGGTGTAGCGGGACAGTTCCTCATCATGCCGCTGTACGGGTACGGGCTGTCCCGCCTGGCGTCGCTCCCCAAGGCGCTGGCGCTGGGTCTGGTCATCACCTGCTCGGCCCCGGGTGGAGGCGGGGGCTACCTCTACAGCCTGCTGCTGGGCGGAGACGTCACCCTGGCCATCAGCATGACCCTGATCTCCACCGTGGTGGCGGCCGCAGCCATGCCGCTGTCCTCCGCGCTGTACGGCCGGCTGCTGGGGGTCCACGCCGCTCTACACGTGCCCTTCGTCAAGATCCTCGGCACGCTGCTCTTCATCGCCATCCCCATCTCGCTGGGCATGCTGGTGAAGCTCCGGCTGCCCGCCGTCACCCGCGTCCTGCTCGCCCTCATCCGCCCCTTCAGCTTCGTGCTCATCGTCGGGGGCATCTTCATGGCCTATCAGATGGGCTCCTCCATCCTGGCCCACGTGCAGCCCCCGATCGTGGTGGCGGGCGTGACGGTGCCCGTGTTTGGGCTGCTGCTGGGCTGTGGATTGGGGCGTCTGGCGGGGCTGCCGCTGGCTCAGAGGAAGACGGTCAGTATCGAGGTGGGCGTGCAGAACAGTCTCCTGGCGCTGGCCGTCATGCAGCTGTCGTTCCAGCGGGCCGAGGCAGACTACGCCTCGCAGGCGCCCTTCATCGTGGCCCTGAGCAGCACGTCTGAGATGCTTCTGCTGGTGCTGGTTCACGTCGTGCAGCGGCGTGTGTGTGTGTCGCCCGCCTCCGGACCCGGCGCCTGACCCCAGCCACACCCCACTGCCCAGCTCTACTGCCAGACATCTGCGGACCGCTCCAGTGTTTCTGTCTCACTACCAAAGGCCTTCGCTCGCTGTGGCCATTTTTGTTTCAGCCTCTTTTTTTAAATCAGATTTTAATTAACACAGTCTTCTGTGTATAAATATGACAGTGTTTACGAAAGATATGAGATATTTTTCTAAGTAATTTTGCGATCTGTTCTTTTGTAATTGGGATGCTTTGTTTGTATCTTGTTTAGAGATGATGTGTGATGATGATGATGATGATGATGTGATCGAGCGATGGGGACATGTGATTAAATGCTTTTTGACCTGACAGAACAAGTGTACTAGCATCATGATTTGTATTTATTCACAGATGATGCTGTCTGTCCACAACATTAGATTGTAACTCTCATCTGAGGTCTCAGTGTTAGCTACACAAGCTGATCTTCAGGGCAAAGCTCATCTCGAGAACCAGGGCTGGATTCACTCAACATTCTGAAGAAATTCTCACATTTTTCTCTTCCTCTTTTAACTTTAGGAATATTGTGGTAATGCTTTACTTAAAGCCTTTATGTATAATGAATTAAATGGTTATTAAAGGGTATAATGCATTGTAATAATTCTTAATGTGTATTGTAATACATTATATCTGGTAAATAATTATAATTTGAAATGCATAGTGTAACGATGAATTGATGAGTGTTATAATGTATTAACTGTGCTTACAATTATTCATGAGATTGGACAGTGCATTATAAGGTGTATTACAAGGTGTAATTAATGCATTAAATCTACTTTTATAACACATTATACATCAATGCTGTAAGTAAAGTGTTACCAGTATTTAGCATTTCTAAATCATTTCTTAAGATTGGAATTTGAAATCCTAATAAATCTTTAAACTCCCAGACTAACCTGGTGAAGACTAACCTCCAGCCTGCTCTACATCTGCTCTTTAATGATTTCACCAGAGCTGCTCTTCTTAATGAATAAAATGTTCTTAAAACATTTGTGAACTTTGTAAGACATTTTCAACAATCGCACTTACATTCTTGCAAACTTAATTTATCTTGTGAAAAGTTGTCACAGACAGGGTTGTGAACTGGCTTTTCCTGTGTGGATTTAAAGTGCAGACAGTATTAAGTTGGCTTTGTGTTTGAGACCCGCTTAAACTTTAATCCAGTCCTCATTTTTCTCATTTCAGTACAAAACCATCCTGACTCACATCTTCTATTGAAGGAACAGTTTATTGTCATCATTTACTCATCTGTGTCTCATTCCAAACTCATATGATTTCATTTCGTCTGTGGAGCACAAAAGGAAATGTCTCAGCTGTTTTTCTCCGTACAGTGAGAGTCGATGGGATCCAAGGTTCAAGCTCCAAAAGGACACATGTGTAAGAACTGTACCACTGCAGCTTGATTCCTTTCCTTTAGTTACCTTTCTTTACATGTCCCTGTTGCAGCGTGAAGCTGTGGGTCCTGATGACTTTAGGTCATGTTCTTTAAACGTGTTCCACAGAAGAGAGAAAATCACATAGGTGTGTAATGATATTAAGATGAGAGATGATGACAGAATATTGATTTTAAAGGAGCAATCTCCCTTCAGCTCTGCATGAGCCTGATCTTTGCTCCAGTGGTCTTTGCTCTTCTTCTGCTCGTAGTGATCTTTGTGATGATGCACTCTTTATTGTATTGATTGTACTTCTCAGTGCATCAGCAAAAAAAAAACTAATATTTATTGAGCCTAATAGATGCATTTGTTGTAATATATTGCCAACCTCTAAAATGCTCTCGAGTTTTCATATCCATATATTCAACATTAGAAGCACAGTGCTCCTCTGACTGCTTCTTATGTGTTATTTTAATAACTGACAGGAAAATCCGTGTGAAACTTCATAGGAACAGAAAACTATTCGTTGGAATTATGTTAATAAGAACATTATCTTAGATAAACAAATTGCATATTTGAGTATGAACATAACACGTCACTAGAGTAACATTAACACATATATGCATAAGAGCTTGGTTTGAACGGAACATTTCTGTTATGTTAATAATCTAATTCATGTATTATGCACACCATTGTTGCCCTGAATTACCATTATGGACAATACAAATATCAATACTGATACAACACAAACGTGTAGATGATTACTGTAAATAATAATATGAGGTGATCGATAATTGCACGGAGAGACTTCAAACTCGTCATAATTCAGGCAACAGTTGAATGTTTACGTCTAATATTAGGGGTGTGGCTCAGAGAAGCGTAGCATGTCTGTGATTGGTTTGACGCTCACTCTTTGATTGGCTGATAACAGAGGCGCTCATGACGATTGGCTGCTTCCGATTCACTCCGAACCAATCAAAATGCTCGCAGTGAAAGTCTGCTGCTGGCGATAGGTTGCTCTCGGTTTTCTCACAGCCAGTGAAAACTCCGATGTGCAGCGCGCGGGTTTGCGGAAATCGCGGCGGATGAAGTTCCTGTGTGTATTTGTGCTTGTTGTCTGTGTAGTTGACTTCCACGCGGGATCGAGTGGATTGATTAGAAGTATCTCAGCATGTCGAGCGCGCCGTCAGACGGAGATCACTCCGCGCGCCCCGGCTCTATCACAGCTCTGCTCGGTAAGACTGTCCTGCAGTGTCAGTGTCAGTATCAGTATGATCACGTGTGTCGGTAGTTCAGACAGTGGTGTGTGTGTGTGTGTGTTCAGCGCGCAGGCCGGTGAAGAGAGCCAGAGATGATCTACAGGAGTCGTGTGTGAAGCTGCTGATGAGACACCAGAACACATCAGAGCTGCTGCTGGAGATCACCGTGAGTCTGAACCACTGCACATCCAGTCAGGGACACACATTCACTTTCTCATTAATAGGAGATATTTGCTCCCTACTCCCTAGATCCTTACTTTTGTAATGGCTGTGTTTATAAATGCATCTTTCCAGAAGAAGCTAAAGACACACTTCTTCTGTCAGCACTTATCCTAAAAAAAGGTCATATGATCGATTAAAATCTTTCCTTTCTCTTTGGAGTGTTACAAGCTCTTATTGAATAAAGAAGATCTGTAAAGCTGCAAAGACTGAGGTCTCAAATCCAGAGAGATATTCTTTATTAAAGTTAAGACTCTTTGTGTCCACGCACACGTCCCGTAAGGATCCTGTAAAGACGAGTTATATTATGATGGAAAGCTAAGCTGTTGAACAACCTCAGCTTCAGCGTGGATGGTGAGGAGCTTGCAGGTCCACATCTGTGTTTGCGTTCACACAGAACACACTCTGGCACTTTTACATTTTATTAAGTGTAATGTAACAAATGATAATTGGCATAGCACAGTGATGTTAACAGATCTTATCGTGTGATTCACAGTCACATGGTAAAATGAGGAGCTCCAGCTGTGAGGGATATGAAGAGCACCACACGGGCGTGCAGACATCTGTTCTGGGTGAGACGCCTCTGCTGGAGCCTGCGGTGCTCAGAAACTATCAAAGCTCTGTGATGGGGAGTCAGCGCGTGTTTGAAACTGATCTGTGTGTGTGTGTGTGTGTGTGTGTTGGTCAGAGCATGAGCTTCGGAGGCGATCGGAGCAGATGGGGGTTCCCGTCGGGCTGCTGTCGGCCAGGGTTTTGCTGGAGAACCTTGAGGATCTGATCAGACAGACAGATGTGTTACTGAGCAGCACACAGAGAGTACGTCACACACCCTTTCTCTGCTCATGGGACCACTCTTAGTGAGCAGTGGCCCTGGTGTGACCCAACTCTGAAGAACGATAGTAACATATAGAAATATAATTATTATAGTAGAGTTATTAATGCAGAACAGTAGTGATGTTATGATGAGATGGTCTTGATTTAGTGCTCCTGACACATCACCTGTAGAAGCTGGAGCTGCTGATGCATGGATTCATTATAACTGTGTGTGTGTGTGTGTGTAACAGTCTGGTGTGTGTGCCTTACTGAAGACGGCTCAAGCGCTGGTGTCCGCTGGATTACTGAGCCCCGAGCTGCTCTGGCAGGATTACTGGAAGCTTCAGGTGTGTGTGAGTGTGTGTGTGTGTGAGTGTGTGTGTGTGTGTGAGAGAGAGTGAGACTGCACTGACAGGTGTGTGTGTGTGTGTGAGAGCGGGAGACTGCACTGACAGGTGTGTGTGTGTGTTTGTGTGCACACAGCCCGTGCTGGAGGTGATTTATCATCTGCACACTCACAACATCCTGACGCTGGACTTCATGCTGGAGAGGTACTGCAGTCACGAGACACGGGAGATCAGTGATGCTCAGATGTGTGTGTGATGTGATGTGTGTGTGTGTGTGTGATGAGCAGAGACGCAGCTGTGAGATCATGGATCACTGATCAGCTGAAAGCTTTGTGTGCTTCTATGAACACCGCCCCAGATGAGCACCAGATACAGCACCAGATCCTCTCCGGTAAGAGAAGTGTTCTTCTTCACCGAGCCTCATACAGATCTGTCCGGTGTGTGACGTGTCAGTCATGTTAAAGCTGTGTCTCATGCTCGGAGTGTGTGTGTTGTGGTGTCGTTCCCAGCTGTGGTGTGTGTCCTGGTGCGGAGGGCGTTTGAGGACTCCAGTCATGATCTCTGTCAGACGTGCTGCTGGATCCTGGACTCCATGATCTCGTGTAAGACTCGCTGCAGAACTAGCATCAGCTGAAGCACACTGGGACATCTACAAATGATGAGCAGCATGTGTTGTGTTTGATCTTCAGGGCTGCTGGACGCACTAAGTGTTAAAGACACACACACGTCAGCCGCTGGCTTCTGGTAAAGCTTATGAGTGAATAATAATTCAATAAAACTATATGTCATTCTTTTCTTAATAACTAATTATTGCCTTTCTCTCAAGTATTATGTAAATACATTGTCATTTATACAGCTGTATAAACGGTTAATAATGCACACATCCGTACATAAATCTGTTACAGATGCACGACGCATCATTATTGTTTTCTCAGTCTCAGATGTTCTTGATGTGTGAGTTTGTGTGTGTGTAGCAGGACACAGATTGCTTGTGTGCTGACTCTGATTCTCTAGGCTTCAGGTGTTTGACGTCTCAGTGTTTGCTGGCTGTGTTACTGAAGACACATTGCAGCGGTTCTTCACACACACACTCATGCGTGTCCTCACACACCGACCCGTGTTTAAAGGTGAGACTTATTTCTTGTATCTGTTGCCTTCATGTTTTCTCAGTGAAGGGCAGACTGTTGTTTCTTCTCTGAACAAGTGAACAGCACACACAGAACCTGACGGTACAGTATGAGATGTAGAAACACAGCGTAGAGATCTGAGTAATATCACACAGACGAGTGCTGGAGTGATGACGGTGACCGCTCCATAAACAAGAAGTTAACCACAAGTGTTTCTGCTTAACCAATTAAATGGTTCCAGTCGTTTTAAAGGGGTCATATGATGCAATTTCAAGTTTTCCTTTCTCTTTGGAGTGTTACAAGCTGTTTGTGCATTGATAAGATCCGTAACGGTGCAAAGACTGAAGTCTCGAACCCAAAGAGATGTTCTTTATCAAAGTTAAGACTTGTCCACGCCCCCCAAAAACACATCACTCTAACACGCCCCCACACGTCTACATCACTGTGTGGGAAGATGTGCATAACTCCGCACAAATGTTCACGCAAAGAAAGAAGGAAGCTACTTTGTTTGTCCTTCCCAAACAGGACACAGCTAGAGATCAGGGGTCAAGTTGTATTTACAACACTGTCCCAGTTTGTAATGGGTTTTATTGGTTTTTTCTCGTCGCATGGGGAAACACATCACAGTATAGTTAGGGGCGTAACATTTCCGTCACACACTTGAGGTGTTCAGCCAATCACAACGCAGTGGAAAGCTGGCCAATCAGAGCACACCTCGCTTTTCAGAACGACAAGCTTTGTAAAAATAGACATGTTTCAGAAGGCGGGGCATAGAGGAGAAAAATAATGTACAGTATGTGGAAAATAATGTGTTTTTAAAGCTTAAAACCGCTTAGACCCATTGCATTACACCAAATACACAAAATAATTTCATATAAAGTCATATGACCCCTTTAAACAAATAATTTGAGTAATTGTTAATGACGTACTTCCAGACCTGCAGGAAGAGACACTGAAAACTAGTCTACTGAAGCCCAGACTGACAGTGTGTCACGAACCGCTTTTCTAGGGCTGGGTATCATTCAACCGTGTTCAAGATTGATACCGATACCGATACCGATACTTCGACTTCCGATCCAGAACCATACTTTTTTAAATTCTAATTTGATGAAATCGGTCTTTGGTTAAAACTTTGGTCAATTTTTTTCAGTTTGTTGATGTTTTTACAGACTCAAAGCCTCATCTCCTGAGCCACTGCGCGCAGGAACATAATGTGATCAACAAAATAAATCAGTGCAAATAATTGTTATAGTTCAAGTGGTTTTCAGTTTTTTCACATCTTTAGGTTATGTTTACACTATTGTTTTTTTTTTTCATTTTAAAACGCGTAGCTTAGGCAGAATTATAATTTCTACTCCTTTTACCCTGATGCACCCTATTCATCATAATAATGAATATTAGAAGACGCCACAGTCCTGCACCGCCTCACCGGAGCCAATCACCATCCCTTGATTTAGGCACATCAGGCATGCTTCATGCTCACTGGCTCACTGACATCGACTAGATTAACTCCTTAGGTTTCAAAATCTGGTACCGAATAACAAGATGTTTTTCGATACTCGATGGTATAGAGGCAATTTTGGTCTGTGTCAGGACTCGATACCCAGCCCTGCTCTTTTCAGTTTGTGATTTATCTTTGTAGCAGTTTGAAGTGTATGTAATCGGTTCTGATTGTGATTTGTGTAGTGTCAGATGTCATCGCTGTACAGAGTGAATGGAGCTTTGCTAAAACTCTTCCATTATTGACGGCTCTTTTTTCGAAGGTAAATGACTTTACTCTTTGAACGTATTCTCTACACACAGAGTAACCTGAGCCTTGAGCTCAGATCAAGAGTGTTCACTTCCAGAATAAACATTTCCTGATCATTTACTTGCCCCCATGTCATCTAAGATGTTCATGTCTTTCTATCTTCAGTCGTGAAGAAATTAAGGTTTCTGAGAAAACATTCCAGGGTTTTTCTCCATATAATGGACTTCAATGGGGTCCAGCGGGTTGAGGATGAAAATGGCAGTTTCAGTGCAGCTTCACAGAGCTCTACACAGTCCCAGACGAAGAATAAGAGTCTCATCTAGCAAAACGATATCTCATGTTCACACTTTTTTTAATAATTCATATACTTTTTGACCACAAATGCTCATCTTGCACTAGCTGGACTTCACACATTGGAAACGTCATGAGTGATGAAGGGAAAGTACCAACCACAAAACTAACGTGCAACGAAAGTCAAATGCCCTTTACAGAAAAGGTCCAACACGATGTCAGATGATTTTGAAAATGCGATCTTCACCCTCCCCGACACTCAGATGAAGAGCAAACTGAAACTGTGATTTGATCTTCAGCCGTTGGTCCCCACTGAAGTCCATGATATTGAGAAAGATCTGGGGATGTTTTCCTCAAAGACCTTAATTTCTCTGCAACTGAAGACAGACATGAAAATCTTGGATGACATGGGGAGAGGAAATGATCAGGAAATGTTTCTTCTGGAAGTGAACTACACACGGATGGGCTCCGTTACTGCTTGGCCATGTCAGTTACCGTGATCCAGTGTGCTATTGCTGAAACGGTCCACTTCTTGTTTTGGAGAGCGAGTAACCGCTGTGTCCCATCCGTCAGGTGTGTCTGGTGTTCAGCGTGGAGTGTGTGCTCTCTCAGATGCAGCAGGTCTTAGAGACTCATGAGGTGAACTGGCGTCACGTTCTCTCGTGTCTGTCTCATCTGCTGATCTATCACTCTCAGACACAGAGCTGTCTCACAGGTACTTCAGCTTCTGATCCGTGAACCTGAGGAGTAACCACAGCTCATGCAGTGTGTGTGTGTGTGTGTGTGTGTGTGTGTTCAGACCTGCTGTCCAGGCTGCTCAGATCAGCGTTCGACCGCTACGATGTGGAGAAGATGATCACGTTGTTCCTGTTGGCCCGTCAGGCGTCTCTGGAGGGTCCCGCTGTCTTTCCCTCATACAGTGATTGGTTTAAAGTCTGTGCTCTGTCTCCAAACACTCTCATATTAAACGCTCTAGTAGCCTTTACCTACATTTGAAATGTTTTTCTGTTTTTCTTCTGCCTGGTGTTTATTTATTGGTGGTGTTTTTGCTTCATTAGTTGTCATTTGGTGGCTCCAGCGGTTATCATGCTAAAAGCAAGAAGTCCACGGTGTTCCTCCTGAAGTTCCTGTCAGACCTGGTTCCTTACGAACCTCCACAGTATCTGAAGGTCAGACACACACTCGGGGTCTGGGATCTAAGTGCAACCCAATACCAGTTAAATATCAAAGACCTCAAATGTCTTTGTCCTCACTGATGAAGCTGAGGACTGATCTCCCGTCATATTTCCTTTCCTTCCTCCACTTGTTCTTTAGGTTCATGTGATGCATCCTCCGTACATCGGAGGAAAGTATCGCTCTCTGCTGCAGGAGTACATCAGCCTTGCCAAGACACGACTGAGAGATCTGAAGGTCTGAGACGCTGCATCATTCCACTGCGCAAGAGTGTGTGTGTGTGTGCTGCACTGACAGTGTGTGTGTGTGTGTGTGCGCAGGTCTCGCTGGAGGAGACGGGGATCTTCGAGGTGGTGAATGGATCTGCTGGTGTGGCTGAAGTAAGTCGTGTAAACGCTTGTTCTGTATAATGAAGCAGTTTTGGCGTAGTTTCACAAAGACAATCCAGTGGTGATTTCATGATGATCTCAAACTTGAAAACACACACATGTATAAATTGCTTGAGAGAGAGGCAGTATTCTGCTGTTTTGCTGCTGGTTTAGTTTGCTGCTTCCATTGTTGTAGTGTTGATTCACATTCTTTCTAGATTATTGTGCAAACAGTTTTGTTTTGGCCCTGGCACAAAATGAGTAGCTAATGTAATTTCACTAATGATATCATCAGCACATGGGGAAAGTGAACTAGTACTAGTCTGGTGAAATCACCCTGATTCTGATTGGATTATAAGAGCAGACTGGACTCATGGGTATTCTTTAGGCATCCCACAGTTCCCAGTCCACACACTGACTGTGTGATGCAAGTGTCATCATCAGAAGAGTCTGTGGACGTCCACGCACACTGCATGTGTCCCGCATACAACAGTGCAGGCGCGAGGTGATACTGGGTCACACTCGTGCTCATCTGTGTTTACGCTGTGTGGATGTGCTGTGCACAAGAAGGAACAGAGCGTGGAAAGTGAAGCGTAGCCTGGCCTTCATTGCTACAGAAGGAGAAAAGAAGGAAGCGCCTCCTATCATTGATGGGATGAGAGCATCTACACACAGCGAGGCAAAGACTAGGACAATGGCCTGCTGTCAAAGGAGCCACTTTATTCCAAGAAAAACATCAAGGACAAGTTTTGAACAAGATTTGAACAGCAGAAATCTTTATTTTTCTGATGAAGCCCCTTTCCGACTGTTTGGGACATCTGGAAAACTGATTGTCAGTAGAAGAAGGTGAATGCCAGCAGAGACACATCCTGACGGGATCCTGATGTGTTTTCATTCAAGGGAGTGGACTCTACCATAGTTCAGGCCCAAAACATTGCCGTGGATGAGGAATGCAAAATGACCTGCAAGGGTGCTTTCACACCTGCCTCATTTAGTTCGGTTGAATCGTACCAGAGTTCTTTTCCCCCTTTGGTGCGGTTCGATTGGGCAGGTGAGAAAGCAGCAATCGCACTCGGGTGCGGACTAAAGCGGACCAAACAAGCGTACCGAGACCTGCTTGAAGAGGTGGTCTCAGTACTCTTTCAGGACATACGTCATGGCCAATGAGTGATGCAGAGGTTGTCATGTGACTGCATTTTGGTTCGTATCAACTGGTACGGACCAAAGCAATCAGTGTGGTGTGAAAAGGAACCAAAAAAATGAAAAATGCTACAATGTATTTTTGTTTGCCCCTGGTTCGGACCAAATGAATCGAACAAGAGGTGTGAAAGCACCCCAAGAGTAACCTGTAATGATCCAGGAGTACCTCGGTGACGATCTGGGCATTTTCCAGCAGATGGAGCACCATGTGAAAATGCAGGAGTGATAATGAAGTGGTTCAGAAATCATTACATTGAAATTATGGATCCATGGCCGGGCAAGTCTCGGATCTCAGTCCCATAGAGAACCTGTGGTCAATCCTCAAAAGGTCAAGCAGAAACTCTGATAACTAATAAAGCATAACTGGATCGCCATCAGTCAGGATCTGTCCCAGAAGCTAATATCCAGCATGACAGAGGGAATGTGCAAAAAAGGGTCCAAACTGTAACCATCAACTGTTCGCATATATTGAATGTTTTTGCCAGTAAGAGCTTTTATTTATTATAAAACTTTTTTAGTATACTATAGAAACCAGTGAAAAATCAAATGGTAATACTGAAGCATCAAACTTTGCTTAACAGATTAGTCACTGCCAGTAGTTTTGGCCATGACTGTACTATTGTTTTATACAATCCAGTCACAGTCAGGGTTTGGGATGAGCAAGACTGGACAGCTTTACTAATGGATTAATTCATCCTATAAACATTAGATTAATAAGACATATACACAACATAAATGTAATATTACAACTGGCTTCTGTGCAAAATTACACATACACAAGTGAACTTCATAATGAAAGTTACAGTTTGTGCTAAGTCAATATTTATGAATTCAATCTTTTCATAACAACACACTAAAATGTGAACAATGAAAGACTGAAGCATAAAGAATTCACAACGTTGTGTTACAATAGTATATTCACTTTTATTTCAAGAAATCGGTTTTCCACACTCAAGCTGTGACTGTTTTTGTCTTATTTTGGATTGGATGGGTGCCACTTTCCTTTGGGTTTTGGGGGTTGACACTCACACAGTTGCATTGGCTGTTGCAGTAACAGTTTCGTTTTATGTTTGTTTCTTGCTAATTTTTTTGCACATCGTAGATCCTCTGTTGAGCTACGAGCTGTTTGATTGCCCCATTATTCCCATCATAATGGCACAATCATTTGCATTGAACTTTTCATTATCTCTACTTTATCAATACATTTTTTTCTTTCATCAACTTTCTTTTGTTGAGAGTTTGTTTTTGTTGTTTGTGTCGTACACCATGCCTGTCAATCCTAGCAATGGGTGTTTTTCAGATTACTAAATGGGAGCCAGTACACACACTCTGCGGTTTATCTGGAGGTTGTTGCATCCGGAGACCTCTGAAATGGCCAAGAAGTATTGTCCTGTCCTGTGGTTTTTCAGACTGCTTAACTTGCCATGGGACACTTGACATCAGAACTGATCCTTTCACTGATACGGCTCGCTCAAGACAAGTTCCCAAAGGATTGTAAAAAGAGCCTGAGAGACCTACCGATCATTCCTGGATACTTCTTTGGTCCAAGGACACAGCTAAACACCCAGCAGCAAACACAAGTGCAACATACTGTGAATATTAAAATGCCAACAGCAGTTACTCATCACCGTTTCACTCCTGTGCAGCCATGCTTCTGTCATATGTGCTCAACCTCAGGTCCAGCAGAGATCTCCTAGCTCTGACGATGTCCACATAAGCACAAGTGTCAGCACTCCCCCATAATCTCAAAAGGCAGAACCTCAAAGCCTGAAATTCTAGGGTTTCTAGGATTTACAGCACATAGGAGTTACTGGAAAAGCATAATGTCTGATTCTTGGGTTTTGGCAACCTATATTTATACAGCGCTTTTAACTCTATAGATTGTAAAATGAATATTAAAATCACCAACTATTAAAACTTTATCTGCAGCCAGAACTAACTAACTAACTAACTCTTTAATAAAGTCTGTATGGTGCCCTGGTGGCCTGTATACAGTAGTCAGTACAAACATAACAGGGGATTTATCATTAGCATTTGTTTCTCTGTATAATGTTATATGAAGCACCATTACTTCAAACGAGTTATACTTGAAGCCTGCCCTCTGAGAAATCCTGAAAACGTTCTTATAAATTGAAGCAACACCTCCCCCTTTGCCTTTTAGACGCGGCTCGTGTTTATAACAATAATCTTGGGGGGTGGACTCATTTAAAATAATGTAATCATCAGGTTTTAGCCAGGTTTCTGTCAAACAGAGCACATCTATATTATGATCAGTAACCATTTTATTTACAAAAAGTGTTTTCGTAGAAATGGATCTGATATTCAATAAGCCAAGCTTTATCATTTGTTTATCCATATTGCATTTGTTTTTTATTTGTTGAACCTCAATTAAATTGTTAACCTTAACTTGGTTTGGACGTTTTTTGTATTTTCTAGTTCGGGGAACAGACACAGTCTCTATAGTGTGATATCTAGGTGAAAGAGTCTCTATGTGCTGAGAATTAACTGACCTCTGTGACGGGAGGCAGCTAGCAGACGGTCGGTTTAGCCAGTCTGTCTGCTTCCTGACCTGGGCCCCAGTTAGTCAAGTATAAACACTAAGACTATTTGCCATATTTCTAGACAGAAGAGCAGCACCACCCCAGGAGGGATGAAGACCATCTCTTTTCAACAGGTCAGGTCTGCCCCAAAAGCTCGTCCAATTGTCTATGAAACCTATGTTATTCTGTGGGCACCACTTAGACATCCAGCCATTGAGTGTTTCAGGAACAAGATTACTCTGTTCAGGATTCTACCTTTGAGCCTCTTCCTAACCACTCAAGTGTTTTACAAGGTGTATGAAGACTGCCCTGTCACTCCATGTGATCAAAGGGGTGTGGATTCTTCTATATTTAGATGTTTGGTTGCTCTGGGGAATGTGCATGACACCCAGCTTCTACTGGATCATTTTTCTTAAAGGCAAATATTCATCTCACATTCATCTCACATTCATCTCACTCAATTCAGTCCCAATGCATGCCTCATTCTCTTATGCCATTGGGTATCCATAACTTTCTCTGACTTCTGAGATTACTTCTGCAGGTGTGGAACAACATCCTCCATTTGCACATGCTCTTTGGGGGTAGACCTCACTAGCATTTCAAACAGCAGGCATTGTGTTCTCTCTGGGTTGGAGGTGATAACAGCAGATGCATTCCTCATTGGTTGGGATGGGTTTGGAACCACAGAGGTATCAGGTCAATGTGATCGGTCCATCAACCTGCTGGAGATGCATGCACTCTTTCATACAATTTCTCAGGCCAGAAACAAGGTGTATTTGATAGCACCATGGTGGTTGTCCAAACAATGGTTTTCCTTGCTCTTTACCTTTTTGATGGGCAGACCAAGGCTAAGGAGGTACCCAGCAGCCGTATTAAGCATAGAGACCCAACCGGTCTTCAGTTATTGGTCTGGCCACTGGGAACTACTGCCTAATACTGTGAACCCTCAGTCACTGCTCCATACACAAGCTGCTGGAGTCAGATTTCGCTGATCAGAAGTCAAGAGTAAGGAGAGATGACTGACAATACCAGGATGGAGAATTTGCAGCTCAACAGGTCCTGAGCTCATTGTTAAATATCTTACTTTTTAATGCATCGGTTTAAATGCAAGATCAGAAAACACTGTCATTTCCCCAGAAGATATATTTATACATAGTCATTTGTCCATGATTTTGAAACTGTTCGTTCAATTCAGTTCTGAGCTAAATGTCTGTAAACCCCTCCTTTCCATAAGCCTACTCTGCTCTGATTGGTCAGCTGGCCAAGCCTGTTAGGATTTGAGGAATTAAGCATGTTAGTGAAGTCTGCGGTTGTTTTAGATGTCGTAGGTTGTAATGACCCCAATAACTGGGAAAATGTACACATAACATATCAGTCATACTTAGGATGTGGTTCGGTGACGCTTGCCGCTCCAAATAAAGAAGATTAGAATACAACGAAGATAAACGGCAAGATTAGAGAAGCAGTCCTCGGGAAAATGATGAGCACAACAGAAGGTTTGAATTGTGTTGTTTTGGTATCGTGGTACACAGCATCTT